>NC_066530.1:18773809-18846309 GCF_024679095.1 Eriocheir sinensis
GACCCGGAAAAGGATTGCCGTATAGAGGAAGGAATTGTTAGAATGCATTTCATTACCTTGGATAGACTGTGAAGTGTTGATATTCATTTTAATTAAGAGTTTATTCAGTTAGTTGTTACAAAGAGGAATCGAAACCTCTATGGATAATATGTAACAATGCAAGAGACAACCTGTGGACCGCAAAGCTCGTGGATAGAAAATTTCGCTTGGTTATTTACATTTCATTAGTATTTACTGGCATCAATAATACCCGTAGAAGGAGTGGGTGGTGGCTAAGTTAGGTTATTAATGAAAGCTGCCAGATTATAGTAAAGTAGTAGGGGAGTTAAGTTTTTTTTTAAGATGCAGCCAGCCAGTTGTTTTTCTCATTTAGTCTGCATCCATAAACGTTCCCTGTGGGTTAGGTCGGTCAGCCCCGAACATCTGCCCATCCCTAAGTACGATACTAAAACCAGCGGCTCAAGGTTCATGGCGCCGCTACCACCGAGGCGTAAGTAAGAGCAAGACTCGCGCAGGCAACAGGCAGGCACTTGACATCTTACCCTGGTCGGCTGGGGAGGGTGCAGTTAGTCAAGGAACAATATCCCACTCGAGGACGTAATAATATGAAACGCTGGACGAAAAAGTGGGTCATTTACTCTTTGGGACAGGCGTTTGGTGTCTTTAATCCTCGCTCAGTCCCCGTTCTATCGAGCTTGAGGGTGACCGATACTTTTCAGGCTTGTAAGGAACCGAAATTCAGGTATCACGTATATTAAGAACCTGTAGGATATGGCTGTGGTGTAATCTGCCGCTCAATTTTCTGTCACAATGCTTAGGTGAGGTCACGCTGCCCTGCCTAACACTTACAGGCTGAATATGACACACTGAATGTAAACTTGGGTCACTTACTCTTTGGGACAGTCGTGTGGTTTCTCCAGTCTTTGCTCATTCCCCATTCCTTCCCCTTCTGTCTCTCTCCGGCATATGACCACAGATGTTGCGCCGACTAAACGAAACTTTCCAACTTTTATTCCCCATTCCATCAAGCTTGAGGGTGACCGGCGCTTTTCAGACAGAGGACCACGAGACTACCCTACTTGCGGGGGGGGAAATAATACTCACAGGAAGGAAATATTCACATGCATTCCCGCGCTGTAAACTGACGTGTGTGATTTTCTGCATGACAGGCGGCTGACCAGGAGCCCTCAAAGCACCGCGGACCACTTTTCCTTCCTCCCCCTTCTTCCTCCCTTTCCTCCCCGGGGCTCTTCTCCTCCTCCTCCTGCCACGGGTCAGGTAGTGCTCGGGCGCCCCACATCCGGCCGTCTGCCTATCACTTTCATTTCTCTCACTGACAATAAAGATTTCCTCAAGGGTTTGGACGCCTATTTGCCTCGCCTAATGGGCCGTGGCGCACCTGGCAGTTTTTTTTTCATTCGGAGGTCCTTTTGAAGAGTGACGGGGGGGGGGAAGCAGGATCACAATAGCCTTTTTTTTTTGTGTCTCGTAATCTCTTTATCTCCTGGATCAGCGGATTATTATATGTACTGATTATCATCCACTTACTATTATTATTATTAATATTATTATTATTATTATTATTTGTTTACTTTACATTGAATTTGTGTTATTGATTTTTTTTATTGATTGCGATGGAGATAGAACGAAAGGAAAAATGAAGAGGAAGAAATGCGAAAGGGAAGAAAAGAAGGAAACAAAGAGGAAGGGAAGGAAAGTAGGAGAAGGGAAAGCAGGAAAGTAGGAAGGAAAAAGCAGGTGAACGAAAAACGAGAACGGGAAAATTACTACTACTACTACTACCACTACTACTATTACTACTACTTCTACTACCACTACTACTACTACTACTACTACTACTACTACTATCATAATAAGCATCAGCATCAATCACAAACAGGTTTCGTGGAAGGGTTCGTGGCCATAAACTCTTATAATGAACGTTTTCCCTTCTTTCCCCGAAGCCAGAGTTGTTATCGCGGCCTCGGCGATAAGACAGAGGGGCGGGACGGAGGTGGTGGTGGTGGTGAGGGGGAGGAGTGGGGGGTAGTGGTGGTGGTGGATGACGTAACCATTTTGGGGGGGTCGTGTGTGTGTATGTGTGTGTGTGTGTGTGTGTGAGATAGAGATTGATCGATTGATTGGTTGATTGAGAGAGAAAGATTCAATTGGGTCTTGTTCATTTTCTTTCTTTTTTTCTCGTAACGTTTCCAATAAGTTGTTTCCTATATTCTATCCTTGGCCTCCTCTAATTCATGTTTCCATCCCTAAATTCTCCCTTTCGGCCTTCTTTCCCTCGTCTTCCTTAAGGGCACACAACACCACGCGTCCAACAGCCCCGTCAGACTAGTGTTGTGCCCACCAAGTCCTGCACACGTTGCCTCAAGCCGCTGGACAAACGCAAGGGCGGGTGAGGGTGGCGCAGAAGAACTATTGACGAGTGTGTGTGTGGCAAGCCTCGCTCACACCCACTCCCCCGCGTCCAAATATTTGCCTAACCTATTCTTGAAGCTGTCCGGGGTACTGTTACTGTGCCTGACCCAGCGAAAGGGAGAACACTGGATATTGACTTGGTGTTATGTGTGTTTAGAAAGGTAGATGCATGGAGAGAGACAGACAGGTAGATAGACACATTCATAGAGAGAGAAGGACAAGCAGACAGAGAAAGAGGGAGACAGAGGCGGGTAGACAGGTAGACACACACATTTAAGCGAAAGACAGTGACAGAGAGAGAATGAAAAACACAAACCTCGACAAGCAGACAGGGACATAGAGACAGAGACAGAGACAGAAGAAGGCAGAAACAGAAGGAGAATCACAAACCCCGACAATCAGACAGGGACACAGAGAGACATAGAGACACAGAAAGACAGAAACAGGCAAGGAAACACAGACACAGAAGCAGAAACACAAAACCCTCAACAACCAACACTTAGGGGGAGCGCAAGAGTCCCCAAGAATATCCGCCAAGACTTCCAGCGAGTAGGAGTCGGAAGTGTATTCAGGTCACGCCCTTCAGGCCGCCACAGGAAGGGGAAGGGACAGGCCGCGCGGAGGACAAGCTTGAGCAGGACATGAGCCAAGATAAGGAGCCAGGGACCGGGTGAGGCGTGCGAGGGAGAGGGCGATAAGGCTGTTGACGAGGCACACAAAAAATACAGATACTAGATAAAGAAAAACCGTAATCGAGGAGGAGGAGGAGAGGTGAGAGAGGGCAATTGGAGGAAGCGGAAGAGCGAGTGTGTGAGGGACATAAAAGGGGATAGAAGGAACAGCTGTGAGGGAGGGAAAGGGAAATTAAAGTCCACGATAACGGTATAATGACGAAGAGAAAATAGAGATAATAGATACAAACAGAGGAACGAAAATGAATGAGAACCGGAAAATATGAAGAATGATAAGTGAGAAAAAAAAATAGGAACTTAGAATAGAAGAACGGAAATGAAGGAACGATGGAAATAAGAAATAATGAGGAAGAGGAAGATTGAATGACAAGTAAGAAAAAGAAAGAAAAACAGGAACTAAATAAAAATACAGATAAAAGATACAAATAGAAGAACAAAAATGAAGGAGCGATGAAAATAAGCAATAAATGAGGAAGTTGAAGAGTTAATGACAAGTAAATAAAAGAAAGAAAATAGGAACTAAATAACTAAATAAATAAATAAACGTACAAATAATAAAATAAAAAAACGAAACTGAAAGAAAAGGCGAAAATGGGGAGAAAAATAAATTGGAGTTGCATGAGAGAAGGAAGGGAAAGGGCGAGAAGGAGGAGGAGGAGGAGGAGGCATTCTGCGGACGGGAGGTAGAGGAAAAGAAGGAAGAAGAAGAGGAGGTGAAAGAGATAGGATACAGGAGAGAAGGAAGAGGAGGAGGAAAAGAGGTGTTAGTTTGACAGAGGTTGAGGAGGAGGAGGAGGAGGAAGAGGAAGGAAAGAGGCGAGAGGTAGAGAGAGAGAATGAGAAGGGGGATTGTGGGAGTGAGTTAAGGGTAGGGAGGGAGAGGGAGGGAGAGTGGGGAGAGTGTTTGGGCGCGTGGCGGATGGGAGATAAGAGGAGCAAACAGTCACCCCTTATCTCAAGCACCCGCCCTAGGAACCGTACTGGGCCTTACTGATAACAACCCTGATAACTCCCTCGCCCGCTGACAAGACACAGGGACTTATGGCATCACGGAGAATGGCTTTTGTTCCCCCTTGTCTCGCCCGGCCTCCTCCTCCTTGTTCGAAGACGTACCAGTGTGATAACCCGCGTACCATGGCGTGACTGGGGCTCCCTGGTACGCGGTTTAGCCTGGCTCTCGGTGTCACGTCCCCGCCTGGTTGTCCGCGGAGAAGCCACGTCACGGAACTCCCAGAAACGTAGAGTCATATTCTTAAACTTTTCAGCGCCCAAACACACATATTTGACAAGGCTTTCGTAGGAGTTGTGGGGACTTCCATGGGTAGTTTTCTGAGCAAGACCGCATAGAAGGAGAGAGGAAGCAGAAGAGGGAGGAGGAGAAAGGTATGGAAAGGGGGAGGAAAAGAGGAGAATGATAGAGAAAGGAGAAGTAAAGAAGAAGAACGATAAGGAGAGGAGGGAAGGGAAGAAGAAGGGCAAGGAGGGAGGAGGGTAAGGAAGGAAGAAGGAAAGGAAGAGAATGATAAAGAGAGAAGTAAAGGAGGAGAACGATAAGGAGAGGAGGGAAGGGAAGAAGGGCAAGGAGAGGAGGAGGGTACGGAAGGAAGAAGGAAAGGAAGAGAATGATAGAGAAAGAAGTAAAGGAGGAGAACGATAAGGAGAGGAGGGAAGGGAAGAAGAAGGAGAATGATAAAGAAAGAAAAAGTAAAGAAGAAAAAGTGTAAGGAGACAAGGGAAGGGAAGAAGAATGGTAAGGAGGGGAGGTGGAATGAGAAGGAGGGAGAAGGGGATAGGGAAGATAGGGGGAGGGAGAGACGAGGAGGGAGGGAAGGGAGGTTAGGGCGCTGCAACAGAGACAGAGGGAGGGCGTGACAAAGGCAGGGTGGAGAGAGCCAAGAGGTAAGGAGAGAGGGCCGGGGTGGGCGGGCGGTGGGCGGGGCGGGTCTGCTGGTGCCCCGTGTCAAGTGTCCTTCGCCACCTGCCCCGATACCACCCCCGTGTCACCCTCCTACCCCCCCTTCTTGGCACCTCCGGAACGCTTGACCTCTGCCCTGGCCCCTTGTGACCCTCCCTGACCTTGGCGTTTATCTTGTGACCTGTTTTGGGGGGATCGATTTCGAGGTCACTTATCGGTACGAGTATCACTGTAAACAATAATAACAACAACAACAACAACAATAGTCACAGCTCCCCTCCTGACCTCTCCATTGTTTATTTTCCCTTCTTCCACCTGTTGCTCCCCTCCTCCTCCTCCTCCTCCTCCTCCTCCTCCTCCTCCTCCTCCGCTTTCCCCTTCCCTTCCCTTCCACTTGGCTGTACTTTTTTTTCAGGGGAACCAGGAAACGTTTGATAAGTGTGTGTGTGTGTGTGTGTGTGTGTGTGTGTGTGTGTGTGTCAGTCAGTCAGTCAGTCCAGTCTTTCCTTCCTAAATCAGTCAGTCAGTCAATTACTCAGTCACTTAATCAATCAGTGGTAGTGAGATGATGATGATGATGATGATTATGAGGAGGAGGAGGAGGAGGAAAAGGAGGAAGAGGAGGAGGACAGTAGATGTGTTCATTCTATACCTGACTGATACGTGTTTCGCAGAGTTATGTTATGTAGCACTGCATGGCGTTGTGTGGGAAGCGTGTGGCCTAAAGTGGCTATGCAGAGAGATGAGAGGGGGGCGAGAGGGGCGGGAGTGGGCTGGGGGGGGCGGAGAATGCATAGCGGGGGGGGGCGGGGGGGATGGAGTGCATGGGAAAGGGAACACCTGACTATGGAAAATGCATGGGCGGTCATCACTAGGGGGTAGGGGGGGAGGGGTTAGAGGGGGGACCGTTTTATATTGCTATTGATTTGGACGAGTAGAATCACGCGGTATGCACTCTCGTCCCCTCTCATGCCCTTCCCTCCCTCTGTGTGTGTGTGTGTGTGTGTGTGTGTGTGTTCGGCCCGTCCGCTTTATGCATGTCACGTTAGTTGAATAATAGGAGAAAAACACGCTTATAAAACACCCCCTCGTATGCACAGCGCGCGAGGTAAATCTCTCCCCTCAAATGTGTGGATCTGAGAGTCGCATCCCAGCTTGTCGTACATACATAGCGTGGGTGGTTTGAGGTTTTGTGTTCGTCTTTTCGTGTTTTGTGTAGTTTCCCCTTCCTCTCTCTCTCTCTCTTATTGCTTCTCTCTCTATCTTATTTCTTACTCCTACTCTTCCTCCTCTTTCTTCTCTTCTCTTCCCTTCTTAGTTGTTTCCCTCTTTCGTCCCTCACTCTCTTTCCTTACGATCAGCTGTTTCCCCTCTTTTTCCCTTCCCTTCCTTCCTTCCTTCCTTCCTTCTCTTCCTACTCTCTCGTTTCCCTCACTCTCCTTCCTTACGATCAGCTGTTTCCCCTCCCTTCCTTCCTTCCTTCCTTCCTCCCTTGTCTTCCTACTCTCTTGTTTTCCTCCCTTCCTCTTTTCCTCCGTTGCCTTTCTCTCTTATTCCCCTTCTTTTCCTCTCTTCCCCTTCCCTTCTTTCCCCTTCCTTCCTACTCTCTTCCCTTATTTTCCCTCTTCCTCTCCCCTTCCTTCTTTCTTCCTCTCTTGCTTCCCATATTTCCTCATTTCCTCCCTTCCTCTCCCTTTCCCTCCCTCTCTAACTCCTCTCCCCTCATCCAGTTTCTCCCCTCTTCTCTCTCCCCTCTAACCTCTTCCTTCCTCCCCTCCCTTCCTCACTTCTTATCTGTTTCCTCCCTCCATTACCCTCCCCTCTCTTCTCCCTTTCTCTCTTCTTTCTCCCCTTCCAATATCTCTTTCCTCTTCTCCTTTATCCTCCCCTCAACTACTTCCTTCCCTTCCTTATACTTTCCTCTCCCTTATCCTTTCCTCCCCTTCCCTCCCTTTTTCCTCCTACCTCCTCTCCCCTTTCCTCCCCTTCCTTATAACCCTCCTCATGTCCTCTCCCCTCAGCTCTTTCCTCCCCTTTTCCTCCCCTATCTTCTTCCCCTTCCCTCCTCCTCCTCCTCCTCCTCTCCCTTCGTCTGTAAGAGATCATTCGGGTCAGGCAGTATCGCGTAACACAGGCGAGGGGCGTAGATAAGGGGAGGAGGAGGAGGAGAAGGAGGAGGAAGAGGAGGAGGAGGAGGAGGAGGAGGAAGAGGGAGGAAGAATAAACACTAGATTTGATTACAGAGAGAAAAATGTGATAAAGTGGTTAGAGAGAGAGAGAGAGAGAGAGAGAGAGAGAGAGAGAGAGAGAGAGAGAGAGAGAGAGAAACACACATACAGACAGACAGAAAAAGTAACCTAAGACCCAAGACCCGAATAGAAAAAAAGGAAAACTGAGAAGAGGCAAAAGGAGGAGGAGGAGGAGGAGGAGGAGGAGGAGGAGGTTATGACTAGTAATGAGAGGTGGAATGTAACTTGAAACCGAACACGTGGAGAGGAAGAGAAGAGAAGAGAAGAAGAAGAAGAAGAAGAAGAAGAAGAAGAAGAAGAGAAGGAGAGGAGAAACAGAAGACCACGGCAAAGATACACACACACACACACACACACACACACACACACACACACACACACACACACACACACACACACGAAGGCATAACACAATGGGCCAAATGACACGTGAATGGCCCTCCCTCCTCCTCCTCCTCCTCCTCCTCCTCCTCCCCATTAGTCCACTGCGGTCACTGTGCTGAATGGGTGCATGGGAAGAGTGTAAAGAATGAGTAAATATTCAAGAAGTGATGGGGAGAAATTTGAGATTGATGGGAAGGAAAGGGGAGAAGAGAGAGGGGGAGGGGAAGTATGGGTGTGAGTGTATGGGGTATGGTGTGTATGGGAGGGGTATGGTGAGTGTGTGAGGGATATGATTGTGATGGGGAAAGGGTATGGTTGAGTGTATTTGGTATGATTGAGTTGGGGGTATGTGTATGGTTGTGAGTGTAAGGCTTATTATGTGATGGGGAAAGGGAATGGTTAAAAGTGTATGGGGTATGGTGTGTGTGTGGGTATGGTTGTGTGGGGGGTATATGTATGGTTGTGTGTGTATGGGGTATGGTTGTGTGTGGGGGTATATGTATGGTTGTGAGAGTAAGGGGCTCATATTGTGTGATGGGGCAAGGGAATGGTTGAAACTGTATGGGGTATGGTTAAGTGTGTGTGGGGGGTATGGGTGTGTGGAGGGGGTATCTGTATGGCTATGTGTGTATGGGGTATGGTTGAGTTAGGGGGGAAGGAACACGTAGGTCAAGATATCACCCTATGCCAGTCCGTCAGTCAGTCAGGGTTTCCTTAGAGCACCAAAAAAGGTCTACTAAGGAATGTAATATCGCAAGCCTTGTCCTGATTCTTCCTCGCTGCCCTTTTGGTTCACGTCACGTCTCAGTCTTGTTGCCTTGAGATAGAGAGAGAGAGAGAGAGAGAGAGAGAGAGAGAGAGAGAGAGAGAGAGAGAGAGAGAGAGACTATGGGGCTAAGAGGATCAAAGTCGACCAAAGTGGGGCAGGAAGGAGACTCGACCATAGAACCAAGATCGACCGAAGAGAGAGAGAGAGAGAGAGAGAGAGAGAGAGAGAGTATTCAAGTTATCATCATCTTATCTCTTTGACTCCCTCATTCACCTCTTCTCTCTCTATCTCTCTCCTTCTAATGGTTCTTCCTTATGTCTGTCTGTCTATCTATCTATCTATCTATCTATGTCTATCTGTATCTGCTTCTATTCCTTCCTTTCTTTTTTCCAGCTTACTTCCTTACTTCTTATCTACCTTTTTTTTTATTATTATTATTATTATTTTTTTTTATCCTCACCCTCTCTCCCTTCGCCCTTATCTCCCTTCCTTCCCAGCATCTCCCAAGCATCTCTCTACCCTCCAGCATCCTCTCTCTCTCTCTGTCTGTCCCTCTTCTTCCTCCTCCTCCTCCTCAACCACTGTCTCTATTTCCACCCTCTCTCCCTTCACCCATATCACACTTCTACCCTCCCTTCTTCCCTTCCTTCCTTCCTTCCTTCCTTCCTTCCTTCCTTCCTTTCCTTACTTACCCAGCATCTCTATCTTCCAGCATCCTCTCTCTGCCCCTCTTCAACTCAACCTCCTTCTCCTCCTCCTCCTCAACCTCTCTCCCTCCCTGCACTCATAACCCTTCTGCCCTCCCTTCTTCCTTCCCTTTCTTCCTTCCTTCCCTTCCTTATCCAGCATCTCTATCTTCCAGCATCCTCTCTCTGCCACTCTTCAGCTCTACCTGCTTCTCCTCCTCCTCAACCTCTCTCTCTCTATCCTCACCCTCATCTCCCTGCACCCATAACACTTCTCCCTTCCCTTCCTTCCTTCCCTTCCTTCCTTACCAAGCATCTCTATCTTCCAGCATCCTCTCTCTGCCCTTCCTCAACTCTACCTCCTTCTTTTACCCTGTGATGTCGTTGATAGTACAACAGTTACGGCCTTCAAGAATAGATTAGACAAGTATTTTGAATCCAACCAGCAACTAAGATATTACTCATTGTCGTAATAACGTTAAGTTCTTTCGAATACTGGTGTCCTTGTCCGCTTTTATCGCCCGGTTAGTGGTAGTAGTAATGGTAGTTCTTTCCTCTTTCCTACATAATTTCCATGCAGTTTTTCCATGCTGCATGGTTCTTTTTCCTTTCCTGCCAGCTTTGGCTGGAGGGATGGGGGGGTGGGGAGGAGCCTTCGCCTTTGCTGTCCTTCATCTTCCACCTTTGATTAGATAGTTAGTGTAGCTTGTCACTGTGACCGGACAGATGACCGACGGACATTTGGCCGACCTGACATTTGGCCGACAGACATTTGGCCGAACGGACACTTGGCCGACAGACATTTGGCCGAAGAGAATTGGATAAAAATTGTACGTGACAAAAGTTTAAATGATATCAATTGTAACGAAATTTGTTAAACAGCCTCGTAAGGACCAGCAGGTCTGCTGTTGTTTGTTCTTCCTTTGTGTTACCTTGTGTTCTCATCCTCCTCCTCAACCTCTCTCTCTCTACCTTCACCCTCATCTCCCTTCCTTCCCTTCCCAGCATCTCTCTAGCCTCCAGCGTCCTTCATCTTCACCCTCACCTCTACCTCCTTCTCCTCCTCCTCCTCCTCCTCCTCCTCCTCCTCCTCCTCGTCTCCCCTCCGCCGGACTCCACCATTGAGCGGCCTCGGGTTCTCGATTAATGTAATAGCCGGCCTCCTTAATCCTGCCTGAAGACCACTGACGCCCAGCCGACGGTGAGGCTCGGGCTTAATGTAAGACACGATTAGCTTAGAGAGGGAGGCGACCGGGGCGGGGGAGGGAAGGAGAGAGGGAGGGAGGGGGTGAGGGGTAGAAGGGTGAAGAGAGAGAGAGAGAGAGAGAGAGAGAGAGAGAGAGAGAGAGAGAGAGAGAGAGAGAGAGAAACGGACAGAAACCTACATGATACTAAATAGGTTAGGTTAGTTTAGGTCAGGTCAGAGAAGATGGCGTCACTATAAACACTTGCCTGCGCCATGACGGGCTGGGGCCAACTACCATCCAGGCCCCTCAAGAAAGCCTACTGGCGCTATAGGCGTTAACGTAAAAAAAAAAATAAAAAAAAATAAAAAAAAGTCAGGGTTTGGTTAGGTTAGGTTAAGTTAGGCAAGTCACTCTGGTATTCGTTCATTCTTTCCAACGTATCGAAAATTTCCCCTCTTTAAGAACTCCTATTATAAAGTCATCGGTAACAATACTACTACTAATAATAATAATAATGATAATAATAATAATAATAGGCGCGTACCTCCATCCCTGTATTATACCTCACGCATCATCAGCATCATCAGCATTAACAACACAAATGCTAACACTTTTCTTCCTCTCCGCCGAGACTCGTAAAGAACATAAGTAATTTCCGTATTGCAGCGCGGATGTTTGTCTCCTTTCCTTCCTCCCTCCCTCCCTTCCTCCCTCTCCCTCCTTTTTGTAGTCTTTCACATCCGTTTTCTTTATCTCTTTCTCTCCCTTTCTCCTCTTAATTAGTCTCCCTTTCTTCCCCCTTACCTTAGCTTACCCTGCCTTGCCTTACCTTACCTTACCTTGCCTTGCCTTACCTTACCTCACCTCACCTTACCTTACCTTACCTTACCTTATCTTACCTTACCTTACCTTATCTTACCTTACCTTACCTTACCTTGCCTTGCCTTGCCTTGCCTTGCCTTACCTCACTTTACCTTACCTTACCTTGCCTTACCTTACCTTACCTTACCTTACCTTACCTTGCCTTGCCTTGCCTTACCTCACCTTACCTTACCTTACCTTGCCTTGCCTTGCCTAACCTTACCTTACCTTACTTTACCTTACCTTACCTTACTTTGCCTTACCTTACCTTGCTTTACCTTACCTTGCCTTACCTTACCTCACCTTGCCTTGCCTTACCTTACCTTACCTACCTTTCCTCTCTGTCTGTCTCATCGTTATCTTCTGTCAATTTCTCTCCCTTACTATATACATCACTAATACTCTCTCTCTCTCTCTCTCTCTCTCTCTCTCTCTCTCTCTCTCTCTCTCTCTCTCATCGTCGACATATGGCTCCATTATCACCTTCCTTTTCTATGGCGGCGCGCGAGCCTCCTCTTTTTGTGCCGATGTCATCTCGCGTTCCCTTCCATGCTCTTTGTTTCTCTCTATGTACCTTTTTTGCGGCTCTTCCCGTGTTAATTGTTGCTGTGTCGGGCCGTATTATTCCCTGATCTGCCCTTGCCTTACCTCCTGTCGGGCTCTGTGTGTCTGTCTGTGTCCCTCTCTGTCTGTCCCTGCTGCGTCCGCCCGTGCCGTTGTCTCTGTGTCTGTCTATAGCTTTTGTTTCTTCTTTTTGTGTACGTGTGTGAGGGGTGTGGATGGCGCAGGGAACGTGGCCGAGGTATCATGTGTCCCTATAGCTGTGTGGGGGGTGGATGGAGGGGGTATGTGTGTGTGCGTGTGTGAGTGTGTGTACGTGTAATTACCAGAGGCGGCATTCACTCCATCCACACCAAAGCCTCTGAGAAGATAGTTTGCTTCACTCGCTTCATCTCAAGTCGCGGCGCTAAGCTTCTCCCGCGGCCTGGAGGGTGATGCTGCTGCTGCCCCGTCCCCTCCCCGCCCTGTCCCACCTCGCCCCGACCACCCCGCCCCTTTCTCGGACTGGCATTAAGCGCCGCCTTGGGTCTCTGGTAGCCGCGTCTTCCTCAGCAAAGAGAATCATCCGTCAGTGCGAGATTATACAAGGCCGTGGTAATGGAGAAGGTTGTAGTGGTGGTGGTGGTGGTGGTGGTTGTGGTTGAAGTGCTGTCTTTCTTGGGTCTCCGGTAGCCGCGTCTTCCCTAGCTAAGAGGAGTGTGAGGATGTACAAGGCGTGGTCACTATGGTAATGGGGGTTGTCGTGTTGACTGGTAGTGTTGGTATCGTTTCTGGTATAAGATAGTTGGTCAGTGAAATGCCTCTTTTGCTATGGACATTAATAAAAGTTTCCGTCAATGTGTGAGGATATTTGGTTCAATTGTATATCGAAGAAGATTTTGTGGTTGTTGCATGTATGTAAGAAAGTTGGTTATTTTTTTTACAGCAAAGGAGCTCTGATCTCCGTCCAAGGGCACAATGCATTCAAGCTAGAAATCGAGCTAATAGGGTACTGGGATTTATTTCAAGGAGCGTAAGCAACAGAAGCCCCAGTCCTCAAACTATATTTAGCATTAGTTAGACCTCATCTTGACTATGCGGTTCAGTTCTGGTCACCCTATAGAATGGATATCAAAATGTTAGAATCGGTGCAGAGGAGGATGACTAAGATGATTCAGGGGTTGAGAAACTTGCCATACGAGGAAAGACTCAAACAGTTAAACTTGCATTCTCTAGAGGCGGCGGGTGTGTGTGGAGACATGATCGAGGTTTATAAATGGATGAAGGGCTTTAATAAGGGAGACATTCATAAGGTTTTGTTGGTAAGAGAACCGGGTAGGACACGAAGTAACGGGTTTAAACTGGATAAATTCAGATTCAACAGGGACATAGGCAAAAATTGGTTTACTAATAGGGTGGTAGATGAGGGAATAATTTTAGCAGTCATGTGGTGAGTGCCAATACAATTGTCACATTCAAAAATAGACTAGATAAATTCATGGACAGCGATATTAGGTGGGATTAGATACACGGGAGCTTAGGGTCAAAGGAGCTGCCTCGTACAGGCCTACCGGCCTCTTGCAGACTCCTGCGTTCTTATGTTCTTATGTTCTTATGTTCACAAGGGCACAAAAAAAGGAGACTACAATAAAAAAAAGCCCGCTACTCGCTGCTCCTGTAAAGAATCCAGAGAGGTGGCCGAAAGAACAGTCAGTTACTCCCCTTCGCTATCGCCACTAAGTGAAGTTTCCGTTAGCGTGTGAATGTTGAGGTGGTCACGTGTGTATTGAAGAAGTTATTACCATTCCTTACGGACCGCATCATTTAATTATTAAGGCATATAAGTATTCATATATGTATTAGGAGACGCCTCTTCATCGTCGTCATTGATAAAATATTTACGTTTAAGAATATTCATGCAGTCTTGCGTGTGTTGGAGAAGACTTTGCTTTCCCCTGGACGCCAAATCATACAAGTGTTGGGGCCAGTTTTACAGTTCCCCATGATGGGTTAGTAAGCTTCCAAATACCAGAGCCTTCGAAATTTCCTTGTATAGTGTCTGGTGATTGTATTTAAGTTCACAAATTTGATGAAACTATACAGGAAAAGTCTTGTGTATTTAGTGTGGCATCGATGAAGTCACCATTTTGGATTAGATGGGATTCTATAGTTTGGTTCGGGCTGTTACGAAGACGCTGTGTTGGACTGTGAAATCGGCTCTTGGTGCTGAATGCCGCTCAGGAGATGCCCCTTGCTCGCAGCCACCGCCTCCGCTGCCCCAGACCACCGCCTCACTAGGATTTCCCGCCAACTCTCTTATTACAATTACAGAACGACGCCGCAATGTTGCCTCACCGCCCGAGGATCATTATTACCCCGCCCTGCTAGCCGTTCCCTCGCGTTCTTTGCTTGGCTTTTACGTGTGTTGCGTGATGCCTCTTCTGCCCCGGCTCAGCATCCCGGGCGTGACGAGGGCGTGGCGAGGGCGTGCCTGGCGGTGGCGTGGTGTGTGTCGGCGCGGCTTGGCATCTCGTGGTCAGGGTTTGAATCCCTCGAGAGGTCGCGGGCGTCTGACTGAATGCATTTTGTGATCTCTGTTTACGATTTGCATATGAATTGTCTCCATTTGTCCCTCGAGCTGAATATTCTCTTGTTGAGTGTTGGTACTTGGGACAGATTGTGTTTGTGAATCATAATAAGAACCATATGACCGCTGATGTTATTTTGCATTATTATTAAGGTACTTTTTGCGTCTTTCTGTAGCTCGTCACATAAGAATACTGTATAGTTTGTGTGCATGAGAGAGAGAGAGAGAGAGAGAGAGAGAGAGAGAGAGAGAACAACATAAATGAACAGAAAAGAAAAAGAAAAAGGAAAAGAAGAGGAAAAAAGAAAAAAAATTAAGAGAGAGAGAGAGAGAGAGAGAGAGAGAGAGAGAGAGAGAGAGAGAGAGAGAGAGAGAGAGAGAGAGACAGGAGGAGGGCAAGGACTAGCGGGAGGGAGAGAGGGAGGGAGGGAGAGAGGTAACCTGCATCTTCACCTTTTCGTTAGCCAGTCTCCAGATCCGTTCATCCAAGCCACCACGGAACTCTCACCTACTAGACCCGCCCCATCTTACCTTACGCCTCTGAACATGATCCACCTAATTAATCACCTCCCTCACGTCCCCTTCTACCTTGCAAGATGATCGGCTGAAGGGCGTATCTTAGAGGAAATTGAGGGAAGCCTTAGCGAGGGTGTGGGTGAACGAAGCCCAGAGGAAAGGTGCACGCCAGGTGGGCCAGCATCACGCTCCCCAGCACGCGGCGACGATGCCCTCGCCCGCACGCGCCCGACGTTGCCACCTCTACCTCCCACGCCCTGCCGAACACACGTCATCCATTCCCCTATTTCTACCATTTCTACCCATTTCCACGTGTTACCAAGGCCTTAATTCGCCTGTACGGATGGACGAGTGTACGGTGAAGGGTTTGGGTGTTGTGTGTAGCGTCTGGGAGTCGAATTGCAGCGTCGTGCGAAGATTGGGATCGGGCCGGGCGGGTCCTGGCGATCGGTTGGGTAGCGGAGCGTGGCGCGCCCAAGCCCTCCAGGCACGACGCCGCCCCAAGCGTACCCCGCCGGCCGCTACCTCCTCACTCTCTCTCCCCTAGCTCCCTCGCCTTACCTCCGTCCAACGTAACCTCCGCTCGCTTGTCTCCTTACCACCGCCTCCTCCTCCTCCTCCGCCCACTGATTCAATTGATCCATTTTCATCTTATTCTTCATTTTCTGTTAACTCGTCTCCTTGCCTCATCTCTCCACTCTTCTACCTCATCTCACTATCTGTATCTCTATATATCAACCCTCTTCCATACCTTATCATCTTCCTGTACCTCCTCATCTTCCCCCACTTCGTTTCCTCAAGCCAACCTCCTTCCTGTTTCTCCTCTAATTACCTTACTTCACGTCTATACAAATTCATATCTTGGCCTCATTTCACTCCTATACTTTCCTCATCTCAACACTTCGACTCCACATCCCAGCCTCCTCCACCTCCTCCACCCGTTCCTAACTGCTAAATCTCCGCCATACTCCACCTTCCTTCACCTTCCTACATCACGTCTATACAAATTCATATCTTGGCCTCATTTCACTCCTATACTTTCCTCATCTCAACACGTCGACTCCACATCCCAGCCTCCTCCACCTCCTTCACTCGTTCCTGGCTGCTAAATCTCCACCTTACTCCACCTTCCTTCACCTTCCTCCTCCACCATCTTTGCCTCTCAAATCCACCTCCACCTTACTTCACAACACGTCGACTCCACATCCCAGTCAACTCCACCTCCTTCACCCATACCTGACTGCTAAATCTCCACCTTACTCCACCTTCCTTCACCTTCCTCCTTCCCGACTCCACCATCCTTGCCTCTCGTATCCATCTCCACCTTACTTCACAACACGTCGACTCCACATCACAGGCTCCTCCACCTCCTTCACCCGTTCCTGACTGCTAAATCTCCACCTTACTCCACCTTCCTCCTTTCCGCCTCCTCCACCATCCTTACCTCTCAGATCCACCTCCACCTTACCTCACATCCACCATCTCTGCCGCAGCACCTAAACTTTCTTATTGTACTGAAAAAGAAGTAGATAAATAGAGTTTCATGTCACATATTAAAGACACAACGAGGCATATGAACTGGATTGTCTAACTTAGGTCTATTGATAAGGTTAAAGGAGGTTTTTAGAGCTCATAGAAGCGTGTGCCCCCTCAAGGTTCATCGGCCTGTGAGTGCATGAAATTAGAAGCACAAATAATGAGTCAGCTGATAAGTGTCCCCTTGCCTCATTGCGTCTCAGTGCAAACGATATGACTCTCTCTCTCTCTCTCTCTCTCTCTCTCTCTCTCTCTCTCTCTCTCGCTCTCGCTCTCGCACACACACACACACACACACACACACACACTCAAGGCCGTTCACTCCTCACCTCATGCAATATTGATCTTTTATGGTTCATGATTCACGTGATAAAGGATAAAGTCGGTCAATGCTGCTGCTGCCGTTCGTGGGCGAGAGAGAAATGCGAGCAAACTCTTTATTTAGGGTGTCGACAAATACAGACTGAGGTGAACTAGAACAGTGTATAAAATAAAAGTTGATTTGAATAGTGGAAAACGTGAAATTAGACAGTACTTATGAAAAAGATATCTTGAAACGGTATAATAAGTGTGTGTGTGTGTGTGTGTGTGTGTGTGTGTGTGTGTGTTGTCTGGGGCAGGCACACGCACACCCACACCGAAGGACTTGTGTTACGAGAAGGGACACACACACACACACACACACACACACACACACACACACACACACACACACACACACACACACACACACACACACACATATAAACACAAACACATGATACGGTTGTTGTTTTGTTGTTGTTGTTGTTGTTGTTGTTTAATCTCTAGTCGTAGTAATTATTGGTGTTGCAGTGCGTGTGTGTGTGTGTGTGTGTGTGTGTGTGTGTGTGTGTGTGTGTGTGTGTGTGTGTGACCCTCCCCTTCCTTATCGAATTACGGCAAACATTACTCTTCGCTTCCTCTTACCACACCTTCCTTTCCCCTCCTCCTCCTCCTCCTCCTCCTCGCCGCAACCTTCGTCACACTTCGTCACAACTGTCATTCCTGTCCTTGGAGTGTTGGCTTTTCCCTCACACACACACACACACACACACACACACACACACACACACACACACACACACACACACACACACACACGAGCTTCTACTTCTACTACTACTACTACTACTACTACTACAACCTATAATGATAATGTTAATAATAAAAACAATAATAATGACTCTCCTCTTCATTTGATCATCTGTACATTATTTCTTACTTCAGTCACTCCTACAGCCCTAGAAAATGATCTTTTATTGAGTTTTAATTAATGATACGGAGATGAGCGCTGAGGCCACGCGCATCTATAAACTTCCTATAACGTGACTTTCCTCCTTCAGATAGTCGGTTGTGGGACCCCGAGAGGAGCTTAGCGGCCTTCTGGAGAGCCAGTGTGCGGGAGGGAGCGTCACCCTACCAGCGGCCCCCTCACCCCTCCTTCGCGGCCGCCATGAACCACCACCTGCCGCCGGGCCAAGGTACGTGAGCCCTTACCTGTCTAGTCTCCCCTGTATTGTGGTGGGTGGTAGTCTTGAGCTTGATCTTGATGTGGGAGGGACGGGAGTGATAGTGGAAGGGGATGGAAAAAAATGGGGTTATTAGGTGAAGTGTGAAAGTATTGGGAAAGAAAGAGGTAGAGTTATAAATGGTAGTTGACCTGTTTAGTCTCCCCTGTTGTTGTGGGTGGGAGTCTTGAGCTTGATCTTGATGTGGGAGGGACGGAAGTGATAGTGGAAAGGGATGTGGAAGAATGGGGTTATTAGGTGAAGTGTGGAAGTAATGGGAAAGAAACTGATGGAGATATGAATGGCAGTTGGCACTCGTATATGTATTCCTTGATGCTCTTTTGTTTTACCGTGAAATGTATGACTTTAGGCTTAAGAGGCACTATAGGCGTTCATACATTATCCATTCCTACGTTTTTTCTTATAATTGGTACTCGTGTATGTATATTTTTCGGGTCTTTTTTAACGTTAAACCTTCTACGTCTTTAGATTTTAAGAGGCGAGGCACTCAACATCCTCCTCCGTACTGTATCGTAGTTGGCACCTTTGTTTGTTTGGTTTGGTTTGTTAGTGCCAGTGTGTTTTATATCGTTGGCACTCGTATATTCAGTGCTGGTATTTATAACGTGAAACCTATTACGTGTAGATTTAAGAGGCGAGGCACTCAACATCCTCCCCCGTGTTATTTCGTAGCTGGCACTCTTGTTTTTTGTTATTTGGTTTGTGAGTGCCAGTGACAGTGTGTTGTTTCATATAGTTGGTACTCAAAATATGCTAAAGACTGTGGCACTATTCCGTAACACGAGGCACTCAGCATCCTCCTCCGCCCTCTTTCGTTGTTAGCAGTTGGCACTCTCGTTTGTCAGTGCCTGTGTTAGTGTGTGCTGCGTCATATATTTGGCACTCGTATATACGCATTGTCTTGTTATAGGGAAATCTACTGCGTTTTTAGAGTTCAGAGGCGAGGCACTCAACATCCTCTTCCTCCGTGTTATTTCGTATCTGGCACTCTCGTTTGTAACTGGCACTCGTATACTCATTGTCTTGTTATAGGGAAATCTACTGCTTCTTTAGAGCTCAGAGGCGAGGCACTCAATATCCTCTTCCGTGGTGTTTCGTATCTGGCACTCTCGTTTGTCAGTGCCAGTATTAGTGCGTGCAGCAGCATCTAGTTGGCACTCGTATACTCATTGTCTTGTTATAGGGAAATGTACTGCGTCTTTAGAGTTCAGAGGCGAGGCACTCAATCAACATCCTCTTCTGCTTTGTTTCGTATCTGGCACTCTCGTTTGTCAGTGCCAGTGTTAGTGTGTGCAGCGCTTTCTATTTGGCACTCGTATATCATTGTTCGTCTTGTTATAAGGAAATCTACTGCGTCTTTAGAGTTCAGAGGCGAGGCACTCAATCAACATCCTCTTCTGCTTTGTTTCGTATCTGGCACTCTTGTTTGTCAGTGCCAGTGTTAGTGTGTGCAGCGCTTTCTATTTGGCACTCGTATATCATTGTTCGTCTTGTTATAAGGAAATCTACTGCGTCTTTAGAGTTCAGAGGCGAGGCACTCAATCAACATCCTCTTCTGCTTTGTTTCGTATCTGGCACTCTTGTTTGTCGGCGCCGGTGCTTGTTGCGTCATGTTCCTGGTGTAGCGAGAAGGCGTGCCGGCCCTCGAGGTTGAGTCATGTGAGTGCAGCTGGTGTCTTGAGATAATGAGGAGGGCGGAGCGATAGTGAGGCGTGAGTTTGGCACCCCGACCCTCCCTCCCTCACCCTGACTCACCCTTACCCTGTCTCCCTTACCCACTATCTCCCTCCCTCCTCTTCCTCTCTTGTTTTCTCCCATATGCTAACTACTCCTTCCATTGGCACCCTGACCCTCCCTATCTCCTTCACTCACCCTTCCTGTCTCCCTTACCTCCTATCTGCCTCCCTCTCTTCCTGTCTTCTTCCCTTCCTACATAGAGTCTTACTAACTCCTATTTCCTTCTCCTGTTCCCTTTTCTTTCCTCTCTCTCCCCTTCTTTATTGCCTTGCTCTCTCTTTCCTCCCATTCATATCTTCCTCCCTTATATCCTCCTTCCTCTTTTTCCTTCCCTTCCTTTAACTCCCTTCATCTTAACCCTCTCTTTCCCTTCTTCCATTTCCCCTTCCCTCTTCCAACCCCCTCCCTCTTAACCCACTCCTTCCCTTTCCCCTCCGCCCCATCCTCTTCCTCCTCCTCCTCTTCTTCCTCCTCGTCACGGTGCATCAGCTAACCGCACGAGGCCACCGCAGCTGATACTAGAAACCTAACAGCTCTGGGTTGCCTTGATACCTTATCGTTGTGGGTTTGGACAGCAGCGGGCCGCGTCGTGATCCTGATGGCTGGACCGAGCTTGCCTGGAGACAGTACTGGAGGCTCGCATGTACAAAAGATTGGGGCTCTCCTTACGATTATTTTCAAAGGCCATTGGAGAGATTAGTCGGATTCCCATGAGTGTTTCCCCGTCCATACCGTATAGGCCTTGTCGAACCATCACTAGGGAGATGAAAGCTATCCATGGAAATCCCAATAAGGACTGCAAGAGGCTTTTATAATTGATGTACTGAGGTGACGAAACGTTTGAGACACGATTATTTTCAAAGGGGATAGAGAACTCGGGTTGCCATAAGTGCTTTCCCGTTCATGGCACAGAAGTCTTGTCAAACCACCACTCGGGGGATGAAAGCTATCCATGGAAATTCCTATCAGTATTGCGAGAGCCTTTTATAATTGATGTACTGAGGTGACGAAACGTTTGAGACTCACGACTATTTTCAAAGGGGATAGAGAACTCGGGTTACCATAAGTGCTTTCCCGTCCATGTCGCGTAAACCTTGTCAAACCACCACTCTTACGTCTGTAGATTTAAGAGGCGAGGCACTCAACATCCTCTTCCTCCGTGTTATTTCGTAGCTGGCACTCTTCTTTTATGTTATTTGGTTTGTGAGTGCCAGTGTCAGTGTGTTGCTTCATATAGTTGGCACTCAAATATGCTAAAGACTGTGGCACTATTCCTTAACACGAGGCACTCAGCATTCTCCTCCACCCTCTTTCGTTGTTAGCAGTTGGCACTCTCGTTTGTCAGTGCCAGTGTTAGTGTGTGCAGCGTCATCTAGTTGGCACTCGTATACTCATTGTCTTGTTATAGGGAAATCTACTGCGTCTTTTGATTTCAGAGGCGAGGCACCCAACATCCTCTTCCGCCTGGCACTCTTGAAAACTATAAATCCCTAGAAGCACTACGAGAGGCTTTTGTAACTGATGTATTTATTTATCCTTACTATTAAGCTTAAGTCTCTCTTGAAGGATAATTTTTTTTGTTATAATATAATTTTCTTCGTGTTTTCGAGACGTCTATGTTATTCGTTTATATATTAATTAGTTTGTCAGGCTCCATTAAGCTTAAAAGTCTACTCGGGATATGTTTTGTTGTTTTCTTATATTCTTTTTTTTTTTTTTTTTTTTTTTTATTTTTTTTTTTTTTATATGACATTTCCTCTTCGCTTTTCGAGACGCCATTTGTATCTTTATTAATTTGTTTCTTCATCAAGTTTCATTAAGCTCAAAACTCTACTTAAACTCCTTTCGTTCACTCTCATCTCTTTTTCTGTTAGTGTCATTTTTTCTTCGTTTTTCGAGGCGTCATTTGTGTCTGTTCATTAATTTGTTTCTTCATCAAGTTTCATCAAGCTCAAAACTCTACTTAAACTCCTTTCGTTCACTCTCATCCCTTTTTCTGCTAGTGTCATTTTTTCTTCGTTTTTCGAGACGCCATTTGTATTTGTTAGTTAATTAGTTTCTTTATCAGGCCCGTCCCCACTTCCTTCCTTCCCCCTCTTACCATTGACGTCAAAGCTTTCTTCCCTCCAATCCGACTGTCATATGTTTCTTGTCCTATCGGCGACACTTCCGCCCACGGCCCTCCTGCCTCGTATCGCTGTTTGCCATTCCTCTCCACTCTCCAGGATTTTCGCTCCTCTCTTTTTCTCATTGCTTATTTTTCCGTTATTTTCTTCCTGTCCTCGCATCTTTAAGTCTTTGGGCGCGTATTCTTAGATGCTTTCGGCTCTCACAATCACTTTTCCCAATGGCCACGGTGGAGGTTAGTCGGGTTCTCGTGTGTGTTCCTTTCACGTTCATGGTGCAGCAGAAGCCTCCTTGTCAGACTATCGCTAGGCTCGTAAAACTACCCTCGGAAATACCCACTCACAAACCCTGCGAAAGCCTTAACAAATGTGGGTGTGTAAGCTCCGAAATGTTTGAGGATATGGACCTTTGCTATTCACACGGGGAATCGTCATGCACCGGAAAGAACAGTAGATTCCAATTAGATCAATGAGGTCATGTTATCGAATACTATCCTCACCGATCGAGGGTTTGAAGTTGATTTCCAGGAACGTTCATGTATACTTTCCCCATTTCAGGACACCTCTCCTCCCGAAATTGACCTCTCTCTTTGGACACCCCTTTGACCTCTGTTCGGGAGCAGTGAGTCGCGGGCTTTTTTTATTTTTTTTATTTACGCCCTTGAACTGTCTCCTTAGCTGTAAAAAAAAAATTAGTCAAGTGTTTTAACTTACTAAGGACCGTATTACTAAACATTCCGTCGCCAAAGTTCACCTATTTGGCAAGGCTTTCGTAGGAGTTTTGGGCATTTCCAGAAGTAGTTTTATGAGCCTGGTGGTAGTCTGACCCTTCTTCTGTACCATGGACCTAAAGAACCACTCATTAGAACTCGATTGATTCCCTCTTTAACCTTTAGAAATAGTTAATATGAGGAGCGAAAGCGTTATAATACCAGACTTACTCTCCACTAACCTTACCTGATGTAACTTACTCTAGCGTGACCCAACCTCTCTAGGCAGCCAAGACTTCAATATTACTGTTTTATATACATTTCTCGCATGGAACCTACTACGTCTTTGGATTTTAAGAGGCGAGGCACTCAACATCCTCTTCCTTACTGTACCGTAGAGATTGTAAGAGGCGAGGCACTCAACATCCTCTTCCGTATACTGTACCGTAGAGATTTTAAGAGGCGAGGCACTCAACATCCTCTTCCGTACCGTACCGTAGAGATTTTAAGAGGCGAGGCACTCAACATCCTCTTCCGTACCGTACCGTAGAGATTTTAAGAGGCGAGGCACTCAACATCCTCTTCCGTACCGTACCGTAGAGATTTTAAGAGGCGAGGCACTCAACATCCTCTTCCGTACCGTACCGTAGAGATTTTAAGAGGCGAGGCACTCAACATCCTCTTCCGTACCGTACCGTAGAGATTTTAAGAGGCGAGGCACTCAACATCCTCTTCCGTACCGTACCGTAGAGATTGTAAGAGGCGAGGCACTCAACATCCTCTTCCGTACCGTACCGTAGAGATTGTAAGAGGCGAGGCACTCAACATCCTCTTCCGTACCGTACCGTAGAGATTGTAAGAGGCGAGGCACTCAAAATCCTCTTCCGTAAACTGGACCGTAGAGAGTTTAAGAGGCGAGGCACTCAACATCCTCTTCCGTACCGTACCGTAGAGATTTTAAGAGGCGAGGCACTCAACATCCTCTTCCGTACCGTACCGTAGAGATTGTAAGAGGCGAGGCACTCAACATCCTCTTCCGTACCGTACCGTAGAGATTGTAAGAGGCGAGGCACTCAACATCCTCTTCCGTACCGTACCGTAGAGATTTTAAGAGGCGAGGCACTCAACATCCTCTTCCTTACTGTAGCGTAGAGAGTTTAAGAGGCGAGGCACTGAACATCCTCTTCCGTACCGTACCGTAGAGATTTTAAGAGGCGAGGCACTGAACATCCTCTTCCGTACCGTACCGTAGAGATTTTAAGAGGCGAGGCACTGAACATCCTCTTCCGTACCGTACCGTAGAGATTTTAAGAGGCGAGGCACTCAACACCCTCTTCCGTACCGTACCGTAGCTGGCACTCCTGTTTGCATCGCTTCCTCGTCTCACAGAAGCTCCCCGAGAGTTCGTGCTGATCATGTGGTGGGCCAGAGTGATTAGTTGATCGCTAGGCCACTTGTGAGTCAGGTTTAGCATCAATATGTGTATCTGTAAGGCTAATGACCACGGCTGAGGAACGCCACAAAGCTAATATAGTGAAAAGATAGATAAAAATATATTCGCCTCTGTTTTTGTTGTCATTTGTACTCATGTTTTGTTGTCATCAAGACGAGTATTTATTTTATTATTGTTGTCTTTGGGCGGCTGATTAGAAGCACCGAGTTTATCGCATGTAAACAGGCCAACACTCCTGACGAGACTATTGTGAGCCGTTGCGTCAGGGGCGAGCGAGGGCACTAGACTCCTGCGACGAAGGGGCAGTACAAGGGAGGAAGAGGAAAGGACATGAGTATAGGTGTTTGCTATGACGCAGGACTTGTTTACCTGACTTAACTTAGCCTAACCTAGCCTTAACTAACTGAACCTAACCTAACCTAGCCTTACCTAACCTAACCTAACCTAACCTAGCCTTACCTAACCTAACCTAGCCTTACCTAACCTAGCCTTACCTAACCTAGCCTTACCTAACCTAACCTAACCTAACCTAGCCTTACCTAACCTAGCCTTACCTAACCTAACCTAACCTAGCCTAACCTAACCTAGCCTAGCCTAGCCTAGCCTTACCTAACCTAGCCTTACCTAACCTAACCTAACCTAGCCTTACCTAACCTAACCTAACCTAACCTAACCTAACCTAGCCTTACCTAACCTAACCTAGCCTTACCTAACCTAGCCTTACCTAACCTAACCTAGCCTTACCTAACCTAGCCTTACCTAACCTAACCTCGCCTTACCTAACCTAAGCCTTATTTAACTTTACCAAACCTTCATCCTGCTTCGCTATTATTTCCACTGTCTTTTTTTTTTTTCTCTCTCTCACAAACACATACAAACAGACAAACACACGAGGAATGAACGAAACAAACACGTAAAAAACAGATACCAGAGTGCATCGCATAGGCGGTAAAAAAAAAAAAAAAAAAAAAAAAAAAAAAAAAAAAATTACCTTAGTCACGAGGGTACTAATCCCCACGACGAAGGGACAGTATAAGGAAGGAAGAGGAAAGGACATAAGTATAGGTATTTGCTATGACATAACGACTTAAAACACAGGATTTGTACATCGAATAGGCGGCGAGGAAGTAAGAAAAAGGATCATTGCGTCAGTGCGTACAAAGGTATTTCATGTTAAAGGAGGGTAAGAAGAGGTAGATTCCAGAGTTTATAGACGAAAGAAAAAACATGCCGATAGATCCGTACAAAGTAGCTTAAAGGGGGATGAAAAAGGAGGATTCAGTGTTCAAAGAGTCTCTCAATCGGAAATCTACGTCGTTGATCCTACAAAGCAATTCCGTGTGTCAGGAGGATTAAGGAGGAATAGATTCTGTATCCAGGACTTTGTGGGCGAGAAATCTATGTTGGTTGAATATGGAATCTTTACAGAGTGAGAAAAAGAAGATGGACTTAGCTTCCCGGTCTTGTGTGAAGGATGGAATCTGAACGCTTATGATATTGTGTGAAGCGATTCCGTATTAAAGAAAGAGTATAGACGGATGTATAAGTGTTCAAATGCTGTACAAAGCGAGGAAAAGAAGATGGACTTAGCTTTACCGGTCTTGTGTGAGGGATGGGATCTGAACGCTTAAGATTTTGTGTGAAGCAATTCCACGTTAAAGAAAAAAGTATAGACGGAAGTATAATTGTTCAAATACTGTAGAAAGCAAGGGAAAGAAGTTGGATTCAGCTTCCGTGTTGTATAAGGGAAAGGAATCTGAACCCCTATAATTTTAAGAGAAGCAATTCCACGTTAAAGAAAACAGTATAGACGGAAGTATAAGTGTTCAAATACTGTAGAAAGCGAGGAAAAGAAGTTGGATTCAGCTTCCGTGTTGTATAAGGGAAGGAATCTGAAGGCTTTTGAGTTTGTGAGAAGCAATTCCACGTTAAAGAAAAAAGTATAGACGGAAGTATAAGTGTTCAAATACTGTAGAAAGCGAGGAAAAGAAGTTGGATTCAGCTTCCGTGTTGTATAAGGGAAAGGAATCTGAACGCCTATGATTTTAAGAGAAGCAATTCCACGTTAAAGAAAACAGTATAGACGGAAGTATAATTGTTCAAATGCTGTAGAAACCAAGGAAAAGAAGTTGGATTCAGCTTCCGTGTTGTATAAGGGAAAGGAATCTGAACGCCTATGATTTTAAGAGAAGCATTTCCACATTAAAAAAAAACTATAGACGGATGAATAAGTGATGCAGTACTTTACCGAGGAAGGGAAATGAAGGTAGATGGATCCCTTGTCTAAAGCGCTTCCATCCCATCTCCCTTCGAAGTCGTGATATAAACTTTGATTACTGATTAGTTTTCCGCTGTAGCTAAGAAGATCCGGATCGCCGATACCTCCAGGGAACGGAATTGACTCCTTACACATAAAGTTAGATTATAAGGTTTTGATTTGCTCTCTCCCATTCAATGTTCACCCTTCCCTCTTTGTGTTCTTCCTTTTTCTGCACTCTCCCTCTCTCTCCCCTCCTTTTTCCCTCTCCCTCTCTCCCTTTCTTCCTCTCTCCCTCCCTCTTATCGCTCTTGCACCAGAAAAGCCTCGGTCCTCTGATTTCCTTCCTGTCCTGAACTCGTATTCTCAAACTCTTCGCTCTCTCGCTACGATCGTTTCCTTAGGCCTCGAATAAGATTAACAGCGTTCTCTTAAGTGTTTTCTGTCCCGTAGATACTTTGTCTGACTACCACCAGGGCCATGAAACCACACTTGTGAATCCGCCCGCATTCTTAACCGTATCGGCACCTCAGTTTCCCTGTTTGAAAAGCCTCTCGTGGAAGTTCCTGTTATTTCCATGGACTTTTTTGTGATCCCATTGATAGTTCTACCCGACATCTGCATCATGAACGGGAAAAAGCACCCATGAAAATCCGATTAACCTTATCTGTGGCCTTGTGAAATAACCGTAATAGGAGCCTGATGATATGTATAAGAATATGACCTCTGGGCCGCTGAAATCCAACACTCTGAGGGTCGCTGTCACGCACTTGTTTGTCTGGGGTGAAAGTCGTGGTACTGTTGGTTTAGTGTATCAGAGGGTGACAGACAGCCGCCGGCCAGAACCACAACTAGTTCATGTTAGTCCGGATGTGTGAAAGGGGGGGAGGAGGGAGGTTATGTATGTGTGTGAGGGGGAGAGGAGGTTGTGTGAGTATGTGTGGGGGGGAGGTGGGGAATGGGGAAGGGGGTGTATGTGTGTGTGTGTATGGGGAGGGGTTATGTGTGTGTGTGTGTGTGTGTGTGTGTGTGTGTGTGTGTGTGTGTGGTGTATTGGGTCATGATTTTACTCCTTCATTTCCCTCTATTAACTCTTACTCTTCCTTACTCCACTTTCCTCTCTTACTCTTCTCTTTACTCCTTACTCCTTACTCTTCCTTCCTTTCTCCTTCCTCCCCTTTCCTCTCACTCCCTTTCCTTATGTATAGCTATGTAGTGTATAGTGTATAGGTGAATAGATCTAAACTGTAACCTTCACGTATACAAGAACAGTGTAGGCATCGAGTGTACAGTAAAGGAGACATGTGGAGGTGTTGGCGGTACAAGGAGGGTGGAGGGGGAAGGTGTGCGTGGGTGAAGGAAGGAAACACATGTACAAAAGGAGCAGGAAAGGCGAGGACAGGTAAGGTAAGGTATGTGTGTGTGTGTGTGTGTGTGTGTGTGTGTGTGTGTGTGTGTGTTGGGGTGTGTGTGGGTCTGTGTTGGGTTCGCGTACAGGACAAGTGTTAAGATGTAATAAGGTAATGGGTTTGTATGGGGAGGCGTGGGTGTATGGGAGAGGAAGGGAGGGAAGGTTATATGGTACGGTGAGAGAGAGAGAGAGAGAGAGAGAGAGAGAGAGAGAGAGAGAGAGAGAGAGAGACGCATATGTAGTTTTTTGGCACATATGGGTGGTTCATGTAATAGTAATAATAGTAGTAATAGTAGTAGTAGTAGTAGTAGTAGTAGAGGTGGTGGTCATAATTATCTTTATTGCTATTATTGATATTTTTACCTATATGAATTAATAGAAAGTAATATATAGAGAAAATTGGGGTGAATCTACTTCAACTACTACTACTACTACTACTACTACTACTACTGCTACTACTACTACTACTCGTTCTCATAAATTAACAACCCCCCCCACACACACACACACACACACGCACGCACAATCGTTCTCAAGGAGTACACACGCACTCAAGCAACGCATTCCTCAGCTCAGGACATTCTGCGTCTCTTTTGTCTGGGTCAACTGCGTCGTGTGTGTGTGTGTGTGTGTGTGTGTGTGTGTGTGTGTGTGTGTGTGTGTGTGTGTGTTGGAAGATACCACTTAATCTCTAGACCAGTTCGTATATGTATTGTTGTTGTTTTTTATGTAATGTCAGTCTATTTTTTCTGCTGCGTCGTTTTGTCTTTTTTCTCTCGCCAGAGTTTATATAGAAAAGAATAACAGCGTATAACTTTAATTTACTTTTCACTTTTACTTACTTACTTTTTACTTTTACTTTACTTTTTACCCAACTTTACTTTATCTCGCCCCTCTCTCTCTCTCCTCGTCTCCTCTCCCTCCTCGCCTCCTCGCGTCCTCTTCTCCAACTTTATCTCGCCTCCTCTCGTCGTCTCCTCTCCCTCCTCGTTTCCTCGCCCTCCTCTCCTCCTCTTCCTCCTCCTCGCCTCCTCCTCTCCGCGTCTCAGCATGACATCGACCGCCATGGGAGTCGCCCACCGCAAGGCCACGCACACAAATACCCTGATAAGATCGTCGCCTCCTCCTCCTCCTCCTCCTCCTCCTCCGGTTCCTTTGTTTACTCGGTCAGCTGATCCCCACGCGCCTCGTCCGTTCCGACTCACAGATCGGCGTAGTATCCCAAGAAAGCGTTTCCGATCCTCCTTCTGGCGTGCTTGGGGTTCGATGCTATGGGGTGAGGTAAGGGACGCTGGGGTGGGCGGGTCCTCGTGCTATTATCAGGGAATCAATCTTGGCGACTCTTTTTTTTCACCCTTTTCTCGCCACGTTCATGAATTATTGATTTTTCCGGCAAGGATTTTTTTCCCCGCCGACATTTCATCAGCGGTAAAAGCAAATGTGATTTTTTTCTTTATCCGCGAAACTATTGGAAATTTCCGGGATTTTTGTTGGGCGTCCAGAGCTTTTGGTAATGAAGTTTGGGGTCGCACGAATGCAATTTGTGTTTCGGCATTTTTCTTCGCTGGAAAATAAAAATGTCACACCTTCTGATCTCTCGCGATGCCAGTTTTCCGACAGTTGTACGATTCCATTTTTTGATGAAAACAATGAAGATTTTTTTTCCTTCCAAACATGGTTTCCGAACGGACACGGGAAAAGTTTTATATATATATATATATATATATATATATATATATATATATATATATATATATTTATTTATATATATATATATATATATATATATATATATATATATATATATATATATATATATATATATATATATATATATATATATATATATATATATATATATATATATATATATATATATATATATATATATATATATATATATATATATATATATATATATATATATATATATATATATATATATATATATATATATATATATATATATATATATTTATTTATTTATATTCAGAGATAAATTTAGCAATAGAATATAACAAAGCTTTAGGTATTACGGACAGGAGCAAACTTCACGCAGTATCTGTGCAACTAAACTGTACAACGCGGGTATTCGTTAACAGTGTACAACGAGGATAACTTGAATCCAGCGCTGACGCCCGTAACGCGTATAACAATTAGTTTTTAACACATTCCGAAGCGAATAAAACATTCCCTTTACCATAGCGTGGCAGGCATCCGCCGAGGCCTTGTAGTACACGCCCTTCAGGAACAAAATAGCTACAGAGACCTCGCAGGGACAAAATTGTTTACGTCTTACGTGTGTGTGTGTGTGTGTGTGTGTGTGTGTGTGGGTGGGTGGGTGTTTACGCCCCTGAGAAGGAAGCACGGTCAGGCCAGGTGGCGGGACCTCTTCTGAAGCTCCTGGAGGGGAAAGCGCGTCTTCACCTGGCTGCTCCTCCTCCCTCCTTCACCCCTTCACCCCCTGCCGCCTCCCCCTCACTTCCTTCCTCGCCCTACTTTCACTTTCTCCCTTCCTTAACGGGACCATGAATACGAGAATAGGTGGAAAGGTAAATAGATGAATAGATAGGCAGATACATTGATAGACAGGTACAGAGATGGATAGATAGGGAGGCAGATAGTAAATAGATACGCTGATTGACTAATTGATCGACTAATAGAGGGATTTAGAGCTACATACATACATACATACATACATACAAACATATACAAAGGAACATATAGAAGGAAGTTGAAAGATACGAAACATAATCCCGTGCGTTTCCACAATAAAGAAAAAGAAAAAAAAATATTGCCGTAGAAATTAACTCGTTCACATCTCTCGTTCATACTAAACATCACTCGTTCACAGTAAGCATCTCTCGTTCATACTAAACATCACTCGTTCACAAAAAGCATCTCTCCTTCATACTAAACATCATTCCTTCATAGTAAACATCACTCGTTCATTCTAAACATCACTCGTTCATAGTAAGCATCTCTCGTTCATACTAAACATCACTCGTTCATAGCAAAGTAAAAAAGACTTACTTAAACCACCCTTCAACCTCATTTGGAACCCTTTCTCGGGGTCTGAATAGGCAGAAGGGATCAAGAGGGAGGGAGAGAGCAACAGGAGGAGGAGGAAACCAGATAAAGACGACCTCGAGATAGGCCTTGTCACGCTCCCCCATTATCTTACGAACAATTAAGTCTTATCAAACGCTAGAGGGAGAAACAGAAGGGCGTCTAATGCTGAGAATAACAAGTATGCGAGAAGTACGATGACCTGAGCCACGGGAATGAGTGCTTGGAAGGAGATTGACGAAGAAGGAAAGGAAGATAATGGTTGGAGATTAACATGGGGGAAAAGAAGAGATAGAGAAAGTCATGGGAAGTTGAAAATGACCAAAAAGAGAAGTACATTGACCTGAGCCACGGGAATGAGTGTTAGGAAAAAGATTGACAAAGAAGGGAAGGAAGATACCGAATGGAGATTGACATAGGAGGAAAAGAGGAGATAGAGAAAGTCGTGAAAGGCTGAAAATAACCAAAAGGAAAAGTACATTGACCTGAGCCCCGAGAATAGATGATACGAAGAAGATTGACGAGGAGAGAAAGGAAGATATTGAATGGAGATTGACATAAGAGGAAAAGAAGAGGTAGAGAAAGACATGGGAGGCTGAAAATAACCAAAAAGAGAAGTACAATAACCTGAGCCAAGGGAATTGTTGATACGAAGAAGATTGACAAAGAAGGAAAGGAAGATATTGGATGGAGATTGACATAGGAGGAAAAGAAGAGAAACAGAGGGTCTTGGAATACGGAAAATGGCATAAAAAGGAAGTACAATGACCTGGGACAAGGGGATAGACGCCACGAAGAAGATTGACAAAGAGGGAAAGGAAGATATTGAATGGAGATTGACATAGAAGGAAAAGAGGAGAAATAGAGGGTCTCGGGAGGCTGAAAATAACAAAGACGAAGTACAACGACCTGAAATTGGTATTCTTATTCTCTTTTAGTAGTAGTAGTAGTAGTAGTAGTAGTAGTAGTAGTGTTCTCTCTCTTTATCTGCCATTGCTGTGTTTGCTGTGTCTCCTCCTGCTTCATATCCTCCTTTTCTTCCTCCTCTTCCTTATTTTCCTTTTCGTCTTGTTCTTCCTCTTATAACTTTCACTCCTGTATAATTAATGGTTGTTCTTGTCCATATTATTTTCCGTTTCCTTCTCCTCTTCATCTTGCTCCTCCTTTCCATAACTGTCCCACGCTTCAAGAGACACCAGAGGGACGCGAAGCAAGGTCGAGGAGGGACTGAGACACACACAGACACGGGCTTTAGAAGTCGTGGTCGTGTTCCTTGAGGCGTGAGGGTAAGCGTTGCCTCGCCTCTGTCTCGCCTCGTCGGGGTTCTCTGTCGGTTTCTCCTCTCACATCAACTGTTTCCAAAGACCAAAAAGGAGATTAATCGAGTTGTAATGAGTCTTTCTTCGCCTTAACGGTACAGAAGAAGGGTCAAACTACCACCAGGGCCGTAAAACTACCCCAGGAAATGCCTAAAAGTAGATCAATCGGGTTGTATAGAGTCTTCTTTCACCTTCATGATACAGAAGAAGGGTCAAACTACCACTAGGGCCGTAAAACTACCCCTGGAAATGCCGAAAAGGAGGTTAATCAGGTTGTAATGAGTCTTCTTTCACCTTAACGGTACAGAAGAAGGGTCAAACTACCACCAGGGCCGTAAAACTACCCCTGGAAATACCTTAAAGTAGATCAATCGGGTTGTATAGAGTCTTCTTTCACCTTCATGGTACAGAAGAAGGGTCAAACTACCACCAGGGCCGTAAAACTACCCCTGGAAATGACAACAACCCCCACGAGAGCCTTATTTAATGTGTGCTTATGGGTGCAGAAATGTTTAAGAATATGACCCTTTAGAATCGTAAGGGAGGGAAAAAACAACTCCAGCTCCCCGCATCTTCTTTATCCGCCCTTATTCATTCATTTCTTTTGCGGTCATTCCTTTGTAGCACGACGCATTCATGTTAATCTTGAGATGTGGAGAAGGCGCGGGGGCTTACGTGTTTTCCTCAGCGTGTCTCAAGGGTCGTGAGTGGCTGCCGGGAGACGCAGGCCACGCGGACAGGTCTTGGGACTCAAAGCTAAACCGCCCCAAAGAAAGCAAGTCTAGGGTTGTTTTTCCCGTGCGCTCCCCGGCCGGCGTCTTAATCCTTTCACAGAGATTATTTTTCTGAGGCCGAGCACAAGAAAATAGCAGAATAATGAGGAAGGGTGTTAGTGACCCTTCCGACGTTGGCTACACTGATGTTACCCTCCCTCCCTGTCTCTCTCTCCTTCTCTTCTTCTCCCTTCCTCCTCCTTTTTCCTCCCTCTTCTTTCCTCCCTGACTAAATCTATAACCCCCTTTCTCTCTCTTCCTTCTTCCTCTCTTCTTTCTACCTCTTCTTCCTTCCCTGACCCCATCCAACTCCCTATCTCTCTCTCTCTCTATCCACCTCTCCATCTCCTCTTCTCCCCTCCCTGACCCCCTGTCCGTCTTTCTCTCCTTCCCTCCTTCTTCCTCCTCCTCTTCCCTCCACCTTTGTCCCTGACCCGTTATTGTCCTCTGTCCCGTTATGGAGGGTCAGCCGGATGTCGGGTCAGGTCAGAAGGTGTGACCCGTAACGCATCCTCGGTCTCTCCTCCTCCTCCTCCTCCTTTTAGAGACGAGCAGGTGATGTGTGAGGCCGAAAAATAGTTTGTGAGTGTGTGAATCGGCGCTAATGATGTATATTTATAAGAGGTGTTTTTTTCTTATCATGTGTATAGGCCTTGGTCATTGATTCTGTCCTTATATGATGAGTTAGATTATTAGTTAAGTATACGTAAGATTAGTTTTGCTTGTCTTTGAACGAGAAATAGTGTGTGTGAATCGACGTTAATGATGTATATATATAAGAGGTGGTTTTTTTTCTCATATGTGTATAGACGTTGGTCATTGATTCTGTCCTTATATGATGAGTTAGATTATTAGTTAAGTATACGTAAGATTAGTTTTGCTTGTCTTTGAGCGAGAAGTAGGTTGTGAGTGTGTATGAACATGCGCTGATGATGTATATATAAAGGAGTTTTTTTTCTTCATAAGTAGGCGCTGGTCATCGGTTCATTCTTATTACCATGATTTAGATTATTAGTTTGGTATACGTAAGATTAGTTTTGCTTGTCTTTGAACGAGAAGTAGGTTGTGAGTGTCTGTGTGAATCGGCGTCAGTGATTATAGAGAAAAGGGTATTTTTTTCATATCCAGGTGCTGGTGGTCGGTTCCATATCAAGATATTCGAATTAGATTATTTGTTTAGTATACGTAAGATTTGATTGGTTTTGCTTCCTCCCCCTTAACCCTCCACCTCCTCCTGCGTGACCTGAACTAACGGTTGACAGCTCTGAACCAGGTGAGGGAGGTCAGGAAGGAAGGGAAAGAAAGAGAGGGAGGGAAAGAAAGGAAGAGACAGAGGGACCCAGTAACCAAGTCGATGTTTTTCCGTCTCTTCACCACCAGGAAGTGAGAGTGATGTTGGTGATGATGTTGATGATGGTCTCAGTACTCACCACGGTGTTAATATAGGTCCTGGTGTTGTGGTGTTGAGTGTTGTGGTGATGGTGTGTGTGTGCTGGTGTTACGTGTGTGTGTGCGTGCGTGTGTTAGCGATGTTGTGAGTGGCAATGATGTGTTTACGAAGTGAGATGAATGGGAAGGAAGGAAGACACAGCAGCCGGCGAAGAGGAAGGAAGGGGGGAGAGAGAGAGAGAGAGAGAGAGAGAGAGAGAGAGAGAGAGAGAGAGAGAGAGAGAGAGAGAGAGAGAGAGAGAGAGAGAGAGAGGTATGAAGGAAAGAGGGTTACTGAAGGGAGGAAGGGAAGAGAGAGAGAGAGAGAGAGAGAGAGAGAGAGAGAGAGAGAGAGAGAGAGAGAGAGAGAGAGAGAGACGGTGTGTGCTTATTATGTCTCCCTGTTTGTCTGCTCTCTCTCTCTCTCTCTCTCTCTCTCTCAAATAAAAAGCCGAAAAACGTTTAATTAATGATCTAAGGAAAGTGGAAAGATTTTTTTTAGTATTATCTCTAGAAAGTCTTGCCAAAAAAAAAAGGAGAAAAGAAATTGATGAAGAGAAGATAGGAAATAGGAGGAGGAGGAGGAGGAGGAGGAGGAGGAGGGAGAGAAATGCAGGTGGTTGGGAAGAAGGAGGAAAGGAAAGGGAGAGCAGGTCAGAGAGAGAGAGAGAGAGAGAGAGAGAGAGAGAGAGAGAGAGAGAGAGAGAGAGAAGGTAGGGGAGACCTGTCAACATGAGCCTTCTGTAAACGGAAGATAAGACTCGTTTTTGACCTGTTTACACGCACATAGAGACGTACATGTGTGTGTGTGTGTGTGTGTGTGTGTGTGTCTGTGTGTGTGCTGGGGAAAACAAAAGATAAGGAAACTTGAAACCAATAGTGCTGTGTCTAAGATAAGAGAGAGAGAGAGAGAGAGAGAGAGAGAGAGAGAGAGAGAGAGAGAATGTGTACTCTTTTATAATATACTTTTCTTATTCATACGATTCATATACATACTTTTTTTTCGCTCTCTTTCTCTCCCAATAAAACCTACGACGTTAGCATCCCCCCTCCTCCTCCTCCTCCTCCTCCTCCTCACTTTCCGTCATGATCATCCACCGTCTCTTCACTTTCTCCTAACTCGCTCATTATTCGTCACGTATTCACTAAACCTCATCAGATTTCCCCTCACACACACACACACACACACACACACACACACACACATACACACATACGCAGTTGACAAGGCTATCCACCTCCTTCCGTTCTGAGAGAGAGAGAGAGAGAGAGAGAGAGAGAGAGAGAGAGAGAGAGAGAGAGAGAGAGAGAGAGATGTTTTTGTGTAGTTAAGAAATACAGAAAATCAAAGGGAAGGGAAGAAGGGATAGGAAGAGGAGGAGGAGGAGGAGGAGGAGAAGGGAGAGAAGACAATGGAAAGGGAGAACAAAGGAGAAAAGAGCAAGGTTAGAGAGAGAGAGAGAGAGAGAGAGAGAGAGAGAGAGAGAGAGAGAGAGAGAGAGAGAGAGAGAGAGGGAAAAACCAAGGAAGGGAGAGGAGGTGAAGTGGAGAGGAGAGAAGGACAAGGAAGGAACGAAGAGGGGAAAGGAGAGAAAAAAAGGAAGAAAATAAATGAGAGAGGGAAAATGAAGAAAAGGGAAGAGGAGGAGAAGGAGGAAGAGAGGACAAGAAAGGAAGAAAAGACAAGGGAGAGAAGAGCAAGGAAATCAATAATGAAAGAAGGTAGAATCAGGGAGGAGGAGGAGGAGGAGGAGGAAGAGAAGGAGGAAAAGGGAGAAAAAAAAATGAGTAGAAATCGATTAAGAAGGAAGAATCAAAGAGAAGAAGGAGGAGGAGGAGGAAGAGAAGGAGGAAAAGGGAGAAAGGAAAAACAAAGAAAATAAATAAAAATCGATAATGAAGGAGGAGGAGGAGGAAGAAGAGGAGAGAAGGAGGAGGAGGAAGAGGAAGAGAAACATGGAAACATGGAAACATGGAAACGCAGGCAACAGAAAGCCTATTGGCTCATTACGAGGTTGCCCGCTTTGGTGATTTAATCTGCTCGACAGCCTGGGGCCTGGGGAGCAGATGAAAGCACCTCGACATTGAGGAGCAGATGAAAGCGCCTCGATATTGAGGAGCAGATGAAAGCAACTCAATATTCAGTTTACTCCCGACGCAGCGAAGTGACGGTCGATTCTATATTTGAAGGAGTTGATAGTATTCGCATTTACTACTTCTGAAGGAAGATTGTTCCAGTGACGGATGACTCGGTTTGAAAAGAAACTCCTTCCGATGTCTGTGTTACATCGACTAGACTGAATGGGTAAACCGTTATTTCTAGTTCTAAGGTTGGTTTGCAATTCAAAGAAATTGGAGTAATCGACGTTATTGAATTTTTTTAGATACTTGAAGACTTGAATCATATCTCCTCGTAGGCGTCTTTTCTCCAATGTAAAGAGATTGAGTCGCTTGAGTCGTTCCTCGTACGGTTGAGCCCTTAAGGTTGGTATCATTTTCGTGGCGCGTCGTTGAATCCTTTCCAGTAAATCAATGTCCTTTCTGTAATTAGGAGACCAGAACTGTACTGCATACTCGAGGTGCGGTCTTACCATGGAATTATACAAGGATAGCATCACGTCTGGCGTTTTACACTCGAAGTTCCTCGCTATGAACCCGAGCATAGTGTTGGCTTTGTTGTATGCTTTTTACAGTGATTCGCGTGTTTCAGGTCACTGCTGATAGTGACTCAAGATCCTTTTCCTCCTGCATCGCTTGCAGAGGTCTCCCATTCATGATGTATGTGTGTTTACTATTTCTGGACCCGATGTGCATGACTTTGCATTTGTCAACATTAAAGGACATTTGCCATTTTTCCGACCATTCGATAATGTGATTGAGGTCTTTCTGAATGATTTCGCAGTCGGTCTTTGTGAGAGCCTTTCCCCCCACCTTAGTGTCATCAGCAAATTTCGATATTGTGGATTTCAGTCCTGATTCGAGGTCGTTGATATATATGATGAAGAGAATGGGTCCCAGCACTGACCCTTGAGGCACTCCACTAGTGACTGGAAGCCAATCGGAAGGCTGTCCGTTGAGTAGTACTCGTTGTTTTCTGTCGGTGAGCCAATCTCTTATCCACGCGATCAGATTGGCTCCAATGCCCGCCGAGTGCAGTTTTTTAAGGAGTCGCTCGTGCGGTACCTTGTCGAAGGCTTTCTGAAAGTCCAGGTATATAACATCACTGGGGATGTGGGCATCCCAGTTCTTATATATACCTTGGAAGAAGTCTAATAAATTCGTTAGGCAGGAGCGCTTGTTTCTGAAGCCATGCTGGGTGTCGGAGATTACATTATTGTCTTCTAGAAACTTAACAAGTTTGTCTCTAATAATCTTTTCGAGTATTTTTCCTGCCACTGATGTCAAACTTATGGGCCTGTAGTTTAATGCAACGCTTTTGTCTCCTTTTTTGAAAATTGGTGTTACGTTCGCCATCTTCCAGTCTTCCGGGACCTTTTTCAATTGAACAGACTGGTTGAATATGTTAGTGAGTGGCTGAAGTATTTGTTGTTTAAGCTCTTTTAATAACCGCGGGGACAAACCGTCAGGTCCTGTTGACTTGTTCGTGTCGAGTTTATCCAAATACTCTTTCACTTCTTGGTCGCATATTGAGTCAATTTTCAGGGGCGTGATTCCCCTCGGCAGGTCAGGGTTCTCGGGCATGGTTTCGATGTTCTCGACTGTGAATACGGATGCGAAGTTACTGTTGAGGATTCTGGCCATCTGTTTACTGTCCTGAGTTGCAGCTCCAGTCTCGTCTGTCATATTGGATTTTACTTTCTTTTTCGATCTGATGTATGTGAAGAATTTTTTTGAGTTTGTCTTGATGTCACGCGCTATTTGTTTTTCGTAGTTGCGTTTACTACTCCGAATAAGGGTGCGACAAGCTCTGAGGCTGTTGTGGTACTGAGTACGGGCTTCGGCCGTGTCATTCTCTTTCATTAGGTTATAATTCCTTTTTTTTAAGTTTACCTCACTTTTTATATCTCTGGTCATCCACGGTGGATCTACGGCACCATTTACTCGCCTGGGTTTCGTCGGCACTGTAGCCTTTTCTACTCCCAAAAGCTTATCTTTGAAGTTGTTCCACACGTTGTCGATTGTATTGTCGGTTAGGTGAAGTTGGTCCCAGGTCGCGGAGGTAGCAGCTCACGGGCTAGGTTGAAATTTGCTTTTTTGTAGTCTGGTATCACTGACGGATTGTCTACGAGTTTGTGACTTATGTTGACATTGAAACGGATTAAGTGGTGATCGCAACCGTTAATTTTTTCACCAACTTCACAGTCGCGAATGAGGTCAGGGTCGCTTACTAATACCAGATCCAGCAGATTGTTTTCTCTTGTTGGTTGAGTTACAACTTGAGTGAGGAACGAATCCTCCACCATTTCTATAAGCCTGTTACCCTCTTGATCTCCAGTCAATTGTCCCCAGTCAATGTTAGGGCAATTAAAGTCCCCAATGAGTATTGCTTGTTTACTTTGTGTTAAAGTGAAGCTCTTCGTACAGGGCAGTGTCATCGGCTGCTTGTTGTTTTGGAGGCCTGTATACGATCGCAAGTGTTAGTTTCTTATTATTCGCAGTTATTTCCACATAGACGGAGTCGTAATTCTCTGCATCCTGTTTGTCAATTTTTATGGCAGGTAGCGTACTTTTTACGTAGCAAATTACTACTCCTCCTTTCTTTTGCATTCGATTTTTTGGAAGCTTTCATACCCGGAAATGACAGTTCAGATACTAGATGTGCAGAGTTGGCCCAAGTCTCTGTGATGGCTACCACATCTGGTTTCTCAGTTGCAATATACGCCCTAATTTCGTCCTTTTGGGTAATAGACTGCGTGCATTTGTGTACAAAATGGAAATGTGACTACTGGTTTGGCCGCGTTGAGTTGAATGAGTTCGCTTGTCGGAGGCGTCGTTGGTTACACAGTTTCTTGCAAGCCGCATCGACGCTACGGTTCGGTTGATCAAGGGTTGCCTTTGCCTTGCCCTCGCCTCCAGTTTTTTGAATAGCTTTTCGAGAAGCTTTCAACTGCATAGATCAGGAGCCTACCTAGCCGCGCCGAAACAACCTCGATCAAGAGCCTACCGTCCTCCCAAAACAAATCTGGGCGCTGGTTGAAGTGATGCCATGCGTTCGTGAACCCTACGCCTTCATCGTTACATAACTGCTTTAGACTAGTGTTGACGCCGTACGCTTTACTGTTGTTGTATCCGGCGAACGTATTGACTCTCGGTAGAATTCCAGAGACGATGATGTGAGGGACTTGGTCTTGTATTTCCGAATGACTTGACGGTATTTTGCTAACAGGTCCTGAATTTGAGTTGACTGAAGGTCGTTGGTTCCCGCATGGATCAGATACACTGTGTCGTCCTTCGCATTTACTGAAACTGCATCGACAGCTGATTCAATATCGTCCAGTTTGGCTCCGGGGATACAGAAACGCTGCCGTGTCAACGTATTCCGACCACAAAACTCCGTAAGTTGGCCTCTCACCACACTGTCTCCAACTAAATTGACTCTAGTAGTTAGTTTGCCCATACCAGGAAACAGCGTCTGGTTCGTACAAGTGACAGCTGGTAGAATGGTCTTGTGATTTCTTCTGGAAGGGCGCGAGGTACAAGCGGGAGCGCTGGCTACTGTGGGTTTGGAAGTGGTGGTGGTGTTAGTAGTGGGTGGCTGGGAAAGGGTGGAGGGTGAGGTGTGGATGGAGGAGATGTGGTATCAGAAGTGGAGGAGGAGGCGGAGGTTGAGTTCGGGTTGGAGGTGGAAGTGGAGGATGGAGTGGTGATGAGGATAGGGGAGGAGTCAAGGGTGTTGGAGGAGAGGAAGGAGAGCGGGAGAAAGGATTGGTACTGTGGATGGAGGTGGATGGGGTAGGAAGGGAGGTGGATGGAGTAGAAGGAATGGTAAGGGTGGCGGCGGGATCAGGCGTTGCAGAGGAGTGGGGTGGTTGAGGCGAGGCAGAGGAGATCGTGTTGGAGGTGGAAGGGAAGATGGAGTGGTGATGAGGATAGGGAGGAGTCAAGGGTGGTGGAGGGAGAAGGGAGTGGGAGTGGATGAGGTAGCAAGGGAGGTGGATGGGGCGGAAGGAATATTAAGGATGGAGGCGGGTTCAGGCGAGGCAGAGGAGGAGGAGGAGGTATGTAGTTGGGTCAGAACGTCAGAATATGAGTTTGAGGAGGAGGAAGCTGGAGTAGGAAGGGCGGGGAAAGAAGAAGAAGAAGAAGAAGAATGAGGGTAGGGAGTTGAGGAAGGCCATCATGGTGTCCCAGATCAACGCATTGGAGCGTTGTAGTTCCTCGTTGGTTGTTTGTAGTGCCTGAATACGTAAGTCTAAGACACAGTACCTACACATCGAGTCGCTGGCTTGGTAATGAATCGCAGCATATTTCTTTGAACAATTACAGCAATTGAGATAGTTGGACGGCATGATTACTTCTTTTTTTAATTTTTATTTACTGTTGCAAGACGATATAATTCTGTGCTTTACAGTTAAGATGAATTTTGTATCCGCGTGGACTAAGGTCAACACCTGGAGGGAGGCGGCTTTAAATCGGTCGAGTCACGCGGGAGAGTTTGAGGTGTGGCGTCTATGAGGGCCCGCACGTGTTTTCCCTCCGGGATTAAAATTCTCTGGGGGATTAAACTTTTCCTCCTTTTCAAAACAGGTGTGCTGGTATACGGGTCAAGCTTTGTACTTCTACGTTAGTGACAGATTTTCTACGTTAGTTAGACACAAGAAGCTCACTGTCTTTCACTGGGTGCTGTGTTAGGTCGTGCAGTTGTAATCCTACTGAGGAAAGACAGGAAACACAAAAAGTCGATATATAACAACCGCTCAGCTCAGCAGGGAAGTCCTCTCACTGTAAGGTAATCCTCGCAACACTTCAAACACTAGTTAGACGCGTCACAGCACTGAGTTAGACGTTAATTAATTAAGTTGAGTGGTGCTAAATCAGAAAAGTAAACAAGCACAGTTAGTCGTTCGATTTCTGAGTAGGCGTACGGGCCTATTTAAGTAACGGTTAATTAAAAACGTGGATGAACGGATTTCAAAAGTTGTGACGTTAAAATGTAACACACGGAGTCGATTCACACACAAAATAACAAGTGTCGTTTCACCGGACGAGGTGAAAAGCAAGGTTAAGGTTTGATGCCGCAGCAGCAGCAAGGTCAACGTCTGTCCCTTTGAGGAGGTCAGGCGAGACTAGGGAGGAATAGGGAGGAATAGGGAGAGTGGGAGAAGGAAAAACAAAGAAAATTAGTAAAAATCGATAATGAAGGAAGAATCAGAGAAGAAGGAGGAGGAGGAGGAAGAGGAGGAGGAGGAGAGAAGGAGGAGGAGGAAGAGAAGGAGGAATAGGGAGAATGGGACAAGGAAAAACAAAGAAAATGAGTAAAAATCGATAAAGAAGGAAGAATCAAAGAGAAGAATTAGGGAGAGAGAGAGAGAGAGAGAGAGAGAGAGAGAGAGAGAGAGAGAGAGAGAGAGAGAGAGAGAGAGCAACCTTCAGAGAGAGACAGAGCCAGAGAGACGCTCCCATAACCTCGGCAAGTCGCTTTACAAAACACTCATAATTCACAGTAGAAATCTTGCCTTTTCTTAACTTTCCAAAAGGTTTCTCTTCCCCCCTAAAGGACGTCTCCCTCCTGACTCCGCGGCGACAATAAGGACTCTAGGATGCGGGGGAATAGTAGCTAATTTGCTGTAGGACTCCGGGCGTGGGTTAGGTTACCTGTGGGCGGGAGTGAAGCAGAACAGAGAGGAGACGCCCACGAAGACACCACGCCCACACACGCCCACACACACGCCACACCACACACGCCTTGTAAGCTTAAGAAATTACTGGCGGTTACTTTTTTTTTTTTTTTTTCTTTCTTTCTTTTTAATGTTAAGTGTGGAATCATATTTTTAGGAGGGGGTAGTGTGTGTGTGCGTGTGTGCGTGTGTGTGTGTGTGTGTGTGTGTGTGTGCTTAAGAAAATGCTTGTAATAACTTTTTTTTCTTGTTTAAATTTAGTGTAGAATCATAATATTGCTAAGGTCGCTCCTCGTGTGTGCGTGCGTGTGTGTGTGTGTGTGTGCGTGTGCGTGCGTGCGTGCATTCCTGTTTTTAATCACATGCTTTCCTGCACATCTTGACCTGTATGGAACGCGTATACATATATTCATTTTCTCCTCTTTTGTCTGATGTTGATTAAAAGCTCACTGGTTGATCATGTTGCTGCTGCTCGCTGTTGTTGTTGTTGTTGTTGTTGTTGTTGTTGTTGTTGTTGTTGTTATTGTTGTTGTTGTTGATATTACTACGAGTGCTGTTGCTGCCCTTTTTTAAATCATTTTGTTATTGTTGATGATGATGATGGTGATGATTGAAATGTTTTTTGTTGTTGATGTTATTGTTGGTGTTGTTTTTCTGCTGGTGGTGGTGAGGACGAGGATGATGATGGTGAGGAAGAGGAGGAGAAGAAGAAGAAGAAGAAGAAGAAGCATAACAACTGAATAATCTTTTAACAATTCTCAATCACCTTTTTTATGGGGGGGTCAATAATTTTTCGGGCATTGTTGTTGTTTTTTGTTGTTGTTTTTGTTTTTGTTGTTTTTTTTCCTCTCGACTTCTACTTCTAATGTAAAAAAAAAGGGTTCGTGGGAGACAGCAACACACACACACACACACACACACACACACACACACACACACTCACACAGACACACAAGCAACACAAGGGAAGGAAACACATACTCGCTTTTTCAACCTGTGTTCCCTAAAAGACTCCTCCGTGTGGCATCTCTCCATAAAACACCAGGAAGAGGAGGAGGAAGAAGAGGAGGAGGAGGAGGAGTGGTTTAAATAGCTCCCCAGGTGGATAAAAGCTGTACAGGTGTAGCTTCTTCCCACGATCCCGCCCTCCTTCCTATACCTTGGCGTCTACCTGTCTTTCTTTGCCTTCGTTCTGAGTTCATTAAAATTTCTTCCTTCTGTTCTCTGCTTTCTTGCCATCCCCGAGCTGTCTTTTCCGCCCTTCCTTCTGACTTCATTAAATTTTTTCCCTTCTCTTCCCTTCCCTTCCCTTCTCTTCTCTTCTCTTCTCTTCCCTTTTCTTTCCAATCCCTTCCCTTCCCTTCCCTTCTATTCTATTCTCATCTCTTCCCTTCCCTTCCCTTCCCTTCCAATACCTTCCCTCCCCTTCCCTTCCCTTCCCTTCCCCTCCCCTATTTCTTGCTCTCCTTCCTTGCCACTCTGTCTCTGTCTTTCCCTTCCTCCTGTGTTCATTAATTTTTCTTCCCTTCCCTTCCCTTCGTTCCTTCTTTTTATCCTCGTTCTGTCTTCTCCTCCTCCCTTCCGAGTTTATTTCTTACCTCCCTTTCCTTCCCTGATATCTTGTTTTCCTCTTTCTTTTCTTCCTTTCGAGTTCATGAATTTTCTTTCCCTTCCCTTCGTTCTTTCTTGTTCTCCTCGTTCTGTCTTTTCTTCCCTCCCTTCCCTTCCCTTTGCGAGTCTGCGTCTCTCCCTCCCTTCCCGTCTCTCCACTTATTTAGAACTTTCCTGCCTTCCTTTCTTCCCTCCTCCGGTCATGTTCACCTCTCCCTGTCTCGCTCTCCCTTCCTCCCTCGCTCGCTCCCTTCTATCCTCCCTTTTCCTCCTCCTTTCTCTCTTCCCTTCCCATCTTCATCTCCTCTCCCAATCGCATTCTGTCTCTATACGTCTCTTTCTCCCTTCCTCCCTCTCTCGCTCGCTCCCTTCCTCCCTTCCCCTCCTCTCCCCACCGGCCGTCTCTCAAGGACCTCCCCACTTTCTTCCCCTCCCACACCGGCGTCCCAGTTCACGGTCGATCATTGGCTAAGTGGCTGCTGACGTCACGCGTGGGAGGAGCCAAGACGCGACGGGACTTCTTAGCTTGGAGTTTTATATCCGCTCTAATCACCTTCCGCGCGAGTGATCGAGGGGTTCGGATCGCTTAAAACGGACCCTACCCTTAACGCGGATCCCCTTAGCTGGTGTCTATACAGGATCGGATCGTAAGGAAGGGTGTTGAGGATCCCATAATGAGATGTCTGAAGGAGGGAAAAGAAGGAGAATCTGGCATCACTTTTAGGAGTTCCTTAGCAAATGGGCTTGGGAGATCACGACCGTCTTCGACCATCTTCGACCACCTACGCCATGTTTCACTTAAGCTGGGGGGTCGCGAGGGGGGCAAAGGGGGGAGGGAGCAGGAAGGGGAAATGGCAGCTTATGACATGGGGGAAAGGTGAACCAGGTGACAGGTGTGAAGGCAGGTGTGGGGCAGGTGTGATAGGGCGCAGAAGTCACCTGTTTAATTAAGATGTGTATATTGAGGTTTATTTAAAGGACTCCGGTTTTAAATACGTCTGTGGTTTTGTATGTTATGGGTGGGAGAGGGGGAAGGGGTAGTGTGTGTGTGTGTGTGTGTGTGTGTGTGTGTGTGTGTGTGTGTGTGTGTTAGCGTGTAGTGGGAAGGCAAAACATTTTATTTTTCTTGTTGGTTTTTATTACATGCCAGCACGGAAGGTAGCATGCAACACACACACACACACACGCACACACACACACACACACACACACACACACACACACACACACACACACACACACACACACACACACACACACACACACACTAACTAACTAACTAACCCCCTCTCCCCCACCACGCACACACACACTCCCTCCCCCACCCCCCCCTTCACACACACACACACACACACACACACACATTAGAGACATACACACACTCTTTCAACCACCACAAAGGAAGAGAGAGAGAGAGGTTCGGTCGAGAAGGAGAGAGAGGGAGACGGAGAGGTACGGTCCAGAGAAAGAGTTTAGCTTCCTACGACGTTAAGACTAAAGAATAAAGAAAATAATAAAAACAGCCCCAAAAAGCGAGGCAATAAAACACGCGTAGAGGCTCGTCCATTGTTCCCGGGGCCTAAAAAGCGGCAGGTAATATGTAAAACCGACTTAATGAACAGCCGAGGCAAGAAAGCAGGCGGGGGCTTTCATTACAACAATTACACCAACCTTGCCGGCTCTTACTTAATTATGGTGAATTTTAATTAGGCCCCGCGTTAATCTATGTCCTCGGTAAGGTGCTGTTGAGATTGCTAGCCTATTCCGGAGCCTCGAGAATTTAATTACATTAGCATACCCTCGCCTCATTTGTACGCCCCGAGGAGGGAAGGCAAGGCAGGGAAGGCTTGGAGGATCCGCCATGCACGTCTCGGCTCCTGAAGTGATGGGAAAGGCGGGTGAGAGGGGGAGAGAGCGAAGGTGCAGAGAAGGGAACACAGCGCCGGCTTGGAGGATTCGCCATGCACGTCTCGGCTCCTGAAGTGATGGGAAAGGCGGGTGAGAGGGGGAGAGAGCGAAGGTGCAGAGAAGGGAACACAGCGCCGGCTTGGAGGATTCGCCATGCACCGTCCCGGCTCCTGAAGGGAAGTAAGGTGAAGAGAGAGAGAGAGAGAGAGAGAGAGAGAGAGAGAGAGAGAGAGAGAGAGAGAGAGAGAGAGAGACGAACCCTCTTGTCTTAACCGAACCTCCCAGCAACCATACACACACACACACACACACACACACACACACACACACACACACACACACACACACACACACATTGGCCCGCTTCTCTCCTCCTCTCACGCATAAAAAGCAAGCCCTTCCTCCTCCTCCTCCTCCTCCTCCTCTTCCCAGCACCGCCTAAGACTTTTCACACTCATTACTTAGACATCCGCCAAGGTTCGTTCAATTAATCGGAATTTCCTTGGAAGACATTTTTTTCAAGTCGGACCGAATTCCCTGGAAGCCGAACACTCTCTCTCTCTCTCTCTCTCTCTCTCTCTCTCTCTCTCTCTCTCTCGCTCTCGGTCTCGGTCTCTCTCTCTTGCTCTCTTCTCTTCTCCCTGGACAGCGACGTTGAGCCAAAACTTTTCAACGAGTCTCGGCGCCGCCAGGATTAAACCGAAGACCGAGTCGCCCCTTAGAATACGAATGCCCTATTAAGGTCTCTTGGTACCGGAACGTAAGACCCTCGACCTTGTTTTTGCTCTTAGTTTTCTTGTCCGCTGATGGCAGGGTAAGACTAGGGAATGGGAACTCGTATGTGCTGGGGGAAAGCTATTAAAAGGGAGAAGAATATAAGGGAGAGAGGATGAGGCGAATGAGGGAGTGAGTGAGTGAAGTCGAAGGTTCACCCGCTTGCTTGCCGAGAAAGAGACAATGGTTTTCTTATCCGTTGATGGCAGGGTAAGACTGGGGAATGGGAACTCGTACGTATTGGGGGATATCTATTAAAAGGGAGAAGAATATAAGGGATAGAGGATTAGAGGTTTGAAAAGCTGAGACGAGTGAGGGAGGGAGTGAGTGAAGGAAGTCGAAGGTTCACCCGCTTGCTTGCCGAGAAAGAGACAATGGTTAGTGTACTTAAACGCTTCCACCCCTCACATCAACCATTTCCAAAGCCTCTAAGGAGATTAATCGGGTTGTAATGAATGTTTTCTTAGGTTCAGGGTACAGAAGAAGGGTCATACTACCACCAGGGTCATAAAACTACCCCTGGATATGCACAGAGCTCCTATGAAAGCCTTGTCAAATATGAAGGCTTGTGCGTCGAAGTGTTTAAGAATACAATCCAGTACTCTGAAGACATAAAACTACCCCTGGAAATGCACCGATCTCCCGCGAAAGCCTTGTCAAATATGAAGGCTTGGGCGTCGAAGTGTTTAAGAATATAATCCAGTACTCTGAAGACATAAAACTACCCCTGGAAATGCACCGATCTCCCACGAAAGCTTTGTCAAATATGAAGGCTTGGGCGTCGAAGTGTTTAAGAATATAATCCAGTACTCTGAAGACATAAAACTACCCCTGGAAATGCATCGAACTCCTACGAAAGCCTTGTCAAATATGAATGCTTGGGCGTCGAAGTGTTTAAGAATACAATCCAGTACTCTGAAGACATAAAACTACCTCTGGAAATGCATCGAACTCCCACGAAAGCTTTGTGAAATATGAATGCTTGAGCGTCGAAGTGTTTAAGAATATAATCCAGTACTCTGAAGACATAAAACTAACCCTGGAAATGCATCGAACTCCCACGAAAGCCTTGTGAAATATGAATGCTTGAGCGTCGAAGTGTTTAAGAATATAATCCAGTACTCTGAAGACATAAAACTACCCCTGGAAATGCACCGATCTCCCACGAAAGCTTTGTCAAATATGAATGCTTGGGCGTCGAAGTGTTTAAGAATATAATCCAGTACTCTGAAGACATAAAACTACCCCTGGAAATGCACCGATCTCCCACGAAAGCTTTGTCAAATATGAAGGCTTGCGCGTCGAAATGTTTAAGAATATGACTCAGTACATTAAAGGGTACAGCCAATCAATTGAAAATCCCGCTATTACCAGGCATCCAGAATAAGCCAACCAAGAAAGCTGACCTTGTCTAAAACGTGGGGAAAGTCAAAACCAAGAACAATGTGAACGCAACACCAAAACGGGGAAAGGAAACCAGCGGAAAGGAAACCCGAAGATACACGTCCCCGCTACCGAGGTGTTCCCAAGCTCACATCATGGAGGCCGCGCTAAGCTAAGGGACCTGAGAGGGGCTACAAGGGGCCGAATTCCATCACTGCTTCAATATCGTTAACGCGTAGGCCTCGTATCCCGGCTTGTGCTGGGCTGAGGGTGTCTCCAATCACAGAGGTTAGCGGGTGGTGGGCGCGGCGCGATTGGTCGAGACGCCTTGGAGAAGATGAGTGACTTGGCAAATCACGGGACTCCCCTCAAGGCGCCGCCAAGAAAGTGGGAGGAGCGTCATTGCCACTCCGAGGCGCTGAGGCGGGACGAGAAGGAGCGGGGAAGGAGCGAAGTGAGGGAGACGATCGGCACCCAGGCTCCCATATTTGACAAGGCTTTCGTAGGAGTTGTGTGCATTTCCATGGGTAGCTTTATGACCCTGGTGGTAGTTTGACTTTTCTTCTTTACATTGAACCTAAAGAAACACTCATTAGAACCCAATTAATCTCATTTTCGGCGCTTGGAAATAGTTGATGTGAGAGCCAGAAGCGTCTGAGTATACCAACCGCAATCACAACAGCGTTCACATCGTTCTTTACACGCACAATGAAGAAAGAAAGCAAGGGAAAAAAAGCAAGCATTCTTAACTCCCGTATCACATAACACAGACGAACTTCAGCCATCACCACACTTTTATACACCACTTATAATACTACACATAAGTACACATGAACCTACAAACTTACTTAAAGAGAACAGTGATGAGTAGACAGCGTTGGCACTCCTCACGACAGGTAGACTTACACTTACAGACTTACAAACAGATTTACAGACTTACTTACAGACTTACACTTGTTAACAGTAGTCACGTAACACATTGAGAATATTATTAATTAGTTAGAGAGCTTTACAGGTATGCCAGGTAACTTTACACACCTTGAGAGAGAGAGAGAGAGAGAGAGAGAGAGAGAGAGAGAGAGAGAGAGAGAGAGAGAGAGAGAGAGAGAGAGAGAAGAGACACCATTCCCAGCCGTCTTGGAGTGTCTGGAGGAGGTGGGCGGGGCTTAAGTGGGAACCTTGGAATCGATCTTAGACTGTCTCCATTCCTGGCACCCCTACCCCCCTTCACCCCATCACCCCCCCTATCCCCCTCCTCCCCCCTACGATCCTGCTTTCTCCTTCCTCCTCAGCCACCTCAGTAGTAGTAGTAGTAGTAGTAGTAGTAGTAGTAGGAGGAGGAGGAGGGGGAGAAAGATACACGAAATTTTATAGAGAGTTTAAAAGGAATTGAAGTAGGAATGAAAAGTATAAAAAGTATAGCAATTTAACACAAAGAAATGTTTAAGGTTTGTACGTAAGCTTTATCGCACACACACACACACACACACCACACACACACACACACACACACACACACAGACCAAAGAAGCAAGCGTTCCTCTACCCAACCAGCCAGCCAACCTTCTCTCTCTCTCTCTCCCTCCTTCCTCCCCTCCACGCCACGCACCTGTGTTGTCACTGGCGATATAGATAGACCACCACCTGTTGCTGTGTGCGGGTGGAATCACGTGACCTGGCAGGGAGGAGGGCGCGAAGGGGAAGAGAAAGAGAGATACAGAGGGGAAGAGGGGACAAGGATGATAAGAGTGCAAGGGGAACACGAAAGTAAAGGTGAGGGCTTGAAAGGAAGGACAGGAAACAAGGGGAGGGGGCGAAACTGGGGCACGTGTTGATGTTGTTGTTGTTTCAGCCGTGGATCGGTTGGTGCATGGATGGAAGGGTGAGGCGAGGCATGCAGCGGCGGGGCTTGAAACTATAGCGACGAGTGGACTTGTAATACCGGAAATAGCGTTTTTATGAACCTGTATAAGGGACATGAGGTGAAATGGAGGATCAGTGACGAATATAGATCATCAGGAGGCAGTTAAAAGTAGAATCTCAATACAAAACAAGCGTAAGAGATCCCTTTGGACTTCTAATACCGGGAATAGCGTTTTGATGAACCTGTATAAGGGACATGAGGTGAAATGGAGGATCAGTGACGAATATAGATCATCAGGAGGCAGTTAAAAGTAGAATCGCAATACAAAACAAGCGTAAAAGAATAGTGTTAGATCCTATACATCCCTTTGGACTTGTAATACCGGGAATAGCGTTTTGATGGACGCGTATAAGGGACATGAGGTGAAATGGAGGATCAGTGGCGAATATAGATCATCAGGAGGCAGTTAAAAGTAGAATCGCAATACAAAACAAGCGTAAAAGAATAGTGTTAGATCCTATACATCCCTTTGGACTTGTAATACCGGGAATAGCATTTTGATGAGCCTGTATAAGGGACATGAGGTGAAATGGAGGATCAGTGACGAATATAGATCATCAGGAGGCAGTTAAAAGTAGAATCTCAATGCAAAACAAGCGTATTTAGTGTTAGATTCCATACATCCCTTTGGACTTGTGATCCCATAAATAGCGTTACAATAGACGTGTGTAACCTTTGTATAAATGTTAGAAGGCAAAAGGGATTAACAGTAACGAAAAAAGATTGATAGCAGGCAGTGAGGAATAAGAGAAATGAGAAGAAGAACAAGAACAAGAACAAGAATAGGAACAAAAACAAGAAGGAGAAGAAAAAGAAGATGAAGAAAAAGAAGGACAAGAACAATAAAAATAACAAAAAGAAGAAGAAGAAGATAAAGAAGCAGAAAAAGAACAAGAGAAACAAGAAGAACAAAAAGAAGAAGTAAAAGAAGAAGAAGGTACAGGAATAAAAAGGTAGAACACAAAACAAAACTACAAGGCCATTCTTATATAATCCACACAACACCGTGACGCAGAACCGATCCCAGAAGACACTTGTGAAACGTCTGAATGAGTGATGGGAGGCCGGAAGGGAAGGACAGTGAAGGATAGGAGGCAGATAGGAAAAGGTATGAGTTGTTGAGGGACTGGACGGGACGGGACGGGATGGAGGCTGTGATTTGTGAGGGCGAAGTAGCCAGGTGGGAGGAAGGTTGTTACATGTAAGTAGGAGGCGCCTTGATGCATGATATAAGTTGTTAGGCCAGTGCAACCCAAACTGGTATCATTGCAAGGGTGTGTCATCAGGACGAAATGTAGAAAGGAGTCTTGTTAATGCGCCATCTTTTTGCGTTTGCGTGGGAAGTTTTGTTCTTCTTCTTCATCCTCGTCTTTTTCTTCTTCTTGCTTTTGTTCTTGTTCATGTTCTTCTTCTCCTTCTATTTCTTATTATTATTATTCTCATTTGTCTTATTCCTCACTGCCTGCTATCGACCTTTTTTTCGATACTGTTTTTTTTTTTTTTTTTTTTTTTTGGAGAGGCAAAGGGCACACAAAAAAAAGCCATTAATAAAAAAAGCCTGCTACTCTAATCCCTTTTCGTTCTGGCTTTTATACATAACTTACACACGTCTATTGTAACTCTATTCACGGTATCACAAGTCCACTGGGATGAATAAAATCTAACACTATACTTTTACGTTTGTTTTGTACTCTTATGTGTTTCAAAGGGCTCTCGTAGAAGTTGTAGGGATTTCAATGGGTGTTTTAATATCTCCGGCGGTAGTTTTGCAAGATTTCTACGCCATGAACAGGTATAACATGCTTGGGAACCCGACGCATCATTTCTGTGGCCTTAGAAAAGTTTGAGATTACGAGACCAGATCCCAAACAGGTGCAGCCTTATCAATTCGCCTCGTCCGCCTATACTTCCTCGCTGCAGCTCTGATTTACTGCCGCGTCATGACCACCGTCCATCACACTAGCCCCAAAGAGTGTGGTCGTGCATTACAATGTCTCGCCGGAGCTGTGTCATGCGCGGGCCAACACCTGTGCGCCGCGGAACACCTGTGCAGCGCGGCAGGTGGACCGTGGACGTGACCTGAGGATTTCTGGGAGAGATTGCGCTGAAAAAAAAGAGGAAAATCTGCTCTTGGTGAACCGTGGAAGAGAGAGAGAGAGAGAGAGAGAGAGAGAGAGAGAGAGAGAGAGAGAGAGAGAGAGAGAGAGAGAGAGAGAGAGAGAGAGAGAGAGAGAGAGAGAGAGTTCGGTTTCATGGCTGACTCTGATGCTTTTTTTTTTTTTTTTTTTTTGCCATTTGATCTTTGTTTCTGAGGTTCTGTTATTTAGACAGATACTATTTTTCCTTGTTATTTTCACTCATCACTCATTCATTAATCAGATTCTTCCTTATAATATTATTGTTATCTGCTTGGCGCACTGTCTTGTTATAAATATTGCCTAGTATTCATATTTTCGTCCGTATAGGAGTCTTGTACTAAGTCAAAACTCAAAATAAGGTGTGAAAATTATTTGAGAGTAGAAAAGTTAAAAAAGACAAAGAAAAAAATGGTTTAAAAAGTGAATCTCGTCACTTCAGAGAAAAAAAATTCTCACACAAATAGATTTTGCGGAGGCTGGAGGGGAGGAAAGGAGTAAGAGGGGAAGAGGAAAAGGTTAAAGAGATAGGGGTGAGGGCGGCGAGGGAGGGCGGGCGAGGGGCGAGGGGAGAGGAGGGGCGAGGCGGCACATCAGAGGGCGGCTGGACCAGCGCTCCCACCCCCTCATCCTGCACCTGCTGCGGCGAGGGTGCGGCGACGTGAGGCAGACTGGGCGGGTGGAGGTGCGAAGGGGCGGGAGGAAGGATGGGTCACCGGCACTTCCTCCCTCGAAGCCGTCCAGCCGAGGCACCACGACCCCGGCCACGTTCTCAGACCCTTCGAGGCTAACGCAGTGACACACCCACATTTGATAAGGCTTTCGCGGAGGTTTGGGGCACTTCCAGGGGTGTTTTATGACCCTCTTGGTAGCTTGCTCAAACCTTTCTGGGCTAACGCACCCACATTTGACAAGGCTTTCGCGGAGGTTTGGGGCACTTCCAGGGGTGTTTTATGACCCTCTTGGTAGCTTGCTCAAACCTTTCTGGGCTAACACACCCATATTTGACAAGGCTTTCGCGGAGGTTTGGGGCATTTCCAGGGGTGTTTTATGACCCTCTTGGTAGTTTGACTCTTTTACCGTACCGTGAACCTAAAATTCGACTCATTAGAACCCGAGTGATCTTTTTTGGGGGGCCTCTTTTTCCGTACCATGATCCTGAAATTAGACTCATTAGAACCCGAGTGATCTTCTTTTTGGCCTTTGGAAATGCTTGCTGTGAGGAGCTGAGGCGTCTGACAATGCCGACCCCGGATGGAGGGAGGGTTCGTGGGGGTCACCTTTGACGGGCGAGCTCAGGTGTGTTTGGGCGGCAAGAATGTCGTGCTGGAGGGCTCCCGCCTCGTTTTGTTGCATGCTCAGTGTAAACATCTCGAAATGGGCCTCGTAAAGCGTCGCGCGTGAGCCATTCTCATTTCTAAATGTAGTTTTTACGATCCGCCGCTGCCGAGCAAAGACAAAAACACGAATTTCTTTGGTGCCTCGCGCGTTGCTCTCATAAGTGTGTTGACTTGGAAATGTAAGCGCCGAGGAAGAACTCGTATATGTTCTTATGTTCGTCTTCGTCTGAATATTACACTCGCCGCGCTGCCTCTCCAAAGTTTGTGTCTCAGCGGCGGACACACAGCGGCGGCCTTCCGGGAGCCAGCCAGCCGCCGGTGCCCTTGTTTCCCGGTCATTAGGCGCCGCGTCCCCAGCCAGAGCCAGAATTTCTGTCCCTTGCCACGTGGACACGAGCAGAGGACGCAGCACTAACAGGAGCACCCTCAGTCTAGCCCGTGACTCTTGTCCTTCTTAGAAATGAGAAGCAAAACCCACGAGTGATGCATTATTCATCTTAAGCACCGTCAGCGCCTGCCAGCACCTAGGGAGTGATGCAGAGACAAGTTCACCTTTACACACACACACACACACACACACACACACACACACACACTTGGTCCCCTCCGTACGCCGCGTCGCTCCGAGGGGATGGTCAGACCGCCGCAAGGAGCCTCGCCAGAAGCCGCGCCTCTAGTTGGTTTATTAATTAGGAACAGATTAAGCTATTCTCAGACGTGTCTCGTAAGCAATTGTTCTTCATCGGGAGGAGAGGAAGTCTTTTGTCGCCTCATGAACACTAAGGAGGAAATGGTTAGCTTCTTGCCCGCGTCCCGACCCTCGCCGCGACCACAGCCTCGCCTCGCCTCGCTGCCCTGCCCGCGGCCTGCACTGATTTCACGGGGGCAGACTGTAGGCGGATTGCAGGGTTGTAGGACTGTAAGAAGGCAGATTGTAGGCAGATTGCAGGGTTGTAGGACTGTAAGAAGGCAGATTGTAGGAGTGTAGGACAGTAAGAAGGCAGATTGTAGGCGGATTGCAGGGTTGTAGGACTGTAAGAAGGCAGAGTGCAGGGTTGTAGGACAGTAAGAAAGCAGATTGTAGGCAGAGTGCAGGGTTGTAGGACTGTAAGAAAGCAGATTGTAGGCAGATTGCAGGGTTGTAGGACTGTAAGAAGGCAGATTGTAGGAGTGTAGGACTGTAAGACGGCAGATTGTAGGAGTGTAGGACTGTAAGAAGGCAGATTGCAGGGTTGTAGAACTGTAAGAAGGCAGACTGTAGGCAGATTGCAGGAGTGTAGGACTGTAAGAAGACAGATTGCAGGATTGTAGGACTGTAAGAATGCAGATTGTACATATAGTAGAGCCATAAGGTGGAGTATAAGATATCGCCTTCAGTCACTTCTTGCACAGTACGAAGTGTGTTTCCTGTTCACAATTTCAAGCTTTAGTGAGACGCTTTACTTCTCCGTTCAAAATCATAACCACTCAACTTGACACAGGAGTACGTGGCTTCATACTTTCCTTGTATTATCTTCCACGCCCTTATCGTGTTGTGTAGGAGCCTCTATCCCTTGTGTCCCTGTCGCCAACGTGTCATTTTCGGGTCTCTGGTATTTCTATGTTAAGCCCAAGTCGGTGACGGGTCGCGGATTCAGACGCCGCCGTGACATTTGGAGAGGCGAGCCAAGTAGTGACCAGTGTGCCGACCCCCCATGACCCTGCGAGAGAGAGAGAGAGAGAGAGAGAGAGAGAGAGAGAGAGAGAGAGAGAGAGGGAGAGGGAGAGAAACACACACACACACACACACACACACACACACACACACACACACACACACACACACACACACACGCACCCGTCACAGTACAGGGTTGACAAGAACACATTGACACCTCTACACACGAAGATCTAGGTCTGTCTTACTGGTACAATGTAACTTTAGCTTTCCTTCAATCTTTCTGTAATTTCTTAATGTATAAAGGAAGCTGGGCGTGACCTCGGTGCTCATCTCAGTCACATATTAACCTAACTTACTCTACCTAACCTAACCCAAGCCAATGATGGACCCAAACATCTATTTTTCATAAGGTCATCAGCTGCGCGTGACCTCGGTGCTAATCTCAGTCATACATTAACCTAACTTACTCTACCTAACCTTACCCGATCCAATGATAGCCCCAAACATCTATTTTTCATAACGTCATATTTTTTTTTTCCTACACGTCACTCTTATCAAACTCTCTCAAACACTAACAACCAACAACGCACATATTAAGCCTATAAGGGAGGGAGAGAGTGAATGCATATATTGATTCTGCCTCATAACAAAGAAGAAAGGACTCGACATTCTTATCTCATCTTCCAACACTAATGCGAGAGGGGGGAAAGGAATGAGTCTGAGGCAGAGAGGGATGGAGGGAGGGAGAGAGAGAGAGAGAGAGAGAGAGAGAGAGAGAGAGAGAGAGAGAGAGAGAGAGAGAGAGAGAGAGAGAGAGAGAGAGTGGGAAGCAGATGGGGTCTTGGCAAGGGAAAGAAGATAGGAAGAAGGTGGATAGAGATAGGACAGGTGAAGGGACATAGGTAGACGATAGACGAAGGAAATGAAGAAAACAGACAGAAATAAGGGAAGAAGATGGAGAAACTGGGAAAGACAGGAAGAGAAGAAGAGAAGACGGGGAAAAAAAGGACAGAAGGGCAGGTGAAGAAGCAAAGACAGAAATAAATGTGGAAATCAGAAAGAAATAAGGAAAGGAAATAAGGAAACCAGGACAAAAACAGAGTAAGAAAACAGAACAGAGTCAAGAGAAAGAAAAGAAAAACAGAACATAAGCGAAGAGAGAAAGACGAGAAATAGAAAGAAATAAAGATACCAGAAAGAAATAAGGAAAGGAAATAAGGAAACCAGGACAGAAACAGTGAAAAAACAGATCAAACCCAAGAGAAAGGGTAGGAAAAACAGGACATGGGGCATAGGGCACAGAGGGGAGAGGGAGAGAAAGAGAGAGAGAGAAGAGGGGAAGACGAGAAAGAGAAAGAAATAAAGATACCAGAAAGAAATAAGAAAAGGAAATAAGGAAACCAGGACAAAAACAGTGAAAAAACAGATCAAACCCAAGAGAAAGGGTAGGAAAAACAGGGCATGGGGCTTTGGGCACAGAGGGGAGAGGGAGAGAGAAGGGAGCTATAGGGAGATGTAGGGTAGGATTAGTGGGCATGGGGCATAGGGCACAGAGGGGAGAGGGAGAGAGAAGGGAGCTATAGGGAGATGTAGGGTAGGATTAGTGGGCAGGGGGTATAGGGCACAGAGGAGAGAGGGAGAGAGAAGGGAGCTATAGGGAGCTGTAGGGTAGGATTAGTGGGCAGGGGGTATAGGGCACAGAGGGGAGAGGGAGAGAGGAGGGAGCTATAGGGAGATGTAGGGTAGGATTAGTGGGCAGGGGTCGAGACTAGCCGGGGTGGAGTCTGCACTTAGCCACACAAAGCCACCTTGCAGGCCGCCCCATGCTGGTCCATTCTTCCAGGGTATTCAAATGACTTTCTGGTTCTCACATATACGGGTACTCGGGCCTCTAATTGCCCTATCTGAAGCTCTTTCCACGCCCCCCTATACCCCCGTGCACTTCTCTATCTCCCTCTTTCTCACACACACTTAGAGAGTTATATTCTTAAACATTTTAGTGGTCCCCGAGAACACACATTTGACAAGGCTTTCGTAGGGGTTGTGGGCATGTTCACAGGGGGTAGTTTTATGGCCCCGGTGGTAGTTTGATGGAGCTTCTGTACCGTGAACGCGAAGGATTAGTTATGAGGATGTGTTTGGTCTACTTTTCGGCCTTTGGATATTGTTGATGTGAGAGATGCAAGCGTCGGAGAATACCTACAGACCCTATCAGCCTCTCTCTCTCTCTCTCTCTCTCTCTCTCTCTCTCTCTCTCTCTCTCTCTCTCTCTCTCTCTCTCTCTCTCTCTCTCTCTCTCTCTCTCTCTCTCTCTCTCTCTCTCTCTCTCTCTCCTTCCTCACCTTTCTCTTCTTCCCATCCTTTCTTCCCATCCTTCCTTCCCTCTCCCATCACCTCTCATCTCCCCTTTCCTTCCCATCCTTTTCTCTCCCTTCTCTCTCACCTCCCCTCACCTTCCCATCCTTAATTCCTCCCCTCTCCCAGTTTCCCTTCTCCTTCCCATCCTCCTTTCCCATCCTTCCTTCCCTCTCCCATCACCCCGCATCTCCCCTTTCCTTCCCATTCTTTTCTCTCCCTTCTCTCTCTCACCTCCCCTTCCTTCCCATCCTTCCTTCCCTCTCCAAACTCCCCTCACCTCCCCTTCTCATCATTTCATCTCCCCTCACCTTCCTCTCCATCTCCCTTCTCTCCCCGTCCCCCTCGTGGCTATGGGAGTCTTAACAATCGGCTTGCTTCCCCTTGTGTTGCTAATGTATTCGAGGAAGTGTGGGAATGAGGGGCGAGAGGGGGGGGGGGAGATGGGGGGGTGGTGGTGGTCACTCATCGTCCTCATTAAGATCCAACCCTCGACTTCCTTACAATGAATAAATATGTTTTTTTTTTTTTTTTAACCCTTTATGTGTGTGTGTGTGTGTGTGTGTGTGTGTGTGTGTGTGGTTTTGTATGTGTGTGTGGGGGGGAGGTTGGGTGTATTTGTGGAGGGGGGGGGGGGGTTGTGTGTGTGTGTGTGTGTGTGTGTGTGTGTGTGTGTGTGTGTGTGTGTGTGTGTGTGTGTGAATATGTCATTGCCTTCACATACCTTTGCACACCTTAAGTCCTTCCCTTCCTCTCTATCATCGTTCTTTAATCAACACCAAACCTTTCCTTAATTTACCTGCTAATATAATTTCACACCTGTCCACGCCTCTCCTTCCTTCTCTCTTCTCCTCGCCGTCATTCCGTCACCTACTCGCTCTTTTCCACACCTTCTTCCCACTCTCTTACTTTCCCTTCTTCCCTCCTTCCCTCCCCAGCATCTCATTTTCCCTTCCCATCGCCTCGTTTCCTCTCCCTTCTCTCCTTACCTTTCCAGCACTTCATCTTCCCTTCTTATCTCCTTCCTTACTCTCCCTGAACCTCATCTTCCTCTCTCCTCCCTCTTTACTCTTTCCTCTTTACCTCATCTTCCCTCCTTACCTCCCCAGTGCCTCATCTTCCCTCACTCTTTACCCCCGAGCTCCTCATTCTCCCTTCTTTCCTTATCTTACCTACTTCCACCCCCTGCACCTCACCTTCCTTCCCTCACCTTCCCCGAGCTCCTCATCCTCCCACCCCTTCCCAGCGTCGCCTCCAGCATCACCAAGGAAGCGGGCCGTGAGAGGGTCGAGGGTCGTGAGGGGCATGCGGGCCGGGCAGGATGGACCCCGCTAGACACATTGGCGCCCCCGTATGCAAATCAGACGGTCCTCATGCCGCCAAGGGGACGAAGGAAGGGGGCGGGAGTGGAAGGAAGGGAGGGGAGGGAGGGAGCGTGTTAAAGGGATGAATAAAGGGCTGGAGGGGCTGGCTAATTCAAGTGACCTCTCCCCGCTAGACAATGTGAAAGAGTGGCGGACAAAGAACGGCCAGTGCAAAGAGGGAGAAGGTTAGCCATTAGGTTTTAGAGGGACTTTTGAGAGACGGAGAGAGAGAGTGGAAGAAGGAAGGGGGGCATTTGAGGGTACGGGGAGAGAGAGAGAGAGGGAAAGGAACGGGGCATTTTGAAGGTACAAGGAGAGAGAGAGGGAAAGGAAGGGGGGGTATTTGAGGGTACAGAGAGAGAGAGAGGGAAAGGAACGGGGCATTTGGAGGTACAAGGAGAGAGAGAGGGGAAGAAGGAAGGGGGGTATTTGAGGGTACGGGGAGAGAAAGGGAAAGGAAGGGAGCATTTGAGGGTACAGGGAGAGAGAGAGGGAAAGGAAGGGAGGCATTTGAGGGTACAGGGAAAGAGAGGGGAAGAAGGAAGGGGAGCATTTGAGGGTACGGGGAGAGAAAGGGAAAGGAAGGGGGCATTTTGAAGGTACAGGGAGAGAGAGGGAAAGAAAGGGGAGCGTTTGAGGGTACAGGGAGAGAGAGAGGGAAAAGAAAGGGGGCATTTGGAGGTAAAGGGAAGGGGTCAAAGAGTGTTAGTATGGGGTGTTGTACTGTTCTTTGTGGTCTTAAGTGTTGTTCTGTTGTGTTATCTGTTTTTAGGGAAGGGGAGAGAGAGGGGGAAGAAAGGGGAAGGGGTCAAACAATGTTACTGTGTTGTGTTGTTGTGTTCTTTGTCGTCTGAGTGTTGTGTTGTGTTGATGTGTTCCTTGTCTCGTCGAGTGTCCTGGGAAACTCAACTCTTTCTTCGTTGGTCGGTGCGTCAATTAAATTTCCAGCATCGATTGACGTTCTTGTGACTTCGACGAGGCTCTCTTCTTTGAGTGAATATGTCTTGGTCTTGTAAACAAACAGTAAAGCCCAGGTGTGTGTGCTTATGGGGTGGGTGGGGGGTTAGAGTGAGTGTGGGGGGGAGGGGTGAAGGCTAATACGGTAGGAAGCTTAGTAATTCACAGGACGCTTCAATCAGTAATTAAAATCAACTACATACTATAATAAATGGAAATGTTTAGTATACGGAACCGATTACTCGAAGAATCTTTAGCTCAAAATGCGTCTTAAATAATCAATTAAAAACAAAAGAAAAAAAAGTCCACTATTCTGTCAACAAAACCAGAACATTAGGAAACTTGGGTCGTCTCAATGTCTTCATCCCGAGCAAAGTAAATAAAAACAACTTCAACACCGACAAGACAGTCACGTAGCATCATCACTAACAGGAGGAGGAGGAGGAGGAGGGGCCAAGACTGGGGGTCAGGCGGGAAGATACACGGTAGCGGCGAGTCCATCATTGTCAAGTGTCTCAGGCCATTACCTTGTTCCCCGGCCTAATGCGACAAGGACCCGCGCCGCGCACTCCTCCGCTGCCGCCCGCGTCCTTCTTGGCCTCAGTGCCGCCCTGCCCGCCCCCTGGGACCCCGTATTGTTATCCTGAGGGCCGGGGCTTTAAATCCAGGGCGTTGCTTGTTGGCTCTGTTTCATCTCAAGTTAAATTGGCCGTAGGGATCAGTTTCTTGGCGTATTTTTGCATCGCTGTGTGGGAAAGTGGCGGCGCGGCGGGCGGCAAGGGGCAGGATGTCTCCATTGAGGGCCCGTTGAAGGAATCGGTGTCAGGTTGAAGACTGGGCAGCGCCGCACCCCATCGCCCGGGGCCGCGCGCACGATACAATACGAAAAGCACGCGACGTTGTGTGAGCCGGCCGGCCCGCGCCTTATCTGGCACTTCCCCGAGACCATCTGTGGCGCTGGTGGGATACCCTCGGCTTCCTTTCCCATGCTCGGCCACTGCGCGACCCCCAAGATGAAGATTGATAACTTGGCACACTGAGATTGTGGGTGAGAACGCTATCGCTCCTCCCCCTTCCCTTCCCTTCTTTCCTGACGTCACCTCCTCCTCCTCCTCCTCCTCCTCTACTACCACCTCCTCCTCCTCCTCCTCCTCCTCGTCCTGGCACCGCTCCCAGGATCTCCACAGCAGCTGGCGGCGTGTCGGAGAGGGGAGGCCACAGGTGTACAAGACAATGAAGCGAAAAGTTGTGGCGGAGTGCAGGTGTGTGGGAGCGAGTTATGGATGCTCGGCGTGGCGGGAAGGTGTTTGGCTGTTCATCCTTTCTTTCCTTTACCTTGTCCTCCTCCTCCTCCTCCTCCTCCTCCTCGATGGCCAGCCCGTGACAGAGGTATTGCAGGAGTTATTGAAGGGTGAATGTCTTAGTTGGTTTCTTCTTCGTTTTTGGTGTTTTGTGGATGAGTTTTGTCTATTTGTGGGATGTTTGTTTACGTTATTAGTGCAAGGAAAGTTTTATTGGGTAGGAGGAGGATTAGAGATACGTGTTAGGTGGAGTAAAAAGGTAAGAAAATGTCTGCGTATTAGAAAGTATTAGTATTAGAAAGTATTAGTATTAGAAAGTATTAGTATTAGAAAGTATTAGTATTAGAAAGTATTAGTATTAGAAAGAGTAAAATTCTCTCACCTCTTCCTCCTCTTCCTCCTCCTCCTCTTCCTCTCCCTACTTCTCCAGCTTTCTCCTCCCTCTTCCTTTCTCCCTTTCTCCCCTCTTCTCTTCCTCTATCCCTTCCTTTCTCCTTCTCCAACTTCCTCCACTCTTCCTCTTTCACTCCTCCCTTTCCTTATACCACTTCCACCTTTCCTCCCTTCCCTCCTATCTCCCAATTGCTCTTCCTCTCTTCCTTCCTTTCTCCCCTTTCCTCTCCCTCTCTCCCTTCCTCCCTCTCTTTCTCTGCCTCACTTCCTCCTCTCCTGTCCCTTCTCTGCCTCAGTTGTCAGGTGTGGACGGAAGAAAGAGAGAAAAATGGACCAAAGAACCGCGGAATGGAAGTGCTTTCAGGTTTTGTGTCATAAGTGTACACAATGCGTCCGTGATTGACGTTCAGAGAGGCATTTCGGCCGGCGGAAAGGAAGGGCCAGTTAGGGTGCAGTGGCGTGTCGCAGGGCAGCCCATTGTGTGCCTCTCGCTTCTTCAGTCACCCGTGGAGCGCCTGACCCTAGAGAGCGGGGCCTTGGAGGGACGAGGGGACGAGGGGAAAGGGAAGCTTGTGGAGAAAAAAGTTGTACTGGTGAGATGATTGTAAGTTAGGTCGGTTTGCAGAGTTTTCCTTGCGGTGAGATGATCGTAAGTTAGGTCAGTTTGCAGAGTTTTCCTTGCAACTAGACGCAATTTCGTAAGGCTAAGAAAGACTGTTAGGCAGCAACATACCCAAGAGAGCCGGGTTTGGGGGTACGAGGGGACGAGGGGAAGAGAAGCTTGTGGGGAGAAAAGGTGTAGTTGTGAGATGATCGTAAGTTAGGTCAGTTTGCAGAGTTTTCCTTGCAACTAGACGCAATTCAGAGAGGCTGAGAAAGACTGTAAGGCTGCAACGTACTGTCCACAACGAGAAGAGATAGATAGATACACATAGGAGAGAGGCTTGTGGAAGGAGAAGTTATTGGGTATAGATGAACGCGTGTCTGTTTTTCTAGAAGCAATTTTGTGAGATTAAGAAAGACTATAAAACACCAACTCACTGGCCACACTAAAAAGAGATAGACATTTGAAAGAGATGCTCGTGGAGAGGAAAGTTGTTGGTAAGAGATGACAGTGAGTTAGGTTAGGATACAGATAATTCCTTGCAACTAGACGTAAAATAGAAAGGCTAAGAATGACCCACACTCGAAATTAGAACCTAGAGTGGGATAACTATATGGATCTTAGAGGGGCAATTAAAGCTTTTCTCTAATTAACGTGGCGTGTTCAAGGGTGAGGCGGAGGCGAGACTAATCATTTACCATTTCTTTTTAATCTTGAGACATTAGTTTAACCCATTCCTTACTTCTGTATACACGAGACTCCTATACGTTCTTACTGTCAACAATGAGAAGAGTGAGAAAGATAGAGAGATAGCTAGATAAAGACAAGATAACCACGGGAAAGAGTGTTGTAGACAGATAGTGGGAAATAGATAGAGATGATATAACCACAAGAAAGAGTACTGGCTCACAATTCCTTCCTTGGTATAATCCACACGCCTCTCTCTCTCCCTCTCTCTCTCCCTCTCTAGCTAACACCACCGCCATCCACCTCTCACAGTGTCCCCGCGGGCTGACCTCTCATCACTCGCTCGCTCCCTCCCTCCACATGAACGCAATTCTTTCACCTTTAAAAATATTCGTCATTTATCCCCCATGTCGCTTCCATGACGTTTGCCTTTGCCAGTGAATGTTCCAAACTCCCCTGGAACGTTAGTAGAGAGTATGCAGGTGCCAATGCTCATAGCCAGTTCTTTATTATCGAAGCTGGGCATAAGTAAGTAGCGGGCTTTGTTTTTGTTTTTTTTCATTATTGTTTTCTTTTTTTTTTTTACGCCCTTGCACTGTCTCCTCTGCTGTAAAAAAATGTTTAAGTCGTTTGTTACTGAGAACGTTTGCACCTGACAATCATAATCAGTTCTTTATTGCCTAAGTTTACCTCTAAGTTGTTTGCTACTTAGGCTGTTAACGATAAGAATCTGTCCAAATCCCTTATGCAAGAGTCAATCAACATCTTCATTCTTTCATCCTGACAATCATAATCAGTTCTTTATAGTCTAAGTTTACCTCTAAGTTGTTTGCTACTTATGCTATTATCAATAAGAATCTGTCCAAATCCCTTATGCAAGAGTCAATCAGCGTCTTCATTCTTTAATCCTGACAATCATAATCAGTTCTATATAGTCTAAGTTTATCGCTAAGTTGTTTGCTACTTAGGCTATTAACAATAAGAATCTGTCCAAATCCCTTATGCAAGAGTCAATCAGCATCTTCATTCTTTCATCCCTTCCTCTGGTAAACTCTAAAACAGCCTTACTTTGTCTGTATTTCCTCCTGTCTATGACTTGAACTCTTAAGAGGAAAGTATCAAAACAGCTCTCACCCGAAACCGACATCTCTTCTGGCCTCTTCTGCCCTTGAACTGCTTCTGTAAATATATATAACGACCCCTTCCATGTATAGTCGACGCCATACCCCCCCTCTCTCTCCCTTTCCCTCTCTCTCTCGGTTACCGGCAGCTGCAAGGATCAAACTAATGTCTCAAAATTAAAAAGAAATGGTAAATGATTAGACTCGCCTCCGCCTCAGCCTCGAACACGCCACGTCAATTAGAGAAGAGCCTTAATTGCCCCTAACGACCCCTCACCTGCGAGAAGGCTATGTGTGTATTACCTTTAATTTACCGGTGAAAAAAATATATACATAGTTAAGGAAGGCCAGAAGGATTTGCTCTTAAAATTACCTTATGATCATTATGTTAAATTCTTCTCTATGGTTCTCACATACACACACACACATACATACATACATACATACATATACACACACATATCAAATTATCCGTCTTAAAAAACGTTTGTAATAATTCTCTGTCTATCTATCTATCTATCTATATCTTTCTATCTATCTATCTATCTTCCCCTCTTCCTCTTCTTCCTCTCCCCTCTTCCATACACTCTTCCTGCCTCTTTACACTGATATTTCCTCTCTTCTCCATCCTCCTCCTCCTCCTCCTCCTCCTCCTCCTCCTCCTCCTCCCATTACTCTTCATGATCCTCTCCACCAGCGGATGCGTCAAGAGTTGTGGTTCTCAGTGGGTCGCTTATTTGTGTCTCGGTGGAGTTGGGTTGCGGTGGACGAGTGTGTTAGGTGTGGAGGTGGTGGTGGTGGTGGGTGGTGGAGAGAGAGAGGGGGGGGGGAATTCCTTCTCTTGTAATCTTTTATTTTATTTTTTTCATTTCTATTTGTTATCCTTTTCTATTCTGTATTTATCCTTTTTATCATCCTTATTTTATTGTTATGTGTGTTTATCATTTTCCTCCTCGCCCTGTTTATATTAGTTCCCCCTATGTCATTATTATCATTATTATTACTATTTGCTTATAATTTCTCTCTTTCATTATTTTCTTCAAGTCTGATTTTCTTCCTATCTTATTTACCGCCCTTATTTTTATCCCTACCTCCCTTTGTTATCATTATTTTCATCCTCGTCTTATCATTCTCTTCCCCTTATCGTCATTCTTTTCTCCCCCTTATTAGTATTATCTTCATCGCTTCTTATCATAATTTTCTTCCTCATATGTTCGTCCGTCCGTCTCTGTGTCGCCCGTCAGATCGCTTCGCCTCTCGCTACATGTCCGATCAACCGCTCTTATGAGTTTCTGTTGCTTCTTTACCACAGCGGCGGAGCGTCCAGGCTAGTCCGTGTGTGTGTGTGTGTGTGTGTGTGTGTGTGTGTGTGTGTGTGTTCCTTTCCTTCCTTTCCTTTTCTTTCCTTTCCTTTCCTTTTTTTCTTAATACATGCGTAACTTTTTTATTCGTTATTCAATCACACACGCACGCACACACACATTCTCTATCTCCCTCTATCGCTCTCTTTCTCTATCTATCTTTCTCTATATCTATCTATCAATCTATCTATCTATATCTTAGGTTCGAAATTGCTTTTTATAGACCTACCGACCTCTTGCAGACTCCTTATGTTCTTTCTATCTATCTATCTCTATCTATCTATCTATCTATCGTCTGTCTATCGTACCATCTCTCACTATAATTACAATAACACATTAGAGGAGGAGGATCGGGCAGGAGGAAGGCCAATGGTGGGCGGAGGTAATAACGCTAATGTGACCAGGAGGAGGAGGAGGAGGAGGAGGAGGAGGAGGAGGAGGAGGGAAGGAGATTGACCTCGTGATATTAATGAGGAAATGTCTTGGCGGTGTCACACGAGGAGGAGGAGGAGGAGGAGGAGGAAGTGTTTGTATTGGCGGCGTCTCCCTCTCTATCTTAAGCTACTGAATCGAGGAAGAGGAGGAGGAGGAGGAAGAGGAGAAGGAAAAGGAGGAAGAAGAGGGGAAGGAAAAGTGTTCGTGGTAGTGGCAGTGAAAGAAGAAGAGTGGAAAGAGGAGGAGGAAGAGAAGTAGAAGAATGAGAAAGAGGAGAAGGAGGAGGAGGAAGAAGAAGAGAAAGAGAAGACGAAGAGGAAGAAGAGGCGGAGAAAGTGTTCATGATTGCAGCACTAAAACGAGGAAGAGAAGAAGAAGGAGGAGAAGGAGGAGGAGGGAAAAGAGAAGAAGGAGGAAGAAGAGAAGAAGGAGAACAAGGAGATGGTAGAAGAAGAAATAACACTCCCTCAACATCCACTTTTAACCACGTGACCAACTTCGCATAACCACCAAAGAACGAGGGAAAAGGAGACAAGAAAAAGAAGAAGGAGGAGGAAGAAGAGAAGAAGGAGAACAAGGAGGAGATGGTAGCATAGCAGTAGAAGTAACTCTCCCTCAACATCCACTTTTACCACAAGACCAAATTCCCATAACCACCAACACCTTCCCTTCCTTCACATCGGACTCGTGTATACCAGCGATAGGTTAACACTGACTGACGGCTGATGAGACTAATGAGACACAGGTGGGCTATATAAAGGTAGGCGAGAGGGAGAGAGAGAGGGGGAGAGAGCCAGAGAGAGAGAGAGAGCAACACCAAAGTGAAATTATGATCAGAAGTTAGAAATTCGTCCGGGTGTGAATCTTAATAGCGTTTAGTAACCCGCGGGTGATTAATAGATAAGATTTGATGAGTGGTCATTATATTTGATGGGGGGTCATTATGTAAGGCGAGAGATGGCCAGACTTGGAGATTAATAAGTATGGTGGTTGATTATCGAATGCCCGCGCTAACCTGAGCCTGTGACACCTGTAATTAGGGGGTTAAGGACACCTGTGCATGGTTAATTATGGTGAACGGGAGTGAAGGTTAACAAGAGTTGGTGGTGATAGAGACTGAGGATGAAGAGGAGAAGGAAGAGGAGGAGGAGGAAAGGGATGCAGAGGAAGGAGAGGAAGAGAAGAGAGAGCGAGCAAGATAGATAGATAGATAGATAGACAGGAGGAAGAAGAGGGAGAGGAAGAGGAAGAGGAGGTAAGGAAAGGGATGCAGAGGAGATGAAATATAAGGAGAAAGAATGTGAGAAGGAGGTAAGAGGAAGGAGAGGAAGAGGAGAGCGAGCGAGCAAGATAGATAGACAGGAGGAGAAGGAGGAAGAGGAAGAGGAGGAGGAGGAGGAAGAGGACTTTTTTTTTATTTCTTTATTCATCATTCTCGTACTTAACAGAATATCAGAGTGTTTCTTCTGGTAATAATTTGTTTGTGGTTTTAGAAAAGTCAATATTGATAAAAAATAAGATAACAACTAACATTATATTTTTTTGCTATACATTTTCTTCCTTATCTTTTTCTTCGTCTTTCTATAACGTAAAGAAAGCGATGTAATACCTTTTTTTATATATAATGTTTGTTGTATATTAATTACGAGCACAACCACCACCACCACCACCACCACCATCACCACCACCACCACCACCACCACCACCACCACCACCACCATCACCACCACCACCACCACCACTACCACCACCACCACCACCACCACCATCACGTGTTTGTTGGGGCAGCTCAGTGATTTTATTTTTATTTTTGTCTATTTTTGTTTTATTTTCATCCTTTTTTGCTTGTTCTCCCTCGCCCTTGTTCCTCCCCTCTCTCTCTTTCTCTCTTTCTTTCTCTCTCTCTCCACTACGAGTTTTGTTCTTGTTCTTCTCTTTCGCCTCTTTCCTGCTATGTTGGTCTTTAATATATTGGGTTTGATGTTTTATACTGGGGTGAAATGACTATCTATCTATCTATCCGTCTATCTATCTCTATCTAACTGTTTTCTCATTTCCTCTCTTATCTTTCTCCTTCCATCCTTTACTATCTTATCTCTAGTTCCCTTCCTCTCTTCTCGTCTTCCTTCCATGTATTCCTTCATTCTCTTCTTCCTTCCTTCCCTTCTTCCTTCCTTCTCTCCATGCATTCCTTCCTTCCCTTCTTCCTTCCTTCTCTTCATGCATTCCTTCCTTCCCTTCTTCCTTCCTTCTCTCAATATATTCCTTCCTTCCTCCTTCCCTTCTTCATTCCTGTTCATTCCTCATCTGTTTCCCTCCTTCATTCCTTTCTTTACTTCCTTCCTTGCTTCTTATCTTCCCTCCACTTCCCTCCCTAACCACCCTTCTTCCCTCCTTCTCTTCCTTTCCCAAGCCTTTCTTCTAACCTTCTCTTCTTCCTATACACTCATTATCTTACTCTCCCTCCCTCTCACCTCTCATCCTTCCTTCCTCCTTCCCTTCATCTCCCAAATCATACCTTTTACCTTCTCTCTTTGCCTTCTCTCCTATACCTCCTCCTTGTCTTACCCACTCACCCTCCCTCCTTCCCTTCCTCCTTGCCTTCCTCGCCAAGCCTTAAGGTCTAGATGGCCGGGCGTGGCTTTGATAGCGACACCTGATACGGCTACGTCCCTGATAGCGAGATAAGCTTATTAGCATAACCTTACCGCGTCTTACCTCGCTCGGCCGCTCCACCCTCGACGCACGCCTCCGCTCCCCTGACTCACTTCCTTCTGCGTTGGGGGTTACCTGTGGGCACCTGTGGCTAACTGACTGACTGACTGGCTGACTGATTGAATGAATGAATAACTGACCACTTTTTCTTCTTTCTCTCCTTTTCTTATTGGCATTTTATTGTGTTTCTATTCGTTTTTTTTTTTTTTTCGTTTATTTCCTTTCCTTCCACTCACCTAATGTTTTTACTCTTCCTCTTTCCTCTTCCTCCTTCTTCCTCTCATTCATACATTTCATCCTCTCCTTCCACCTTCATTTCATCCCTCACTCCCTCGCCTCCCACACATCTTCCCCTTTCCACTCCTCTCCTTCCCCTATCCCCCTTTCTCCTCTCTACCCCCTTCCCCATATTCCCCTTCTTCCCCTCTAACGACGTATGCATGACAAGCAGACCACCACAAAACTCTAACTGCTTAATGAGAGAAACAATCTTGTGTCACTTTGAGAGAGCTTGCCGATTTCAAAATACTTCGCGTTCCGTCGTTCAGTCTCTCCACGTCTCCCCGCAGCCACTGAGCGAAGGTGAGCGAAAGGCAGAGAACCTGACCTCCTGAGACGCCGCGATTGTAAAGATTAGAGTCGAGGAGGAAGGAAAGGGAAGGGAGATAAGTCGGGCAAAGAGAGTAGGTGGCGTGGTGTTGGTTTTTCACAGGAGGACGGAAGGGGAGGGAAGGAAGGTGTGAAGGAGGAGATGGAGGTGGAGATTGAGGGGAGGGAAAGATAAGGGAAGAATGTAGAAGAGGAAGAGAAGGACAGAGAAAGGAAGAAGACTGACTGGGGGAAGGAAGAGATGGAAAAGGATATAAAAGAGGAGGATAAGAAAAGACTGGAAGATGAAGGGGAAGGAAGGAAGGAAGGTGTGAAGAAGGAGATGGAGGAGAGGACTGAGAGGAAGATGTAGACAGTAGAAGGCAAGGAAAAGAAGGTGTTAAGAATAATGAAGGAGGAGATAAAGGGAAGGAAGAATATAGAGGAGAAAAAGAAAACAACACCGTGACTACAAATTCTCTCCTTACTTTACCGAAACGTTTAAAGGAAGGCAGGAAGTAACGTTTGCCAGCTAGCACGAGTCTTCTCCTCCTAACACAACCTCACGACACCAGGGCAAAAACTTTAGGGCCGTAACACCAGCGGCTGGGAAGTGAAGTTCTTGGCGGACACTCAGCCTCGAGGGTCATTTCCAGGGCGGCGCTGACTGCTTAAGAGGAACTCGTTATTTCGGGCACAATAAACTCGGCTTTGTGGGCAGTTTGCGGGCAGCGGCGGCGTGTGAGTGGCCACAAGACGGCTGAATGACCAAGGAGCGGCGCCGCGGAGCCAAGACAATGGCCTTAATAGTGTTGCAGCGCCGGCGGTAATTACTTTCCTTAGTCACTGTGCTTCGTCCAGACCCGCACGCCACCTTCTGCTCCTTCTCCCGACCGTATTATCATATCTGTGACTCGGTTCTTCCATCTCCGGTTGAGCTCCACGTCTTATCTTGCGTGGGACGTCCTGTGGTGTGTGTGAGGCGTATGGAAATGACAGGAGAGGAAGAAGAAGAAAGGAAGCATAAGGAGTCTGGAGAGCGAAGAGAAGTGGCTCAGGTTCGCTCGGGTGGCCGCGGCTGCTTTACACTAATCTTCGTAGAATGACGCCCGGCAGTTCTAGGCCAGTCGCTGTCTTCCCTTGAGTCCGCGGCAGCCTTGGCCTCAGTGTTGTCGCCGCCGCCCCCGCCCTCATCTCGCCCCCTCACCTCGCCATCCTGTTACCAGCGCCCCCGACAAGGCTTCAGTGAGCATCGCCAGGCGTCCCTTGTCTCACCTCCTTCAAAGCCTTCCTTCCCTGGCCTTCCCAACGCACTGCAGCCTCCATTTCCAAGCTGCCCCTCCACCCGTATACTGTCTGTCCACTCTCCTCCTCCCACATACATAGTTCCTCTTCCTCCTTCTTCTCCTCCTCCTCTTCTTGTTACTTATACTGTGATGGTTCCCTTGGTAACTCTAATGGCCGAAGAAAGTAAATAAACGAAGTAGTTATCATTAAATGGCCTCAGCTTCCGGGAAATCATCAAGCTAGTCATAGGAAAGTCGTTTTTTAATAATCTTTACCGTATCAGTGGGGATAATATGTTAGTGGATTGTGATATAGTGACGTCCCTTAAGTACATGAGAAATACCGAAATCTAGTAAAATCAGTCTTGGTAGTAGAGAGATAGGGAGGAATAGTTGAGAATGGAAGGCAAAGGGGAGGGATGAGTGGAAGAATGGATGGGGAGAGGATATAGGAGGAAAAAATTGAAGACTGGAGGAAGAGGAAGCGGAGGACAAATGAAGGGTGAGACGGATGAAGGGAAAGCAGGAAGGAGGGAAGGAAGGAAAGACTGCATAGAGGAACGGAAGAAGAGGAGGAAAAATATGGATGAGTGGAGGAAGTAGAAGAATGGGAGAGAATATAGGAGGAAAAAATTAAGACTTGAGGAAGAGGAAGCGGAGGACAAATGGAGGGTGAGACTGATGAAGGGAAAGCAGGAAGGAGGGAAGGAAGGAAAGACTGCATAGAAAACGGAAGAAGAGGAGGAAAAAATGGATGAGTGGAGGAAGAGGAGGACAAATGAAGAGTGAAACGGATGTGGGTGAAGAGAAAGTAGGAAGGAAGGAAAGAGTGCATAGAGGAACGGGAGGAGAGGAAAGGAAGAGAGAGGGAGAGGGAGGGGTGGAAGAATGGAGGAAGGGAGAGGTGGAGCCGGCAGAGAGAGAGAGAGAGAGAGAGAGAGAGAGAGAGAGAGAGAGAGATTGACTTCCAGGTTCCTCTACACACCGGAACCCGCCACGAGATAACTCAATGAGGCCGGAAGTGATGTCGGCTATTGTGGTGTCGCCGCCGTTCGCCATTGTGCCGCGCGCCCCACAAAATAGAGCGCCATTACCCCCCAAACACCACCACTTACGGTAAACACGGGGCCCCTCGATGCTGCTGCCCTCTGCGCGGCCTCAAGGGGAACTACGAATACGGAGAAGTCATCCTTAGGCATTAACACGACTTGGGTGCATCCGGCCTCTTGCAGACTCCTTACGTCCTTACGTTCTTATGTTCTTATGTTTCAGACACAAGAGATATTAAAAGTCGTAAAATTAAAGCTGCATAAGGAAAAGTGAAGATTAAGTGCTTAGAGGTGTGGAGGAAGTCTATTAAAGCGAGGGTGTCACCTTAGGCATTAACACGACTTGGGTTCATCGTTTCAGGTACAAGAGATATTAAATGTCGTAAAATTAAAACTGTAAAAGGAAAAGTGAAGATAAAGTGCTTAGAGGTGTGGAGGAAGTCTATTAAAGCGAGGGTGTCACCTTAGGCATTAACACGACTTGGGTTCATCGTTTCAGGTACAAGAGATATTAAATGTCGTAAAAGAAGACTGTAAAAGGAAAAGGAAAGGTAGAGGAAGCGCTTAGAGGTGTGAAGGAAGTCTAAAGGATGTTTCTAAGCTTTAAATTCATTGTTGGATGTTAAATTATATCTATTTTTTATTAAGAGACAAAACTTTTATTTATTATAGAAATCAAACTTACTCATTTTAGGACAAGAAACAATTATAGAACGAGCGACAAAATGAGAGGAGGAGAGAATAGGCAAAATTAAGCGAGTGAAAAAAGGAGAAAGCTAATAAACGAAAAAAAAAAAGAATAACAGATATTTTAAGACGGTATAGAAGCAACAAATCCCACTCAGTATCAGCAAACAAACTTAAACATTATAGGAAGCAAAGCGTATAGAGATGAAGATGGAGGATGCTGGATGGGAGGCTGTGAGATGTGGGGAAGAGGAGGGAGATGAGAGAGATGGAGGCTGTGGGATGAGATGAGGAGGGAGATGAGCGAGATGAAGGTTGAAGGATGAGATGAGAGGATGCTGAATGATGCTGTGAGATGTGGGTGAGAAGATTAGCAAGTCATGGGATGAGGATTAGGACAAAGATGCTGAATGAAGATGTGAGATGTTGGGAGATTAGGAGATTGAGAAGATTTGGCTGTGAGATGAAAATAAGGATGCTGAATGATGCTGTGATGAGGGGGAGAAGATTGACAAGGCTCCGGGGCTACGAGTAAGGGCGTGGGTGTGTCTGGCGGCCGTGGGGAGGGATGTGGGAAGTGTGGGTTGCTCTGTGTGGGATCTGCGGTATGCGGTCACAACACACAACTCATCACCTTCCGTCTAGTCGGCCAAACCAAGTTACCGCAAGTTTGGTGAGGGAGAGAGGGTGTTTCTGCCCCCCCCCCCTCTGACCCTCTCCTTTCCCCTTCCTCCTCCTCGCCTTCACTGTACCCTTTCCCCTTTCCTCTCCTGCCCCCTTCCCTGACCCCTTCTCCTCTTTCTCATCCCTTCACTGTACCCTTCCTTCCCTTCCCATCACCTGCCCCTCTCTTGCCCTTCCCTGACTCCTTCTCC
>NC_066530.1:18851309-18871309 GCF_024679095.1 Eriocheir sinensis
TGTGTGTATAGGGTGACCTCTGGGTTTAGCTGCGGGTCACTCCTTTCACTTCCCGCCACCTTATACCCTAGGCCGATGAAGGACACAGAAGAGCAAAACCTATTGGCACACCTTCATATCGGCAGTGAAGGCAGAAATTATAGCAAACACAATTAAAATACCTTTATGTCGACAGTGAGTGCAGAAATAATGGCATTGGCACTATTAGAACGCCTTTATATCAAGTGAAGGCAGAAATAATAGAACAAACCCTATTAGAATTCCTTTATGCCAACAGTGAATGCAGTCGAATACCTTTTTAATGATATTTGGCGACATTAAAACTGGAGTCAATTTTAATAGAAACGCCTGCAAGAAGTGACTCCGAGACAAAGGAAACAGAGATGAGAGTGTCTACCAGGGTTCCCAAATTATCGTACTCAAAACATCGCATTCATCAGTTCCAGGGCCCAAAACTTTCCTCCCCACACAGATAACGAGATTCCAGTTAAAATTCTCGTTAAAAGCACTACTTATTGGCGTTTGTTTGCGATAGCTGTGACTCAGAACCGAAAAATACGATGTGCTGAGTGGCTGAATACGATAATTTGATAACCCTGGTGTGTACTGAGATCACCTTCGTGCACTAAGAGGCAGGGGACGGCAGGGTGAGGCTGGTGTGTATCCTGTAGCGTGATTGTGTATAACGAGGTGAAAGCGCAAGGTTCCTCGTCACTCCCTCGTGTTGTAGTCTCATCACGCCCTTGTTTGGTGGTGAAGGTTTGCCGTTATGTTGTGTTGCATGTGCTGGCCAGTGCTGGAACGCGACTTTTAACGGGTCTGGCTGTTTGTCACGAGTTTTTTCGAGCTGTTTTTTTAAATCCATTGTCTTTTTCGTCATCGTGAGAATTTACATCACCACCATCACCACCACCATCACCACCACCGCCGCCACCATAAAAGTCGACTGTTTAACGTTAGATAGCTAATTGAGTAATGCATAAGAGCCAATTGATTAACATAAGAAACCTAATTGAACGGTATATAACTAACAGATTAACGCTAAATACCTAATTAAGAAACAAAAGACATGAGCGTAACAACTGTTTAACGCGAGATACCTAACTGATTAACGCATATTAGTCAATTCATTAACATAAGAAACCTAACTGAACGGTATATAACTAACAGATTAACGCTAAATACCTAATTAAGAAACAAAAGACATGAGCGTGACAACTGTTTAACGCAAGATACCTAACTGATTAACGCATATTAGTCAATTCATTAACATAAGAAACCTAATTGAACGGTATACAATTAACAGATTAACGAAGGATACCTAATTAAGAAACAAAAGACAGTCAGTACATGAACGTAACAACTGTTTAACGCAAGATACCCAAATGAGTAACGCATAAGAGCCAACTGATTAACATAAGAAACCTAATTTAACGGAATGCTACTAAGAGATTAACGAAGGATACCCAATTAATACACAAAAGACAGTCAATACATGAACGTGAGGCTAACAACTCACTAACAAAAGATAACTAACTAAATAATTGACGTAAGAAACACAAATGAACGTCCGACAACTAATAGGTTAAGCCAAAATAGCCAATTGATTACCGTATAGAAACTTAAGTTCACCCAAGAATACCGGCTTTTTTGTTTCTTATTTTCTTTGCTCTTTTTTTCTATATACAAAATAACGCAGAAACGCTCGTAAGAAAAAAAACGGACAATCCAAAAATTATAATAAGCCTCCCAAACTAACTCAAAGGCAAATAGATCAGACATAAAAAAAATCGTAACAACTCAAAAAATAAACTTAAGACATGTAAATCAATCACAAAAATCATTAAAACTCTTCAAAATAAACTTAGTCAAACCTTTTCTACGTTTACCTGTCCGCGCCGCCCCGTAGGTGAGGCCGCGCGGGGGGTGGTGGAGGGAGCCACACAGGTAGACACGGGTTGCCAGATTATCGTATCCACCATTGTATTTACCGTTTTTAGACACTTAACTATAGCAAAAAACCCTAATAATTAAACCCTTCAACGGTAACTATGAATAAATGTAGTTATTGGAGTGGAGGAGACAGTTTTGCGGTCGAAAATCGGAAAACATAAGAGGCTAAGTACAACACTCTGGTAACACAGGTACACACGGGTCGTCTTGCCGCAGAGGTCACGCCGCCGCCTCGTAAATACAGCGCGGGAGGAAGTGCCAAGCCAAGTCACGCCCTGGGACCATTGTCAGGCTCAGTAGCATTGTCGCCTCCCGGAAGGATGTCCTCTCTCTCTCTCTCTCTCTCTCTCTCTCTCTCTCTCTCTCTCTCTCTCTCTCTCGTTCTCGTTCTCGCTCTCAGGTTCTCCTCGTTTGCGCCATGGAAGTTAAACGGAGCAGGAAGTGAGGTGTGTGTGTGTGTGTGTGTGTGTGTGTAAGGCAAAGGACTGGCTGGTAATGGGTGGGAGAGGGAGGGAGGGAGGGAGGGAAAGGGGAGTACCCACTTCACCATTCCTGTAGTGACGTTGGTATAGTACTTGTATTGGTCACGTTCTAAGACAAAACAAAGAAAACGACTTCAAAACATACACGAAATTCGGTTATTCAGTCACACGCTTCGTATATAACATGTCTCGTACTCGTATGGTGTTTTATAATGCATTGTCTCTCATACTTACTTATTTTTCTATGTGTTTTTCATGTATTCACGAAATTGTCACTTGTATTGGTCACGAAACTCGGTTATTCCTTAATGCTCTACGTATATAACATGTCCTGTACTCGTATGGTGTGTTAATCCATTGGTTCTTACACGTATTCATTTCTGTATGTTTTTCCTGTATTCCCGTATTGGTGTTAAGTGTTGAGGCCCGCATGCGAGGGGCGGAGGGCGCGGCGGGGTGCAGGCGCCGGGGAGGGTGGCAGAGGCGGGCCATACCAACACAGGGTCTTTCTAACTTGCAGAAAGGTTGTTCGCCGCGCGCCACCACCAGGACCCCTTTGTCTGGAGCCACGCCCCCCGGCGACACACGGTCCTCAAAGGTAGAGCCTCACTTCTCTTTCTTGGCGGGACTTGCGGGGCGGGCTTGGGATGGGGAAGGAGGGAGGAGAGAGTAAGGGAAAGGAGATCATTGTATTCTTTTATGTGTGTGTCTCGAGATGACGTGAAGAAAATGGTACCTAATATCAATTTTATTTATCTTTCTTATGTGACTTGTTGGGATGTCAGGGGGATGGAGAGGATAAGGAAAGAGAAGGGGAAGGTAGACCATTGCATTCGTCTATGTGTGTGTCTCCGGATGACGTGAAGAAAATGGTAATATCAACTTTATTTATCTTTCTTATGTGACTTGTTGGGATGTCAGGGGGTAAGGAGAGGATAAGGAAAGAGTAGGGAAAGGGAGATCATTGTATTCGCCTCTGTGTTTGTCTCCAGATGACGTGAATAAGGGAATAGGCACATCACTTTTAATTCTTTATAAGGAGGATGAATTTTGTATCTCTTTCTTAGCGGAGACTTGCGGGGCCGGACCATCAGGGGTGAGGAAGGAGGGAAGGAAGACTAGGGGAGAGATAGCCTTCTTTTATTCTAGGTGTGTGTGTTTTAGTTTGACATGAAGGGAACAGGAACATCACTTATAATTCTCTCCCTTGCTCTCTTCAGACTATCTCTCCCTCTTCCCCTCGCCACTCGCCTCTCCTCTCTTCTCCCTTCTGTCTCTCCTCTCCTCTCCCTTTCTCTCCCGTCTGTCCCTCTCTCCGTTCCTTTCCTTTCTCTTCCGTCTGTCTCAACTCTACCTTTTTATAACCCTCCCTTGCATTCTCCTGGCTGTCCCTCTCTCCACCCGGCTCTCCTCTCCTCTCCCTTGCTGGCTATCTCTCACTCCATGCTCTGCCCCATCCCTTCCTCCCCCTCGCTCTCCCCTCTCGCGACACGTGCCCGGGCTTGGGAACGTCCGGCCGCCGTCTGTAGCCACCTGCCGGAGAAGGAGGGAGGCGAGGGGGAGACGGCAAGGATATACTAATGAGGGGTGAAAAAGGAAAAACATATCGTAGGAGGAAAACCGCCGAGATTGTAATTTATAGGAAACGGACGGGGTAGGAAAGAGGTGGATATGTTAGTTTTTTTGTTCTTGTTTTGTTTTTATTGAGGAGTTGAAGTGAGAGGAAAGAATTGATAAGGAGAAATGACGTACAAGTTGAAGGACGAAAAATGATGTAGTGGAAAAGTGAGTTAAAATACGAATTCAATAAAAAAAGAAAAAAATAGAATTGAGAATGGAAAAAATATGAGAAGAAAGATTTATGTAGAATAGAAGAGGAAGCTTTGGGTAGAAGTAGAAGAAAGAGGAGGAGGAGGAGGAGAAGGAGGAAGCAAAGACAGAAAGAGTATAGGAAGAGAGGGAAGAGGAAGAGGAAGAAAAGAAAGTACTGATAAAAGAAGGAAGTGAAGGAAGAAGAGGAAGAAGAAACGAGGAAAAGAAACAGCATCTCGAGCAGGATAAAATACGTAGGAGGAGGAGGAGGTGGAGGAGGAGGAGGAAGCAAGGACAAAAAGCAGAAGAGGAAATGAAGTCGGCGGAAGAAGAAGAAGAAGAAGAAGAGGAGGAGGAGGAGGAGGAGGAGGATCAACAGCATCTCAGCATTACCTACATTTAAATCTCTCCTCACCTGCAAATTCTCACCTGTCGGCCGTTGAGCGTCGTGCAAGGAGGCGGAGCAGCGACCTGAGGAACACCCGGCCAGCGTCTTTTTAAACCCCCGGCAAGGTGTGTGCGAGGAAGCGAACCACCTGACAAGACGGACGTTTAAATGGCCCTAAGAATGCGGAGGTCGAGGTGAGGCGGCTGGCTGGACTCACTTCCTTGGCGTCTTAACGGTCAGCGGGAGACATGAAGGGATGCTGAGAGGGAGAGAGGCGTTCAGGTAGCTTATTTAGGCATGTTTAGGGGGGTTTGATGCACTTAGACGTGTTAAATAAAAGTTGACATGAAGGAACGCTGAGAGGGAGAGAGGCGTTAATTCAGACATGTTTGGGGGGGTTGATTCACTTAGACATGCTAAATATTGACATGAAGGAACGGTCTGAGGGAAAGAAGAAAAAAAAGGAAGAAAGAAAGAAGAAGAGGATGGCTTTGAAGGTAGAAAGAGTTATCTCACTAAGGTTTATAAAAGTCATTCTTGAGTGTTGCAATGAGACTGTCCGTTGCAAGGGTTATGAAAGGAGAAAGATAGAAGGAGGAGGAGGAGGAGGAGGAGGAGGAGCATCTGTCACAGGTGTGCTGCCGAGATACACGGGCGGGAGGGGGAGCAGATGCGACCACCGGAAGTTGTACCTGGCGCCAGAGACACGTGCTGAGACTGCCGGCCCACCTGCACCCCTTCCCCCCCCCCCCCCACCCCCTACCCCCGCTGCTCCTTCCCTTGTTCTCCCTTCCGCGGCTTCCCCTCTCCCTCTCTATACCTGTTCTACCCTTTATTTCTTCTGTCTTTCTTATTAATATTTTTTTCTTCTTTTTCCCTTACTTCTCCTTTCTTTTCCTCTCCATCTCTTTTCCCTTCTCCCTCTTCCTTCCTTCCCTTCGTTCTCCTTATCTTGTTCTTCTCTCCTTCCTTTTCCCTTCCCATCATTCTTCCTTCTACATCCTATCTTCTTCCTCCTTCCCATTCCTCTTTATTTCTCTTCTTTCCTTCCTTTCCTCTTTCTCAGTTTCTTTCCCTTTCTCTTCCTTTTCCTATACCTGTTTTTCCCTTTATTTATTTTTCTTTCCTTCCCTTTTCTTCCTCTTCCCCTCCTTGCCTTCCCTCTTCTCTCCTTTCCTTGTTCTCTCCCTTCCTCGGTTTCCTCTCCCTCTTTACCCTGTTCCTCCCTTCCTCTTCTTTCCCTCTCCTTGAATTATCCTCCCCATCCTTTTCCTCCTCTTTCCTTCCTCTTCTCCTCCTTCCCTTGTTCTCTCCCTTCCTCATTTTACCCTCCTCCTCCTCCTATACCTCTTCCTCCCTTTGTTTCCTCCTCTTCCCCCCACCTTGCTTTATTCCCCTTCCCTCTGTTCCCTTCCTTTTACATTCCCCTTCTCCGTTTCCTATTCCCATCATTCTGCTCCGTCATATCCTCCCCTTCCTTGGTTCTCCCCTCACCCTCATCCATTTCCCCTCCCCATCATCAAACTGTTCCCTCTCCTCCCCTTCTCTTGTCACCCCCTTCCATCACTCTGGTCATCCCTGTCTCCCCTTCCTCCCTCTCTTCTGTTTCCCCTTCCCTTCCCTTTCCCATCATTCTGTTGTTCTCTTTCCTAAATTTCCTTTCCCATCTCTTTTCCTATCTCCCTCTTTCTCCTTGTTCTTCTCTCCTTCCTTTCCCCTTTCCCATTATTCTCCCTTCTACGCCCTATCTTCCTCCTCCTTCCCATTCCTTCTCTCCTCCCTTCCCTCGTTCTCCCTCATTTCCCCTTCCTTTCATCTCCCTCTTCCCTGGTCTCCCATTTCTCTTTCCTCTCCTGTTCTTCCCTTCCCTTCTCTGTCCCTCTCTCTGGCTCTCTCCTTTCCCTTTCTTCTGTTCCTCTTACCTCCTCCTCCTCCTCCTCCTCTCCTTCATTTCCCCTTCCCATCATCTTCTCTCACCTCCAGTATTCTCCTCTTCCCTTCCCATCCTCTCACGTACCTCTCTTCCTCTCACTCTCTCGCTCTCTGGCCTCTCTCTCTCCCTTCCCTGCGTTCCCTTCCCCTCTTCACACGTTTTTCCCTCTTCCTCCTCTCTCGCTGTCTCTCCTTCCCTCCCCGCTTACACCTCTCCCCTCCTCCATTTTCTTTTCTATCACTAAAATCTCTCTCGACTTTTACCTCTGCTCTCCCGCCATGCACACACACACACACACACACACACACACACGCACATGCACACCTGGTTGGACTGTACAGAAGTTGAGTCACGATCATTTGCTGTGCCTTCATACCTATGCTGTGTGTGTGTGTGTGGGTGTGTGTGGGTGTGGAAGTCTTGTCATACTATCGCTAGGCTCATAAAACTACCCATGGACATACCCACCCACCCACAACCTCTACGAAAACCTTATCAAACGTGAGTGAAATGCTTAAGAATATTAGCTTAAGCATTTATCTTTATACAGCGGAAGCATAGTACGGAAATTCCCTTAACTAGGCATTGTTAATTGGTCTTCGCTCTCTCATGTTACGCTGTCAAATCTAAACGCCTTGTCTGTGCGTTGGAAGCCTATTACCATACATTTCCATATATTATACATTTTCATTCATTACACAATACCTTAACTACGTATTGTCAATTGGTTTTCACCCTCTCATGTTACGCTGTCAAATCTAAATGTCTTGTCTGTGCGTTGGAAGCCTATTACCATACATTTCCATGCATTATACATTTCCATTACCTTATATTATACAATCCCTTAACTACATATTGTCAATTGGTTTTCACCCTCTCATGTTACGCTGTCAAATCTAAATGTCTTGTCTGTGCGTTGGAAGCCTTTTACCATACATTTCCATACATTTCCATTCATTACACAATCCCTTAACTACGTATTGTCAATTGGTTTTCACCCTCTCATGTTACGCTGTCAAATCTAAACATCTTGTCTGTGTGTTGGAAGCCTATACATTTCCATACATTATACATTTTCATTAACAATCATCACACAATTCCTTAAGTATTGTCAATTCGTCCTCACCCTCCCTTGTGTTACGCTGTCAGGTCTGAACGTCTTTTTCTGGATGCGTCACAAGTACAATTTTATGCGTCGGGGTCACACCTGTTGGCCTACACAGGTGTCAGCCCCGCCAGGTGTGCCAGGACTTACTAGGCCCTGTTGGGGGTGGCTCTCCCTCTTCTTGGCCTCCTAAGAGAACAGCGAACAAGAGGGGAAAAAAACTACCAAACTATCCTTCTGAGAATTAAGGTTAGGGTAGGATAGGATAGGATAGGTTAGGTTAGGATTGGATAGGTTAGGTTAGGTTAGGATAGGTTAGAATAGGTTGGGATAGGTTAGGTTAGGTTAGGATACGATAGGATTGGATAGTTTAGGATTGGATTGGATAGTTTAGGTTAGTTTAGGTTAGGATAGGTTGAGATAGGTTAGGTTAGTTTAGGATACGATAGGATAGGATAGGTTAGGGTAGGATAGGACAGGATAGGTTAGGATACGATAGGATAGGATAGATTATGTTACAATAGGATAGGATATGTTAGGTTAGGATAGAAGAGTCTCTTATTAGCGGACTTTTTTTCTAGCGGGATATTTTTTTTCATTATTATCTCCCTTTTTTTTGCCCTTGAGCTGCTTCCTCTGCTGTAAAGAAAAAAAAATCGTGAGGCAAACTAGGAAAACAATATCAGGAAACAAAAACTCCGTGTGTGTCAATACTTCGTGGAACTTGATATAAAAAAAAAACATATGTAGAGAGTGTTTTAGAAATATTGTGCAAGAGAGAGAGAGTGAGAGAGAGTGAGAGGGAGGCGGAGGTTTATCTTTTCCTGCCTCTCACCTCGAGTTTCACAATGGCCAACACAGCATTGAGGACACCACAATCAACGCTAAGCAGTGACCTGAAGTTCCGTCGACAATCATTCCTAGTCCTCGTCACGTATTCCCTTCACTACGCGCCCCTCCACCACCACCACCATCATCATCATCATCATTTAACTAGCAAGAGGAACATCAACTAGTGCGACATCCGGCTTGAACAATGGCCCAGGGCGTCGCCAAAATGAGGGGAGCTGGAAGGGGACAAGTGAAGGGACCGGGCGGCGAGGGAGGACCAGGTGGAGGGGCGGCCGAGGGAGGCTTGGGGTTAGACAGAGGATGTAAGCGGCACTCCACCCGCCCGCACCAGGTGTTTGTTAGGTGGTGGTGGTGGTGGAGGTGGAGGTGGCAGGTGAGAAGAGAATGTGGAGGAAGAGAAAGGTAAGGGAAGGGATGGGGAGGGATAGGATGGGATGGGAAGGAAAGGGAGGAGAGAGGGGAAGGTAGGGAAGGGATGAGAATGGATGGGATGGGATAGGAAGGAAAGGAAAGAGAAGGGAAGGGATAGGATGGGATGGGAAGGGGAGGGAGAAGAGAGGGAAAGGTAGGGAAGGGATGAGAAAGAATGGGAGGGGAAGAAAAGGTAAGGAAAGGAAGGGAAGGTAAGGGAAGAGAAGACAAGGGTAGGGTAAGGTAGGGTAGGGTAGGGCAGGTAAGGTTAGGTAAGGGAAGACTTGGGTAACGTTTGTCTTATGTTAGTGAGGTTCGATCTGGTATGGTTTGGGCAGGACAGATCTGGGCCAGGTAAGGTTAGGTTAGGTTAAGTTAGGTAAGTTTTGGGTATCATTTATCATAGGTTAGTTTGCGGCAGGTAAGACTTGTCATAGGTAAAGTAAGGTAAAGTAATGCCTATTTTGAAAGTTGAAACATTTACCCTTTAACATTACCATTAAAGCAGTACCCTACCCTACCCTTGCCTTCTCTTCCCTTCCCTTCTCTTCCCTTACCTTACCCTCCTTTCCCTTCCCTTTCCTTCCCATACCTTTTCATATCCTCAAGGCAACTTTGATTTCTTGAACGCATTGCGGTGGTCAAAGGCCAATGAGACGGAGCCCAAAACGTGTGAGAAAGAGTGATAGATGGTCAGGTAAGGTCAGGCAGGTAAAGTTTGGGTTAGTGAGGTTTGGGCAGGTAAGGTTAGGTTAGGTTCGGTGAGGTGAGGTATTGTTTCTGGGTAAAGTTATTCATAATGCTTATCGTGAGGGTTTAGGACATATCATGAAATAGGTAATAGGCTGAAAGACAGACAGTGAGTGAGTGAGTGTGTGTGAGAGAGACGGATGAACAGACAAACAGACAAACAAAGCAACGGGCAGAAGCGGAACAAACAGACACCAAAGCGACAGAAAGGAATGAAGATTGACGAGTAACCTGAACAATAAAAAAAAAATAGAAGAGCCGGACTGAGAACAAAGCCGAGGGGGGTGAGGGGGGGCGGGGGTCCGAGGGGGCGCCGTGACCTGGAAAAAGGCGAGGAGGTCACCGGATGTATCCTGACTCACGCCATCGACGGGGTGTTGGGGGGGCGAGGGGGCCATGGAGGGGGGCGGCAAGGAGCTGTGAAAGTAGGAAAAATAGATAGATGGATAGATAAATAGATAGATAGAGGTGGATAGATAGTAAGAGAGAGAAGGAGTGGCGCAGGTGAACAGACAGACAGACGGATAGATAGACGAAGGGATAGACAGACAAATATTTATATAGTTTTGAATCAAGAAAGAAAACAAATAAAAGACAGAGGAGAGAGAAAAATATATTAACAGGTAAATAGATTGACAGACAGACAGATAGACGAGGAGATAGACAGACAAACCTTTCTCTATAGTGTGGAATCGAGAAAAACAAACAAATAAAATACAGAGTAGAGAGAAAAAGATTAACAGGTAAATAGATAGACAGACAGACAAATAGACAGACAGACAGACACTTCTATACTTCGGAATCTTGAGAAAAAAATATAAATGAAATAAGAATAATTAAAAGTATAGCAACAACCTCAGTCCTATTCTTTTCCTGATTCTTATTTCACAGTCTGGGTTGCGCTAATCGTCCGTCCAAGATATGTGTATTGTAAGAACGTGGGACGCTAACCCAGCCCAAGACAACAGTACCCAAGGCGTCAAGGGGTTTGGATAGCGCCGGCGGGCAAGTAGGAAAAATAGGGTTCCTCCGCGCGGGGGACGCAGCGCCGCTCGGCTCGTCCAGCATCCGGTAACAGGGCCGGATCTGAGGTGGACCAAGTCGGCGGAAGTGCTGTATTGATCCCGGCGGTAATGACCTGACGAGAATAGTCATCCACGGCGACTCCCGCTGCACCTCAAGGCAGCTGCGTGGGTGTTTGTGTCGTGGCTCGAGTCTGGAGGGAAGGGGAGGCGCCTAGACCCCCGCCCGCCACCCTCACGCAACGCCGGGGCTGTGGGAACCCTCCGACCCCTCGCTTGTTAGTCTTCGTCCGGGCACAGGAAGTTTCTCTCAAGTTTGGCGGCAAGATGCTTTTTGGCTCCTCAGAGACGCGGAGATGAGCACCGTGGCCACGCGCAGCTATTGGATATGCTTCAAGCTTTACTTACCCTACTTTGATACACCTTTAGTCACATGGACGCACCTCTGGGATTAACTTTTAACTGTTCTTTTTACCATCCTTTCTTTAACATCCTTGGGTCAGCATATTTAGGGCATCTTTTTTATCCAGAATTTATCCCTCCGTGTAACTCTTGTGCCTTGAATTGGTATAGGTTATAAGTGCTCTTTTATGACGAAGAGGGGAAGGATTGTGAGCGTTTCGTGCCATACCTCGAGACAACCTTCCAGCTGTCCCTTTCTCCCCGCTGCAAGGAGGCGCGTGTTGCTAGGAACCTTTGTCTCGTGGCGCGGGTATCGTGACAGCAATTATTATGTTTACCCGGCCATTTTCCCGACGTGCCTACAGGTGTCCTCTCCTACGGCGCCGCCCATCACCACACACCTGCCCGCCCACACCCAGCTGCTGCCCGCCTCTCCCGCACCCCACCCACGCCCCACACCTGCTCCCTCCCTCTCCTTCCTTGCCGTGCACATCACCGCTACTGCCGCCGCCGATGCCACAGTCCCCCCCCCCCCCCCCCCTCACCACCACCCTGGGATTTCCTTTCCTGCGCCGTATTTCGTCACAGAGATAAGGAGGAAATTCTTGCTTAGTATTGCTCAGTGGACGAATGATACGCCTCGTGGTCCTGCCTCTCCTCTTGTTTTGTTTATCCTTTTGCTTATATTCGCTTCTAACGACTCCCTCAACCTTTTCTTTTGCGTCCTCTAAGCTTAAGACTGCTTTCGTCTCCTCGTCTTCTCACAGCTTGTATTCTTCAGTGGATAAATACCTCCGTTCTGAACTTCTTATGTGTAAATGTTTGCTTATACACTCATCCAGCGACTCTTTCTTTCTCATCTTCCAAGCTTAACGCCATTTTAGCCTCCTTCCTTAGACTCGCCATCTGCTTTTTGTATGTAGTCTTTGCATCCATATCCTATAACTCCCTTTCTTTCACTTTCTAGAATGCTATATTATTCTGGCCCTCTTGCCACCTGCACCAACCTCTCCCTACACATCACCAGAACTCACTGACCATCTCTTTTTCTGTGTATTGGTTTGCATTCTTATCCAATGACTACCTTTCTTTCACTTCCTCCCATCTCATATCATTCCTATCCCCTGACGCCTTGCCCCCCGAACGAGCCTCTCTCAACACATCACCATAACTCACACCCACCGACTATTTTCCACCTAATTTCTTGCCTTGCGCTCACCTGTCTCTCTCGCCCTCCCCAATAACTTGCCGCGCAGCCCCGCCAGGTAATTATCGACAGCTGCAGTTAGCGATACGCTCCACAACGCCCCGGGACAAAGGTTAGGCAGCCCTCAGTGTCGGGCTGGACACCCTCCTCGTCCCTGGCCCTCCACCCTTCCTCCCTGTCACCCTGCTCTCTACTTTGGCCTTCCTCTCGCCCCTCACTATTGGCTTGGTCTTGTGAGGGGCACGGAAGACAGGGAGGCGTCTCATAAGGTGGGTCTTTGTGATGTAGTAGTACAAGAAGGAAGCATTCAAGGGCATTCGATTCCCTGGAGGGTCTGCCTGATGCCAGTGTGCTTGTTGTGGGTATGGTTGATTACGTGGCACAGTTGGCGGTCGTGATGGTGACGCAAAAACATAGAGTTTAGGAATACCTTTAGCTGACCCTGGAGCGGTGAGTCAGGCCCCGTGTGTTGCCTTGGCACAGCACAGGTATTGTGTACACGTGTAATTCACGATATGAATTATACATCTTAACAAGGAGGGCAATCTAATTCTTTCCTCGGTGAAAGTTGTGTAAAATGGTTGGTGAATAATTAAGACGCTCAGTAGGCAGACCGCCCATCCCCGTGGCAGCCAATGAGCGTCGCGGGTGAGCGGGGCGTGGGGTGCCTCGTGCCCCACGGGGTGGCGCGGGTCACTCCACGGGGCAAGGGTTGGCGCCCCGAGGCTGCGTGCGCCACGAGGAATGTCGAAATGTTTCGGCAAACAACATTCAGGAAAGGAAACTTTGTGTGCACAGTGTTAGTCCGTCCATAACCTCGCCTTCCCTTGCCTGATCGCTCCTGCGCGCCCATTGGCGGGCTGCGGGCAGCTCCTCCCCTCCAGTAAAAAAGGCAGGTCGTGACAAAGGATAGGTGTTGGCCAAGAGCGGCCGCGTCCACTTCCTGCAGGGCTCCTCCGCCCTCCTGAGCCTTGCACGTCACGCCCAGTGGAAGTCTCCGGGCCTAGGGTCATGGGAAAGCCCGCCTCGACCCCAGCCTGTGGCCGTCACCGCCGCAGCCTTTGTGTGAGGCGCCGATTACGTGGAGCAAGTGGCGTGAACGCTGCTGCTGGGGCGGCAGGTGGGCGCCTGTGGCACTGGGGCCCCGCGGGGGAGTCCTCCTCGTGGCGTCCTCAGCTGGCAAGTGTTCGCGCACCTGCTGATAAGGAATGCTGAGTGTCATTTCACACCGGAAGAAAAGGACCAAAGCTCGTATTAATGGAAAGAAACGCTCACAGGCCCGCCCTCAATATCTGTTCCCAACGTTTGCCTTTCTGGGACCAGGCCAGCCAGAGAGAGAGTGAGAGGGAGAGAGAGAGAGGCGAGACTGCCAGGCAGAGTGCATGGGCAGCGGCGGGCAGAGCCTCGGCCGCTCTCGACGCTCGCCCTCCCCGCCACCCTCGTTTTTATGATCCCAATAACCTTTTCCCTACACCAGCAGATTTTCAGTTCCCCACCGTGACTGTGCTCCTCTCTCTCTCTCTCTCTCTCTCTCTCTCTCTCTCTCTCTCTCTCTCTCTCTCTCTCTCTCTCTCTCTCTCTCTCTCTCTCTCTCTCTCTCTCTCTCTCTCTCTCTCTCTCTCTCTCTCTCTCACGGAGACAGACAGAAAGAGAGAGAGAGAGAGAGAGAGAGAGAGAGAGAGAGAGAGAGAGAGAGAGAGAGCAGTGTCCCCTCGTGATCACTCCCGCCCTCCCAGCACCAACACCACCACAAAACCAACAACAGGTTCTACTATTTATTGACTTCCAATTTTTCCCTCCCACGCCCTGCCCGCCGCCTGGCTCGCCCTACTGTTGACTCTGCTGCCGCCTCACTGGGTCACCTGAGCCGCGGCCGCCAAGGAGTCTGTCTCTTCTATTCTCACTCCTGTCCCGACCCGTCCACACTTGCCAGGTCTTACCACCTATTCCGTCCATCTTTATTCAAACCAATCCCCCCACCCCCCCTTCACCCCTACCCTTTCGTCCCCGACCTGTGCGTGACCCCGGCGCTGCGAGGCTCCTCCCCTTCTCCCTCCCCCCTTCCCCCTCGGCAGGAGCGCTGTAGCCTAGTTCCGAGCTTGGTGGCTGCGAGAGACCGGAACTATGGCGACTGCCCTCAGCGGGAGTGTTTATAGATGCTGGCCGGGATGCTGCCGCCGCCGGGGTCACAGGTTGCGAGGCCCCGGCCGCCGCATCCTCCGCCCCCCTCCGGCCCTCCTCCAGGGGAGGGGACGCGCCTCCCGCCGGCTTTCTTTATGTTATATTCACACTTGACTGAATACGGTTTTCAAGTTACGTTTCCACCTCTGTAATGATCCCAAGACAGTATATACCCTTCGTTGTCGGGAACACCCGCGGAGGTCTAACACGTCATCACGCACATAAGTCACAAGGTGCCCCCTGAGGGCAACATCCAGGCAAACACTCCCAAGGGAGCGGTGCACCCCCCCCCTAGGAGGGTGCAGAGGAAGGAACTCCCGTCACGTGGTTCCCTACGAATTGGAAAATTTTCTCTTCCCTTACTTCCGACGCTCGCCGGAAGCTGCGTCGGTCCAGATTACGGGACAATGCGAGGCTGGATGCTGGGCCGCGGAAGTTGGCGCGCGGCGCGGAACGGTGCCACCCCGGCCCCGCGTGGCCCGCCCTGCCTTTCTCCCGGCGCTGTCCTGGCCCCCGCCCTGCCTTGGTTCCCGGGAGCCTCTTCCTTTCTCACAGTGTCACGGAGACTCACGATCGAGGAAGCAGGCATCAGGAAACATAAAACTTCCTGTGAGCTGTCCTCGAGGGCGCCGCCCCCCGCTGCTGGACACGGTGCCGCTGTGCTGCTGGACAACAAGTGCCTCAACAGGTAGTTCATTTAGAGAGTACGAGTGAAGCAGGTGGCGAAATTTCATTACATCTGTGTTGTTGCCGCGGCAGCGTCATTACCGTCATTACATCGTCGTCATCTTCTCAGCTTCCGGCAGACCCAAAGCAACACATCAGGACACCTGCCCCGCGTGCCCTTCCGGCTTGATCTACTTCCCTGCTTTGTACACGGGCCGAGAGTATAAGAACCTCACCCCAGAACATTAATACCGCCCCACAATGAAGCAGCGGCCGACACAATGACTTCCTCACGAACCTGCTAGACAAAAAGCACAACACGTCAGCGAACCCCACGCGGCGGCATCCTCCCGCGCCCCCGCCTTCACTTCCTTCCTCCTGACGCACGTGAGGAGAAGGCGTGGGCCGGACGTGGAGCAGGAAGCGGCAAGAAGAAGAGCGACGTGATAACACAAAGGGGAAGCAGGAAGGGCGGCGGGAGATGGCGCGAGGGAGATAACAGAGGTGGAGGTGAGGGCCGTCCAGGGTGTCCAGGCGTCCAGGGGGCAGCGCCGCGACACTTGTTCCGCCCTTGCACGGCTTTTCCTTCCGCCTTGACGTTGACGACGCAAAATGACACTCTCCCTGTGATCCTAGCGGCGCGCCATCTCGTCCACTCTCTCTCATACACAGTAACGTTATTCACCGCAAATCACAACACTGACTCCCCCTTCGATGTTTAACAGGAGATTAAAAAGGAAAAGATAGAGAGGAAGGGAAAGAAAGAACGGAAGGGAAGGAAATAAAAGGTGGAATGGAAGGAAACGATGGAAAGGAAAGAAAGAAAGGATGAAAAGGAGGGAAGGGAAGGAAAGAAAGGGCAGAAAGGAGAGCAGTGCAGGATGACGGACGGAATAGTATTGAAAAAAGGGAGGAAGGAACAGAAAAAGGAAAGAAAAGATATAACTATAGTAAATATATCTCACGGAATATCATAATTTAGTTTTTCTTCAACATCGATTCTTTTTAATTTTTGTATGTGTATTTCCGCTCAATCACATCCGTCTTCACCTACACACCAACACAACACATATTTCTTAGCACACACACACGAGCGTCTGTCCGTCAAATCGCTTTATGCGCATAGAATCCCCTCACAATGGCGCGTAATCACGGAGGGAGGATCGAAGCGGAAGGAGCAGAAGCGGAATGCAGGAGCGACGGCAAGTGTCTCGTGTGAGCCTCGCGACCTTTCAACAAGACCTCGGCAGCCGCGCCCGTGGGAACCAGCCGGACGATCTGCTGAGGAGGACTGGAGGTGGAGAGGGACGGGCGAGGCGTTCAAGGGCAGACTTTGGGACTGTAAGGATGGCTGTGTGTGGCTATGTCTGTGTTAGTCGGGTTAGGATGAATAGAAACAGCTGAGGGAAGACCTTAAGTTGACTCTAAGAATGGAATGGAGGTGGGGAGGACCGGGGCGAGGCGAGGCGTTCAAGGGCAGACTTTGGGACTGTAAGGATGGCTGTGTGTGGCTATGTATGTGTTAGTCGGGTTAGGATGAATTGAAACAGCTGAGGGAAGACCTTAAGTTGACTCTAAGAATGGAATGGCTGTCTGTGTTCGTATGTGTGAGTCGGATAAGGATGAATGTAGACAAGTAAGCAACTGAAGGAAACACCGACTATTTTGCTGTTAAAAGGCGTTCAAGGCTGTAATACGTGACTGCTTTAAAGATCTTGTGTGATTCTTGTCCTTCAGAAGTATCTATCGGACAATATATAGAGCAGGGCGAGAATGTGAGCTCCAGGTAAAGAACTTCGTATTAAGTAAATGAAAATAACCAAGTATCGATGTATTGGAACCTACGGAAGTTGCTGATTTGGTAAACTACTATGCACCGATGTTGTTAAGGGAGTCGACCCGTAGTTCCTTTATCTTGGGCGATCTTAATAACCCTTTGGAGGAAACGCGCGAAAGGAAGACCGTTGAGAAGTTGTGGTTGCAGAAGTTGTAGAAGTTGTAGAAGTGGTGGTTGTATAAGTGGTGGTTGTAGAAGTTTTAGAAGTTGTAGAAGTTGAGAAGTGGTGGATGTAGAAGTAGGGAAAGGCCGCAGCAAGCCAAGCCAAGTCGAAAGTCGCACACGAGAAAGGTCATCTTTGGGTGGGTCTCAAGGCATGAAATGAGGTGTTTGCTGTACTGTAAACTCTTCTAAGTCCAATTTGCTGCTTCGTTGCGTTGGACCAGAAGAAAAGGAGAGAGGGAAAGTTGATCAAGACCCGACTGTTGAAAAGCACACGACGACGGCGGATGAGGGAAGCGAAAAAGTTTGAACGGAAGGGGAAAAATGAAGTGACCCTGGACCCATATACTCAAACATTTCGGCGCCCAGACTAACATATTTGACAAGGCTTTCGTAGGAGTTGTATGCTTTTCCAGAAGTAGTTTTAAGACCCTGGTGGTAGTGTGACCCTTCCTCTGTACTAACAACCTAAGGAAACACTCAAGAGAACCCGATTGATCTCCATTTCGGCCTTTGGAAATAGTTGATGTGGGAAGAGGAAGCGTCTGAGAGTACCAACCCCAGCCCCTACAGGCAAGGCTCCGTAAGGCCCATGTTCTTAAACTTTGCGAGGGTCCCATATCCACATTTGATAAGGCTTTCGTAGAGTCTATGGGTGTTAGTATTTCCATGGGTAGTTTTATGAGCCTAGTGATCGTTTAACAAGGCTTCTGCTGTACCATGAATGTATTGTTACCTGAGTTTAATCTTACATGTTTCTCTCTTTTCAGGTACGTGATGGTTTGATTCTTAGAGGAGGATGGTGAGTGTTACGTGCTCTCCGTCAGTGTTCCCTACCATGTTTTTGTGTTGCGTCTCCAGTAGTCCCACGCGTGACACTGACTATGCTCTGTGCTCTATCTTAACATTCTAATCCTGCTTCTAATAACACCAAACGTTTGACTCTTCTTTTTAACTATTCTAAGGTTGTAAACTTTTTTGTAACCCATTCTAAGACTCTGAACTATTTTTAATTCAATTGTACTTCTCTAACACTTTTTAAACCCTATTCAAAGGCTCTGAACTCTTTATTAATCTTATTGTGATGCTTTAAATCCCTTTTGACTCCATTCTTAGGCTTTAAACTACTTTCTAGTGCCGGCACACGCGTCTGATTCGCATTTCGTGTCCCGTGTCACGTCACTTTTATCTGCTCATGTTGAGGGGCGTGTCCTGCGCTTTATAAGAGTAGCTTCCGATCCCCAACAATAGGATCGGAGCGGAAGATTCTACGTCACCTCCGCTACGAGTCCAGACGCCTACAGGAGGAGGAAGGGAGGAGCGGGAACAGGAGGAGGAGGAAGGGAGGAATGAATGGAGCTGGGAATCGGAAGAAGAGGAGGAGGAGGAAGGAAGGGAGGAGTAGAAACAATAGGAAGAAAGGAAGCATGAATGAAGCTAAGGATAGGAAGAGGAAGAGGTGGAGGAAAGGGAGGAGTGAGCGAGTGAGTGAGGCAGAGGAAAGGAAGGGAGGGGGAGGGAATGCCGGAAGGAAGTTGAAGGAGGGGAAGAGGGAAATAAGAGCAGAGAGAGAGAGGAGGAGGAAGGAGGGAGGATGTGGTGCCGGGGTGGAGGAGAGGAGAGAAAGAGAGAGAAAGGAACCAATCAGACAGGTGTGGCGTGACGGGAGAGAGAGGGAGAGAGAGAGAGAGAAAGAGAGAGAGACAGAGACCTACACTTCAAATTTGCACTCGTCTGCATTTCCATTCTTACTAACACCACCTTACAAGACCCCTTTCTCGCTCCCTTCCTCCTCTTTGTCCAAGCAATAAGAGCCTCGACGCCCTTTACCAGCAAGTCCCACCCGCCTCCGCCCGTCATAAGCAGCATTGCAGGGCGCAGCGTGGTCGCAATATAACCTCGAGGGTCGCTAAGAGTCCCCCGCGGTTCCCTATAATTGCTTGGCCCAGAAGAATCCCTCAGGTGTTGGTCGGTGCCTCCGCGGGTGCGACTTATTGCAACATTCCTGGGTGGTGCCGCGGAGCTCAATAACTTGACTCAAACTTGTGTTGTGTGTGTGTTGTGTTGTGTCACTTAATGTCGTCAGTGCTTTTGCGTGGGGTTTTCATATGGAGTGTTGGTTTGAGGGAGGATGAAAAGCGTGCATTGTGGAGTGTTAGTGTTTTCAGGTGTGAGTGTGTGTGAGTGTGTATGTGTGTGAGGTATGGACAGGTAAGGACGCACAGGTGAGGAGGAGAAGTCGCGCGTCAGGTGTTTGTGTCGCGGACGAGAAACACAGAATTTACCTGAGACCTCGCGGATGAATAATTGAGTGAGTCATCAGGGCGCGCCTCCCCTCGGCCGGCAGGTGGGCAGCGCGAGAATAGAATTACAGGTGAGGGGCGTGAAATCTGGCCATTCGACGAGGCAGTTAAGACAGTCAACACGCGCTATTACCAACATTTACGTATCGCATCGCCAACTTATGACTTGTCGAAGACCGAGAATAAATACCGCTTCCTCGCCCGCCGTCCACGATTTCCCCGAAGCGTCATGAATAAGAAATCTGGAAATTCTTCGTTGCGTAAGTTTTCACTTCTCCGACAAAGGCGAGACAATAACATTCATCCGTAAATCTATTTTGCATGGCTCGGCTGACTTACGCGCGCTGCTCACGTTCTTAGAAGCAGCACAGCACGGCACAGTATAGCGTCCCGAAGTGGCTATCCCGTCCGCTCCCGTCCGCTCCTGTCCGCACTGTCCGCATATTCCCAACCTCTCTACGGCTAAAGGCTATAGGCTATAGCTTCGACACCAACCATGAAGTGCTCCGGAAAATACTCTCATTCTGATTTTCA
>NC_066530.1:18876309-19116309 GCF_024679095.1 Eriocheir sinensis
CTCCCTCTCTCGCTCCCGCTGCTTCCCTTCCCGTCCCGTACCTTCCTTCTCTTCTCTTCCCGTTCTTTCCTTCCTTCCCTGAGATAATCGCCAACATCCAACGTTAATTTCCGCTCCTGGTGGGGGTGCGGGTCGTCCTCAAGACACAAAACGCGGCCAGGATGCGTGTGGTCAGCGGGAGTCCTCGCTATTCTTTACCAACTTTTGGGCCGCGCGCAGATCTGTGTGAAAACTTTGGGATGAAACCGCAGCCCAGACCACATCCCCCCCGTGAGAAGCGGGCGGGTGGAGGTGGTGGAGGTGGAGGTGGAGGGAGGAATAGTTATGATGGTGGTAGTGGTGGTGGTGGTGGTGGGATGCTGTTGGTGGGAGACGCACAATAACTCATATACCAGATTTTTTTTAAGGATTTCTACAAGTATAGTGCATTGGTGTTTAGGGGTAACCTTAACTCTATATGCTTGAGGTGCTGGTTGTGGTGGTGGTGGTGGTAGAGGTGGTGGTGATGAAGGATGCTGATGGGGGTGGTGAAAGATGTTGTTGTGCTTTGGTTGTGGTGGTGATGGTGGTGATGATTGCAATGAAGGTTATGGTGTTGGTATTAGTGCTGTAAGATGCTGCTTTCGTATTGGCTATGGTGGTGTTGATAGTGGTGTTGAATGCTGAAGGTCTTAGGAGATGCATAAGAATTCCATAACTAGACTTTTGATGATTATTTCTTTTCCATATAGTAACTCCACACACACGTAACAAAGTATTTCCAACGTATAACAATCATCTACCTTTCCTCACCTCTCGCCTCTCGCCTCCTCCTTCCTATTCCTCGCAAGCATCCTTCCTCACGCACTCTCGTAATACCTGCCCGCCTACACACACTCCAGCAAAATATTCCAACCTATTACAATCATCTACCTTTCCTCACCTCTCGCCTCTCGCCTCCTCCTTCCTATTCCTCACAAGCATCCTTCCTCACGCACTCTCGTAATACCTGTCCGCCAAGTGCTTGCAGTCCATTAGTGTTAATTAGTGTGTCATTCTGCGCCTCGTCTTCCTCGACAGTATTTCCACGGTTGGTCTCTCTTACGCGAATCACTTCAATATTTGTCGGGTATTCAGAGGCAACAGCGTTCTCAGGTCTTATAGGGTTTCGTTTTCATGTTTTCTAGTTCTCTACATCGTTATTTTTCAAGGTTTCAAGAATCTATTTGACTCCTCTATCTCTTACGCGAATCACTTCAATATTTCTTGGGTATTCAGAGGCAACAGCGTTCTCAGGTCTTACAGGGTTTCGTTTTCATGTTTTCTAGTTCTCTACATCGTTATTTTTCAAGGTTTCAAGGATTTATTTAACTCCTCTATCTCTTATACGAATCACTATATTATTTGTCATGTTTTCAGAGGCAGCGTTCTCGGGTCTTACGTGGTTTCAAGTTTGTTTTCTACTTCTAGCTTTCATAATTTTCTGGTTTTGAAGCATTTATTTATTTTTTGAAGCATTTTTTGAAGCATTTATTTATTTTTTGAAGCATTTATTTATTTTTTGAAGCATTTTTTGAAGCATTTTTTTTTTCTTGAAGCATTTATTTTTCAAAAGCATCTATTTTTTTTCTGGTTTTGAAGCATTTATCTCACTCCTCTCTCTGACACGAATCACTTACTTCATTAGTTGTCGCGTATTCAGTCAGCATTGTTCTCGAGTCTTACGTGTTTTTAAGTTATCCATTTCATGACTTTCTAGCTTCTAAGAATTTCATATTTAATTCATCTATATTTTTTTTTACCTGAGTGCATTCCTCTATACATAAAATTACTTATAAAATCTGTTTATCTTGTGTTTTTCGACTAATTTGTGTTTATTCTTCATATCTTTGGCTTTTTTGGATTCTTATATCACTCAATCATCACTTGTTTCTCCTTTACTCAGTTTCATTCCTCTCTTTACATCCTCGTTTCTGTAAGCAAAGTGTTTTTATCGTTCAAGTAATTTCTTTCATTTATTTGCTAGTTTCATCTTTTCCTTTGTTTCGTATCATTGGCTTTTTTAGGTTTCTCATAGCACTCAATCATCACATGTTTCACGTTCACTCGATTTCGTTCCTCTCTTTACATCCTCGTTTCTGTAAGCAAAGTGTTTTTATCGTTCAAGTAATTTCTTTCATTTATTTGCTAGTTTCATCTTTTCCTTTGTTTCGTATCATTGGCTTTTTTAGGTTTCTCTTATCACTCAATCATCACATGTTTCACGTTTACTCAGTTTAATTCCTCTCTTTACATCCTCGTTCCTGTAATCAGAGTGTTTATATTGTTCAAGTAATTTCTCTCATTAATTGCCTAGTTTCATCTTTTCCTTTATAACCTATTTCATACCCTCAATGTGTTCCTTTCTTTTGTGCTCGTCCATAAATTTTCTGCAGTTAATCGTAATGGCCAAGTGATGTCTCTCAGTGGCTAGAGTTTCATCATTTCACTTGTTTTTCTATGATCTTTCCCTCACCTTAATATTCCTTCCTTATAACCTATTTCATACCCTCAATGTGTTCCTTTCTTTTGTGCTCGTCCATAAATTTTCTGCAGTTAATCATAATGGCCAAGTGATGTCTCTCATTGGCTAGAGTTTCATCGTTTCACTTCTTTTTTCTATGATCTTTCCCTCAGCTTAATATTCCTTGCTTCAGTTTTACCTCTTTCCTTCCTTACCTTGCTCTGTCTTACCTCTCTCCACCTTCCTCCATCCAATCACTACAGTTCATCATATCGTTCAAGTATCTCAGCCATTCCTTGCGTCGTAACTCTCGTAATGGTCCTCCACAAAGCATCAAAATACACAAAGGACGAACACGCCAACAGAGACCAGCAGTAAAACCACTTTATGAATCGCGTTATGTTGATGCTCCTCTCCTCGCTTCGCAGAATAAAACACATAAAACTAAGCAGCTCTATCTATCTATCTATCTCTTTATCTTTGTATCTGTTTGCCTCTATCTATCTAACTATCTATCTATTTACCATCCTACTTACCTACCTACCTATCCACTTACCTATCCATATCCCCTAAATACTTACAGCTGACTGCCTTGGGTGTTGGTAGGTGAGTTAAGGTGGTCAGTGGCGGTATTACATGAACTATCTCCCGCAAATTAGTTCGCATTGCTTTGAAAAATTAAATATCTGCCTTGAAATAGTAATGATTGATGTCGGAAAGGTTAGTATTTCTTGTTTGGTGGATTCCGGTGTAGCAAACGATAATGAAAAGCAAAATAAGGTGTTAAACGCAAAAAAAATATATCCCCTAAATGCTTATAGCTGACTGCCTTGGGTGTTGTTTATAGTTCGCATTGCTTTGAAAAATTAAATATCTGCCTTGAAATAGTAATGATTGACGTCGATAAGGTTTTTATTTCTTGTTTGCTGGATTCTGGTGTAGCGAACTATAATGGCAAACCAAATTAAGGTGTTAAACGCAAAAAAATATATCCCCTAAATACTTACAGCTGACTGCCTTGGGTGTTGTTTATAGTTAGCACTGCTTTGAAAAATTAAATATCTGCCTTGAAATAGTAATGATTGATGTCGATAAGGTTTTTATTTCTTGTTTGCTGGATTCTGGTGTAGCGAACTATAATGAAAAGCAAAATAAGGTGTTAAACGCAAAAAAATATGTCCCCTAAATACTTATAGCTGACTGCCTTGGGTGTTGTTTATAGTTAGCATTGCTTTGAAAAATTAAATATCTGCCTTGAAATAGTAATGATTGATGTCGGAAAGGTTAGTATTTCTTGTTTGGTGGATTCCGGTGTAGCAAACGATAATGAAAAGCAAAATAAGGTGTTAAACGCAAAAAAATATATCCCCTAAATACTTATAGCTGACTGCCTTGGGTGTTGTTTATAGTTAGCACTGCTTTGAAAAATTAAATATCTGCCTTGAAATAGTAATGATTGATGTCGGAAAGGTTAGTATTTCTTGTTTGGTGGATTTCTGTGTAGCAAATTATAATGGCAAAGCAAAATAAGGTGTTAAACGCAAGAATAGGTAACATCGCGAGGGGCTTACGTTATTGGGTGTGATGGTGTTAGGCGTCTTGTGATATTTGCCTCATTATGCGCTCCCAAGTTGTTTTTGTTTTTTGTTTCCAGAAATAAAATTCGCGCGTTCCTGATGTAAGTTCGCTGTCGTTTTTTGTTGCTGTTCCTTCTTTCCCCCGTGAATATTTTTTACTTGTTCCAACTTATCAATAAATCATTACAAAATCATCACCGTATGCTCATAAAATATTTGAAATTATTACAACATTTTTATATATATATTTTGCAAATGCATAAACAGACATTATTTTCCTCTTTTTTTTTTTTTTTTTTTTTTAACAGTGTTGCCTGAAAAACACTTATTGAACTCATTACATAGTGTTTCGTGTTAAGTTAATGGAGTTGTATCTTTCATTTGTTATTTTTTATGTATTATCGACTATGCATTAACATTAATTACATCAGGAAGTCTTTGCCTCTACATTCTAAGAACACGCAGTAATGGATTTAAATTAGAAAAGTATAGATTTAGGAGGGAAATAGGCAGGCATTGGTTTAGTAACAGAGTGGTAGGGGAATGGAATAGACTCAGCAATCACATGGTGAGTGCAAGGGACGATAGCTTGTTTTAAGAGTAGACTTGATAGCTACATGGACGAGGATGATAGGTGGTAGTGGGGGGTAATCTAGAGCTGCCTTGTGTAGGGTATTCGGCCTCTTGCAGTCTCCCTATGTTCTTATGTTCTTATGTTCTTTTTATCACTTCAGTTATTCAGTCATAATCGATCATAACATTGTATTTATTTAGTTATTTAATCTGAAATCCAAATACAGTTTAAACATTAATAGTAACACTGGACACCTGTTCAAATCTCGCGTTAACTATTGTAACTATTTATTGCCATTTTTTTCTGGCGACTACCATTTTTTACCATATTTCCATCAGCTTCATTGCCTGTCATATTTCGTGTATATATTTGTCGTGTTTATTCATTTTCCATGCGCTGTGTCGGGGCCAGGACTGATGCTGCTGGTGCTGGTGGTGCTGGTGGTGGTGGTGCTGGTGGTGGTGCGGGAGGGCGGGGTCGAGAGCTCACTTGCCCTCTAGCGTCAAGAGTAACAAATAATACAACATATTACATCGTATAACATCGTATAACACTCACTGGAATTATGTGTCATGTGTGTATGTTTGCTTTTGAGTGTGTGTGTGTGTGTGTGTGTGTGTGTGTGTGTGTGTGTGTGTGTGTGTGTGTGTGTGTGTGTGTCGGGTACAGATTCAGCTTCCTTCATTCCCGTCCTCCCCACATCATAGATTCAAAGTTCAATGTGAAGGAGATGAGCTCTGAGGCAACGCGTAGCTATCCCCTCCCTTCCCCAAACCTCCTCATCCTGTAATATCAAACCTACCTGCCTATCCACACCAGTCCTACCTATCCACAGCTGTCCTACCCATCAAAACCTGTCCTATCCATCCTCAGCTGTTTTACCTATCCAAATCTGTCCCCTTATCCGACCTTGTTCTACCCTCTATCTAAAAGTGTCCTACCTATCCACAGCTGCACTACCCCCCTCCCCCTCCCTCTCCTTCCCTCCCCATCCTCCTCTCCTCCCCAGCTTTCTTTTCCTCCCCTCGTCCATTTGTCTTTCCTCCCCACACCAGCGGCACGTTTTTGTCCTTCATTTCCAGGAGACACTAAATAATTCTCAGCCGCTCAACGCATTCTCTCACTTCCTCGTCGTCCCCTCCGCTGCCCTTTTCTCTCACCTTTTCCCTCCCTCTCTCTTGCTCTCTTTCTCTGTCGGTCTTTCTTTCTCTTCCCCAGTTGTTCGTGTTTCAGGTGATCTTTTCTCCTCCCCTCCCGCTCCCTCTTCTCCCTCTTCCTCTTGACCTTTTTGATGTCCCTCTTACTCCTCCTCCTCCTCCTTTTCTTTTCTCCTTTCTTTCCCTTCTGTTCTTACCTCTTCTGCCCTCTTTCCCTACTCTCTCTCTCTCTCCTTCACTTTCATTCTCTTTATCTACTCCCTCTCTTCCTCCTCCTCCTCCTCCTCCTTTTTTTATCCTCCTCTCCTCCTACTCGATTTCTGATACTCCTTCTCCTTCACTTCCTTTCTTCCTCCTTACTCTTTCTCTTCTGCTGCCTCTCCTCCTCCTCCTCCTTCTCCTACTTTCTCCTTCATCGTTCCCTTATACTCAATTTCAAGTCCCCCTCTCCTCCTCCTCCTCCTCCCCCTCACCCACTCCCCCGTGGCGGCACGTGGCGGCGGCGTCTCACGGAACATTAACCGCCACCCGAGACGCGGCCGCCCACGCCCCGCTGACTCGTGGCGGGAAAGATTGTCGCCGAACTCACAGCGACGCCCCCGAGGGAGAGAGATTGTCAGTAGGTCACGACGGCTGAGAGAGAGAGGGGGAGGGAGAGGGAGAGAATGATGGCGATGATTAGTCTTGTATTATAGTTCTAAGGCGGAGTAGGAGTGAGTGATGGGTCTTGAAGGGATCGTTGAGGGTTGCTAACTGTCCCCTAATGCCCCGGTTTTGGTTAATGTCCTGAGACTAAAGAGACTAAATTTTTCGTTAGTTGAAGCTGAGTCACGCCACCAGCACCTCCCCTTCCCCTTCCTTCCCGTCCTTCTCCTCGTCTTTCCCAGGTGTACAAGGCGCCACCAAGGACACATATTAGTAACAGAGGGTAAAGGGGTGGTTGGTTATCCCAGTGTCCCGTTGAAGTTAAGTTTTGGGGTAGTCTTAAGTCTCCCCTGTGTGCTGTCTGTTGTGGGGTTGTCGTTGTCCGTTTCTGGTCGTCTTCTTGTTCTACTGAGGTAAAGTTTTGGGATAGTAAGTCACTCGATTGGTCTGTCTGTTTCTGGTCGTCTTCGTGTTCCTCGTGTTCCTCTGTCTGTCGTGGGTCGTCGGCACGTTTGCATTGCTTGTTTCTGGTCCTTAGCTCCGCCGGGGACAAATTTCAGCTACATAAAGTAAAGGGTTAGCAATTAGACCTTCTCGTGTTCCTCTGAGGCGATGTTTTGTGGTAGTGAGTCCTCTTAGTGTGTTTTGTCATAAGCTCGTCGGCACGTTTGCATTGTTTATTTCTGGTCCTTGGCTCCGTCGAAACAAAGATCAGCCACATAAAGTAAAGGGTTAGCAATTAGACCTTCTCGTGTTCCTCTGAGGCGAAGTTTTGTGGTAGGGAGTCCTCTTAGTGTGCTGTCTGTCATGGGCTCGTCGGCACGCTTGCATTGTCAGTTTCTGGTCGTTGGTTTCCCTTCGCTGTGCTCTTAACGGGCCCTGTCGAGAGAGTGGAAAGCGCAATGCATCAGCGGCGCGCGAGGGAGGAGGCGGGACGGCTCATTAATGCATTCAGTGTGGCGCAACAAACGTCTGCAGCGGGAAGGAGCAGCAGACAAAAGAACGGTGCGGGAAAATGCACTGAAACCAATACCGGAGCGGCCGTCCACGCCCTCCGCCGGCCACCAGGTGCGCTCCAGGTGAGGTGCCGCGGACAGGTGACCTCACAGCCTTGGACACTTTGCGGTTAGGTAACTTCACATGCAAGGACCTCGACGCGTGACGGGCCGCGGGAACACACGCGCCTCAAGGATGGGGCGTTGGGCTTCCTTAGGCGGGGGACGAGAACATTGGGTGATAGTTTGTGTGTGTGATGATGGTGCTTGTGGAGGCGGTGATGTTGTTGTTGGTAGTGGTGGTGATGGTGGTGGTGGGGGTGGGAGTGGTGGTGGTGGTGGTAGGGGTGGGGGTGGTGGGCGTGTGATGCTTGCTGGGCGTCGCTCGTCACTCCCTTCGTCCGCGTGTCATCCACCTGCAGGCACGCGTCGCCCCCTTCACCAGACATCGATTCCCGCGTGATAAGCCGTTTTACCCAAGCAATGAATACCTACCAAATGCATAAGTTTCCAAATGGCACAATTAGCGTTACATTACCGAAGCTCTAAGTGAATGGTTGCGGCCGTGATTTATGGCGCCGTTGCAGGCAAGACCACCATCACGATGTCACGCCCGGTGCGCCCAACGCTCGTGGCGGCGCCTGCGACCAGGCAGGGCAGGGCGTCGCGTGCTGGGGCCGCAGGTGTGGGGACGGCGACGGGGTTCGGCTGACCTTGAGGGCGGGAAGGGGGTGGTAGTAAGGGTGGAGGGTTAGAGGGTTAGTGGGGTTGTGGTGGAGGTGGTGGGGACGGTAGTAATGATAGGGGTGGGCAGTGGGTCAGAGAGGGGGGTGGTAGGGGCGGGAAGAGGGGTACGGGATGGTTGTGAGGGGTAGGGAGGCGGTGTAACTGTTAGACTGCCGTGATGGTTGATGTCTTTGGTGTGTAGTGGTTGTGACAGATCAATGACGGACGGGGTTGGATGGTGAGAGGAGGGGGAGCGGCGCAGGACCATCGATAGCAAGGGCAGCGGCGGGGCAGTTCTGTATCGGCGGGCAATTTGCGAGGGCCAGGAGGTGAGGGCTTAGAGCGTCGAGGGGGCGATGTAAGGCTGTCCCGGCGGTGGTTAGCGGAGCGGCTGTTAGCAAAATTATCATGATCATGGGATTAGCGAGGGATCAGCTGATTGGATCGTGGCGAAGTATAGATGCTCTAAAGCGGCTGTGACATGGGAGTATTTATGGCACTTATAGATTCGCGATGCTTATTGGATTGACTTACGCGTTCAATACCTATACGACTCAACACTCCACAACGCCATCTAAACACGATTAAAGTAGTTACAACATGCATACAGTTACTAGGATGCTTACTGGCTGTAACATGGGAGTATTTATGCCACTTATAGATTCGCGATGCTTGTTTGGATTGACTTACGCGTTCAATACCTACGACTCAGCACCCCACAACGCCTTCTAAACACGATTAAAATAGTTACAACATGAATACAGTTACTAGGATGCTTATTGTGGTGGCTAGTGAATGGTATATCTCAGAAACATTAGTATTCAGCGCCTTGCAAGCTCATTCATTTTGGGATGGCTTACTTGAGTCGGGTCCACGAGGAACCGAGACCAGAAAGCGTCTGAGAATCGGGGCCCCGCAGATGTCTCGGGCGTGTCATCAGTCAGAGGCGGAACCAACCAGCGGCGTGTTGTGTTTACCTTGAGTAGTCCACACGCAGGGAAGGAAGCGGCAAGGACGTAAGAGATTCCAAAATAATTAGTGGCTTTGGAGCGAGAGAAGGACTGGCGGGGAGATGGAAGAATGAGCCAGGTAGGAAAGTTGCTAGGTATGGAGAGAGAGAGAGAGAGAGAGATGGCGTGAGGGCAAGAGAATGGGTCTGGTAGGAAAGTTTGTCAAGGTAAGTCACTAGTAGGTTAGAAGAGAGAGAGAAGAACAGACGTCGAGGTAAAAGAATGGACCAGGTAGGAATGGTTGCCAGGGTGAGTCACTAGTAGGTAAGGAGAGAGAGAGAGAGAGAGAGAGAGAGAGAGAGAGAGAGAGAGAGAGAGAGAGAGAGAGAGAGAGAGAGAGAGAGAGACTGGCAGGAAGGTAACAGAATGGGCCACAGTCTCTCAAGGGTTCAGGGAGGAGGTGATCCGTGTGTGTGTAACCCGGGACGCAAAAAGAGAAAAAAGTTAATAGATTGCTCGAAAACCATCACAAAAACCCAATTATCTTCACTAAGAAAGCTTGAAAGGAAGAAAACATGTTAGTGGACCTTTTTTGTGCCGCGGCGTAATCCTTGAGTGCATAATTAGGTGGAATTAAGCCAAGTGGAAGCATGGTTCAGTGTGTGGAGTGATTGCGTGGAGTCTTCTTAGTTTCGGCGACGACCCAGCACGCGGAGGCAGGTGCAGAAGACCCCCTCGACCTGCTCCTCCTACTGTGACCCTTCCCTCCTTCCCTCCCTTCTGTCTTTCCCTTCCTTCGTCCCTAATTCCTATTCCCCGCCACCCTTGCTTATATAACACCGCCTATTAATAAACGCTCGCTACCCTCATTGGATCACACCTTCACCTCGGCCACTGTATTAATCACCCCGCTCACCTAGCCCATAAACGGTCCACTCAGCTCTTCAATTTGCATGATATTTACCTTTGCCGGTCCCTCTCTGCTCTGCCTAAGTCCCTTCCCTTTCCCTTCTTCCCCTCCTTTTCTGTACATCGTCTGCATAAGTTCCTTCCCTCCCTCCTTCCCTTCCTGTCTTTCCCTTGCCGCCACAAGCCAAGCAGAGGCTCCTGAAGCGTGGACGGACCGAGTTCTTATACTGGAGTTGCTTTTCTGAGACGGGGTAATGAGGGCGGCGTCTCGTGAGGGTGCAGAAGCCGAGGAAGGGGATACGGACGCACTCGGCTTCCCCACATGATGGCTCAAGACGCCGCCCCGCCCGACTCCGCCACCCTTGAGCGGCGGCACACTTCCGCCGCCTCGCCGCCTCCTTCTCCTCCTCCTTCCCCTTCTCGCGTGTCACCCACTTCCTCGCGCGCTTCTTGCCAGCCCCGCACACGCCACACGCACGCGCCACATGTCCCTCCTTGTGACTTCTTCATTTGGTTAACGTAGCGACACTTTTAGACCCTTTCCGATGGGACTCTCTTCCTTCACACACGCCACACGCAGAAGTCGGTTGTCTCTCTCTCTCCCTGTAACTCCATTTCTCTTATGGAGTGGTGGAGTGGAGTTGTGTTCGGTTCTCTTTTCTTGCCTTCCATCTGCTATCTATCTTCTGTTTCCCTTTCTAGTCCTCTGGTTGTCTCTCTCTCTCCCTGTAACTCCATTTCTTTAACGGAGTGGAGTGGAGTGGAGTTGTGTTCAGTTCCCTTTTCTTGCCTTCCTTCTGCTCTCTTTTGTTTCCCTTTCTAGTCCTCCTTAACCCCCTCTTTCTCTCTCTCTCTCTTTCTCTGGTCCGTCCCTACCCTTCCCTCGCTCCAGTCCCCCTTGCTAGTTCCTCCCCATTCTTGTATCAACGCAAACTCCATTTTCTATCTCGTGTTTCCATTTCTAGTTCCTCCCAAACCATCCCTCTCTCTATATAGTCCTTCAATACCCTTCCCTCGCTCCAGTCACCCTTGCTAGTTCCTCCCTATTCTTGTATCAATGCGAACTCGTAACCTGTTAAAAGGCGCTTCGACAGCCATTCCCGCTTGTTCAGGAGATCCACGGGGCAGCATCAGGCGGTTCTCTTTCATACCATCCATCATGACTTCACCGTGAACTCGTAACCCATGAAAAGCCTCTTCGATACCCATTCCCGCTTGTTCAGGAGATCCACGGGGCAGCATCAGGCGGTTCTCTTTCATACCATCCATCCTGACTTCACCGTGAACTCGTAACCCATGAAAACGCGCTTCGATACCCATTCCCGCTTGTTAAGGAGACCGGCCAGGCAGCATCAGGAGAGGGTGACGGTATTTGCTCTCTTAGTAGCCTGCCTCTCCCTGCCTCTCCCTTCCTCATTACTCTCTCGTGGCCCACTCGTTCCTCACCGTCACCCGCCCTTCACTCACACGATGCTCGCTCATTTCTCTCCCGATCCACCCTTCGTTCACCCTAATTCATTGCGACCGCAGCGCCCCGACCCTACCTGAGAGAGAGAGAGAGAGAGAGAGAGAGAGAGAGAGAGAGAGAGAGAGAGAGAGAGAGAGAGAGAGAGAGACAGACAGACAAACAGAGACAGAGACAGAGAGAGAGACTTAAGTAGACGCCATATTTTGTTCTCTCGCATCGTCCTTCACGTCCCAATGAACACACACACACACACACACACACACACACACACACACACACACACAAATCTTTACCCACCAATAATTTCTTACCCTACGCCACCTGCCTTACCTTCAATTACCTTACCTTCGCCGTTTCCTCTCCCCCTCTCCCTCTCTCTCTCTCTCTCTCTCTCTCTCTCTCCCTCCCTCTCTCTCCCTCCCTCCCTCTCTCTCTCTCCCTTCGTCACAGCTTCTCCTTCGTCTCTTCGTCATCATCCTGCTTCCCACCATCCCTCGACCTTCTCCTCCCTCTTCTCCTCCCTCTTCCCCTCCTCCTCCTCCTCCTCCTCCTCCTGCCGTGGGTGCGAAGTGGGTCACACGTAAAAATCCTCCCACGTGACTCGAAGTAAGTGAGGGAAAAAAATGACGTACACGAGAGAAAAACAGGAAAAATATTATGATTTCTTTAAGACTAATGAAAAAAAAAATGAATTACCGCTGACTGTTCTTTCGCCTTCCGTAATAAAACATAGAAAAGGGAATGGAAGAATATATTTATAACTGATACGGGAATAAGGAGGAACTAGCAAAGGAGATAAGAGGAAGGAAGAGTTAGTAAAAGACCAGAAAGGGAGACGGAGGTAAGGAAAGGTAGGGAAGGATAGAGAGAGAGAGAAGTAACTAGAGAGGTAGAAAGGAGCAAGAGAAGGGTAGAGAAGAACTAGAGAAAGAGCGAGAGAAAGCAAGAAGGAGAGTTAGGAAAGGAACCAGAAGGGAGACAAGATGGAGGAAAGAACTGGAGAGGGAGAGAGAGAGAGGAGAGAGAGGGAGAGAGACAACAGCATGGGAAAGTTAAGGAAGGAACCAAAAAGGGAGAAAAGGAAGAGGGGAGATTAGGGAGGGACTAGAGAGAGAAAGAGAGAAGAGAGAGAGGTAAGATTAGGGAGTGAATTAGAGGAGGAGGGGAGGTTAGGGAAGGACTAGAGAGAGAAGGAAGAGGGAAAAGTAAGGTTAGGAAGGGAAAAAGACGAGAGAGGGGAAAGGTTAGGGAAGGGAAACTAAGCAAGGTAAGGTTAGGGAAGGACTAGAGAGAGAGAGAGAGAGAGAGAGAGAAAAGAGAAAGGTAAGATTAGGGAGTGAATCAGACGAGTGAGGGGAGGTTAGGGAAGGGAGACAAAGCATGGGAAGGTTAGGGAGGGACTAGCAAGGGAGGGAAGGGAGGGAAAAGGCTTAAGATGACCTTCTGCGGCAAGGCGTGTGTCCCAAGGCTCCTGGAGGGGAACACTCAAGATTGGCACTTAGTTACGGCACACGACCTCAATCTCTGCACCACCGCCGGAGTCTCTTTCCCTGCTCGGTATCTCTGTCTGTCTCTCTCTCCCCCTGTGTCTTTCTATCTATCTATCGCTCTCTCTCTCGCTCTCGTTTCTTTTCACTTTGTAGCATGAAATCAACGAAGGAAGGAAAGAAAGTAGCCAGAGAGAGAGAGAGAGAGAGAGAGAGAGAGAGAGAGAGAGAGAGAGAGAGAGAGAGAGAGATACATAGAGATAGAGATAGACAGATGGAGATAGAGATAGAAAGAGAGATAGACAGAGTTAGAGATATAGATAGAGAGAGAGAAAGATACATAGATAGAGATAGAGATAGAAAGACAGATAAACATAACCACAGAGAGAGAAAGATAGATAGAAATAGAGATAGAGATAGATAGATAAATAGAGAGACTGATACAGAGAAAGATAGACAGAGATAGAGATAGATAGATAAACATAACCACACACAGAGATAGATAGATAAAAACACTTAGTTCTATAATCCAACTTCTCTCTCTCTCTCTCTCTCTCTCTCTCTCTCTCTCTCTCTCTCTCTCTCTCTCTCTCTAATAGCAAGAAATAACCGAAAAATAGCAACAAAAAAAAAAAAAAAGAATCCACAGCGACATTAAAATAGAAAAAAAAGGAAGAAAAATAAACAAAATAAACAAATCCCAAATCATGTTATATAATTCAGGAAGAGTAAAGCAAGTAAAGAACTTTCACTTTCAGATCAAATAGAACACCAATATTTACCTGTGTGCTTGGAGGGATGGAGCTAGGGGCATACACACACACACACACACACACACACACACAGACACACACACACACAGACACACACACACACACATATTAGACTCGTATCCATTTTGTATCGCGGGTTTTTTTTTTTTTTTTTTTTTGATTTTGCTTTTTTTTTTTTGTGTGTGTGTTGTGTGTGTTTATTTTGGTTTTCACGTCCGTCCGTCCGTCCGTCCTGCAATCCGCCATTTCTCGTCATCCGTCACAGCGTAAGTCAGTCAGTCACGGGCATGTCAGTCACTCACTCTTCTGTATCGACGAACAACTTCCATCGAACTCACCACCACCACCACCACCACCACGTATCCGAAGACCCTCTCACCTCCTTTTCTTCTTCCTCCTCCTCCTCTTTATCCCCTCTTCCTTACCTCTTTTTCTTCTTCTCCTCCTCTTCCTTCTCCTTCTCCTTATCTCCTCTCTACCGTTTCCTCCTTCTCCTCTCCCTTCCTCCTTCTTCCTCTCTTCTTCATCTTTCCTCATTACCTTCCTTTTCCTTCTTATCTCCTTCTTTTTTCCTCCTTTCTTTTGCTCCTCCTCCTCCTCCTCCTCCTCCATCTCTCCTCCTACTCCATCTCTCCTCCTCCTCCTCCTCCTCCCCGTCACACTTTCTCCTCACCATTACACGAAGCCCCCCACAAATCTCACACCAGCCAGCACCGTAAAGCAATTGTACAACCACCGACGTTTTGCTTCCTTGCCTCTTCCCTCCTCCTCCTCCTCCTGCTCCGAGCGACACCCCGAGAGGCGAGGTCGCGCGCGTGAGGTTGAGAAAAGAACTAAAGATATGGCCTTGGGAGTTGAGTTCGATGTGTTGTTGGTAGTTCGGAAATGAGTTGAAAATTGAAGGAAAGGAAGGGAAGGGAAGGGAAGGAGGGGAAGAATGAAGGAAAAGGGGGAAATGAGCGGAGATGAAGGTAGAGGGGAAGGGAAGGGGAAGAAACGAAAGAAGTTGAGTTTTTCGAAGTTAAAGAAGGAAGGAAAAGAAAAGAAGGAAAGGAAAGGGAAGGGAAAGGGGAGAAGAATGAAGGAAAGGGAGAAGTGGGCGGAGATGCAGGATAGAGGGGAAGGAAGGGAAGAATAGAGATGGCAAAAGAATGACGAACAAGGGAAGTGTAGATAAAAGAAGAGAAATTAAGAGAAAATGAGAAGACGTGGAAGAGAAAATTCCCGCTCCCTTTCTCTTTCTCTCTCTTCCCTCTCTATCTCACCCCCTTTCTCTCTCTCCCTCCCCTTCCTTTCTCTATCTTTCTCTCTCTCTCTCTCTCTCTCCCCTTTTCTTCTATTTATCTATCTCCCTTCTTTCTCTCTATCTCTCTCCCCTCTCCACCTCCCCCTCCTTTCTCTATTTCTCTCTCTCTCTCCCCCTTCTTTCTCTTTCTATCTCTCTCCCCTTTCCTTCTCTTCATCTATCTCCCTTCTTTCTCTGTCTCTCTCCCCTCTCCATCTCCCCTTCCTTCTCTCTCTCTCTCTATCTCCCCCCCCCCTCTCTCTCCCTCTTCTCTCTCCCTCTCAGTAACCAACCGCCGACCATGCTCCTCCGCTCACGCCACTCAACCTTCACAAATGACTACCTCTTAAAAGTCTCCCCTCAGCCCCTTAAATCCCCCCCTTAGTCACCCTTAGCCCCCCTTAGTTCTATTCTTTCTTCACCTTCCCTTAGAACCGATACAGGAGGAGGAGGAGGAAAATGGTAAAAGATAAATAAAAATAAATAAATAAATAAAAATCTATCGCAGGGGAAGTCACGTGACCCCAGACTGATGACGTCACACCGAGGGGAGAGACACATGACCTCTAACCTTTAAGCACGTAGCGGTGACCCAATAAGCCGGGGGAGGGAAGGGAAGGGAAGCTGGATGCTGCGTCTGTGGTCTGGTCTGGTCATCTCCTAACGATACGGGATGCTCAGAAGGAGGAGGAGGAGAAGGAGAAGAAGAAGAAGAAGAAAAAGAAAAAGAAGAAGAAGAAGAAAAAGAAAAGAAATAACATGAGGATAAGAAACAAGACCAGTCAGAGAAGGAGAGGAAGAGGAGGACGAGAAGGAAGAAGAAGAAGAAGATGGAGGAGGAGGAGGAGGAGGAGGACATAAACCTTCATTCTTCACTCTAATTCCAACGTCTGACCTCTTATAGAATCCGGGTCAGCCATTTTTATAACCAAGTCGAAGTTTTGTCCAATCTCGAAAACATGTCACTGGTTTTTACGCTCGTTTTCTTTCCTTCATTCTTTGGGTGTGTCTTGCAAGCAGCCTGAATGTTCTTTTTATTTTCTTTTGTTATCCTTATCTCCTCTTTATCTCCTTCTTTATCTCCTCCTCCGCTTTATTCCGTCCTCATTCCTCTTTGCCTTTCCGTGTGAGAGAGGAAGAGAGGCTGGGAGGGAAAGGGAGAGGAGGGAAGGAGAGAAGAGAGAGATGGAGAAGTTGAAATGTGGACGTGTTTATTCTCCCTTCTCTTCTTTCCCTTTCCTTCCTCTTCCTTCCCTTCTCTCCCTTTCCTTCCTCCTTCTTCCCTCTCCTCCCCTTCTTTTCCTTCCCATCCCTTGTTTTCTCTCCCATTTCCCTTCTTCCCTTCCTTTTCTTTTCCTCCTTTCATTCCCTTCCCCGCAGTTCCCTTCCTTTCCCTCCTCTTCCCTCCCTCCCTTCTCTATTCTCCCTTTGCCCTCACTCCCTCCTTTCCCTTCCCTTTTTTCTTCCTCTCCTCTCTTTCCCCTTTCCATCCTTCTCCATCTTTCTTTCCCTTTCCTCCCCTCTCCCCCTTCTCTTTCCTCCACTCCCTCTCCTCTCTCCCTCCTCCCCTTCCTCCTTCTTCCTTTTCCTCCCCTCTCTCCCCCCTTTCCTTTCCTCCCCTTCTCCCCAGGTGGGCTCTCCCCTACCTGTGAATTAGGACCTTAACTACCCGGCCTCACCTGTCATCCACGTGTCATTCTCTCTCTCTCTCTCTCTCTCTCTCTCTCTCTCTCTCTCTCTCTCTCTCTCGCTCTCGCTCTCTATCTATCTATCTATCTATCTAAAACTTGCTTCAAATATCCATAAAGTATAAAATAGCTCCTTTTTTTCTCTATTTTCTGTTATTTCTTCTTTGTCACACTATTTTTTTCTTCATTTCAGTATTTTCAAGTATTTCGAGTGACGGTCAAAGAAAAACTCGCTTATTATCTGTCTAAAGACCCACACACACCTTCATTCTTATCCCTAATATTACTCCAGTCACGTTAAAACAACACTCACTTTTTCATCTATAAGCTTAGGCTGTGTTCGTGATCCTGTAGCTAAGGTCTCCCGTCCCTGGGTCAGAACAGGAGTAAACAGAGGCCTAAGATTAGGCAGCTGAGCCTCGCCAAGGGTTCTCCACTCTTAATGGGCTATTCCCGTAATCCACAGGTGGGCAGCTCAGGTGAAGGGGTCGTGAGGCGGAAGTAGAAGTAGATATTTTCATAGTCTTTTTCTCTTTAGTTCTCCGCCACGACCTGAGATATAGGATGTGTCTCTTGGCATGCTTAGTTACCCATGAATCGCTCGGATGGCAGAGTGTGCAAATTATTAAGTTCAGAATACGGCGGCATTCATAAAAGGTACTAAACCATTAAACTTAACCTGGAAATTTACATGAACCTGAACCCAAACGTCTAAGAGGATTCAAGAACGTAAAAACCATCAACACGAACGTGGAAGAAGGAACATCCCTTCCCCCCCTCCCCGCCGTGAGCTAGTGACTAACCTTCCCTTCCACCTGGAGCCCCGACCCTCATTACGGCCAAGCTCCCTTCCGCATAGATAGATTACATAAACTCTGGGTGTCGGAGGCGGAAAATTAATCAGAGAAGGGAGATCGCGAATATATTTTTTATGCAGCTTCTTTCTCATTACAGTGCTTGCCTCAGAATGCTTCCCCCCCCACCCCATACCCCCCCCCTCCACCATCTTCCTCCCATTGCTAGTCACAGTGTTTATGTTTTCCCTTTTGGCATCTTCAAGCAGCGCCTCCTTCCCCAAGCCTCACTCCATGTCACCCCTAGTTTATATAATTCCCCGTTTTCATCTTCTTCAACAAGCTTCCTCCCTGCCCCGTCCTTCCACCCTCGCCATCCAGCCTATCCCCTCGCCACCGTACTAAATATATTCCCCTTTTCACCTCCTTCAGAAAGCCTCCAACTCCCCCTCCTTCCCATGCACCCTCGCCGCCCAGCCTCTCCCCTCACTACCCTGCCTCTCCCCTCACCACCAGTAGTTTAAATATTTTCCCTTTCCACCTCCTTCAGCAACCTTCCTCTTCCTCCCTCTCCCCTCTCCACTCTCCCCTCACTCCGCCGCCCCAGACGTGGACACAACGCTCGTAACGACTTCGCCCTCCCGCCGCCCGCCGCCTCCCCCCTCCGCCCTCTGCCTGCCCCCTCCGCCACGTGTTCTTGCAGCTCTTTAATTATCCTTGCGGCGGGTGTGTTGTGGACCGGCGATACCGTCATCGATCGCTAGTTTCGTGACACCTGACGGCCGCCATGCGCATCACCCCCAACCGACGGCGGGGCGCGGGTTTGAATGTTTGAACCGTTCTTTAGAAGGAGAAGACCCGCCAGGTGTGTGAGGGGTGTCTCCGAGGGGCGGCGGCGGCGGTGTAGGGGGGGTTGGTGGTGCCTCCTGAAGATTCGTAGCCACCTGGAGTTGCGCGCGGAGGCACCCATCCCTGGCGGCCTCGTGTGTGTGTGTGTGTGTGTGTGTGTGTGTGTGTGTGTGTGTGTGTTAATTATGAATTCCCGTATTTAATAATTATTTATGTATTCATCCATCTGTCTATTAACGATGTCTACTATTACGTCATTAAGATATTAAAAGCATCCTCTAATTATATTAAGTTTAGTCCGTATGTATATTTCATTTATCTGCTTCATTTTAGTTACGAGATATTTACAGACAGACAGACAGAGATGCAGGCAGGCAGGCAGACAGACAGACAGACAGACAGACAGAGAGATAGACAGACAGACAGATATAGATGCAGACAGACAGACAGACAGACAGATAGATAGATAGACAGACAGACAGATATAGATGCAGACAGACAGACAGACAGACAGGTAGATAGACAGACAGACAGACAGACAGATAGACAGACAAACAGACACGTACATATTCTCAGCCTATACCGGAACCTTATACCCAAACTATCAGACACTTCGAAATCTTAGACCATCTATTTCAAAAGCCTCTCGCAGAAGTTGTTAGAGTATCCGTGGTGCTTTCTTGACCCAGGCGGTAGTTTTGGAAGGCTTCTGCGACGTGAACGGGAGAAACACCCAAGACAACCCGACGTGTTTCCTCCGTGGCCTCAAAAACGTTCGTAACAAGAGTCCGAAACGTTCAATAACACGAGTCTCTGCATCGCCCTCAAGTTGTAGGGGTTTCCACGGGTATAGTTTCTTGACCCTGGCGGTAGTTTTGGAAGGCTTCTGCGACGTGAACGGGAGAAACACTCAAGACAACCCGACGTATCGCCTCTGTCGCCTCAAAAACGATCGTAGCAAGACCCAGAAACGTTTAATGATGCGAGTCTTTCAAGGGTAGAGTATCGATACACCTCACCTCCCGAAATTGACCTCTCTTTTGTCCACTCTTCCAAACTCTTTTTCATAGGCGCAGTGATTAGCGGGCATTTTATTCATCATTATTATATTGTTGTTGTTGTTGTTGTTTTGCCTTTGAGCTGCTTCCTTTACTATAAAAAAAAACGAATCGCTCTCCCTTATTATATTGTTGTTGTTGTTTTTTTGCCTTTGAGCTGCTTCCTTTACTGTTATTATATTGTTGTTGTTGTTTTTTTGCCTTTGAGCTGCTTCCTTTACTGTAAAAAAAAACGAATCGCCCTCCCTGCCTCGCGCCGCTGCCCGTGCCGCCGGTAAAGTCACCTGCCCAGCGCGGTGAAGCAAGATGAGCCGGCGGTCACTCGCGAGGTGGGGGATGAGCGCCTCTTATCGACGCCCCCGCCCTCTCTCTCTCTCTCCCAATCGTCGACTTCACTACCCTCCTTTCTCTTACAGTCTCTCTCTCTCTCTCGTAGCCTCTCTCTCTGGTTCTGTCTGTATGTTCGACTGGCTTTCTACTTCTGTTCCTGTCTTTCTGTCTATCTGTTTGTGTCTGTCTCAGTGGTGCTCCTCCGCAAGACAAGGCTTTGGCGCGTAAATTCAAACGTGGCCCTCAGCTCCCCGCGAGGCCCGTCACCCTTGTTCGGTCCCTGGCGGAAAGTTTCGTTACCTTAGATGATCTTGCGGCCGCGGGAACCAGTCGGGCGTGCGGTAATGTGTCATGGTGGTGTAGGAGGCGTGTGTCGCGGCGTGTTAGGCAACGGCCGCGGGACTCACTAACCTCCTGCCTCCGTGTGTCGCTTCTGGGTGATGTGTGCGTCTTGAACTATCGATAAGGAGGTCAGAAGGAGGTCTTGAGGTGAGGTCGTGACGTCTGGAGGCTGGGAAGGGGGGTTACGATGCAGAGGATGGCGCCTTGACACGCACACACACACACACGCACACGCACACACACACAAACACAAACACAAACACACACTCAAGAATACATACTTTCCTAATAATATGAAGCCTGCGAGAGACAAAACAGAAACAGAAACATTTTAACAGACAAACAGATGAAAACAGAAGCTGAGAGACAGACAAACAGACACGAACAGAGAAGTAGAGAGCAGCCAGACATCCATACAGGCAGAAACAGAGAGAGAGGGAGACACAGAGAGGCTACGAGAGAGAGAGAGCGAGACTGCAAGAGAAAGGAGGGGAGTGAAGTCGACGATTGGAGAGAGAGAGAGAGGGGCAGGGTGGAAGGCAGGCTGGTGACAAGACACATATTAGAACGCGTGTTTATCAGGCGTGCACGTGTGTGGATGATGAATCATTATATATGCCAGGCGAGGGTGTGCTGGCGTGAGGGAGTGTATGGCGGTGCAGAGGCTGTATGGTGACGGGGAGAGTGTACACGCCTTGTCAGAGAGGGCGTGTGGCGTGACAGGGGGAGGCATGAAAGGCAGGGAAGGGAGGGACCGTCAAGGGGGCCTACTAAGTGTTTGAAACGTTGTATGGTGTGGGAAGGAGTTTGTGTAGATGTGTACAGTAAAAGAAGGTTCTTGTGACGAGCTGGATAGTAAAACGTCGACTTGGAATAGACAATACCTGCAGTTTGGTTGGTATAACGTTGACTTAAAGAAAATGGCTGTAGCAGTAGTAGTAGTAGTAGTAGTAGTGGTAGTAGTAGTAGTAGTAGTAGTAGTAGTAGTAGTAGTAGTAGTAGAAGTAGTAGTTCATATGACGATCTGATTAGCAAAACGTCGGCTAGGAGAAGGAAGAGCTGTAGTCAGGTTGCCAAAGCGTCGACTTGAAGAGAATAGTCGTAGTAGTAGTAGTAGTAGTAGTAGCAATGGTGGTAGTAGAAGTAGCAGTAGTAATTGAGATCCATTAAAGGGCATCAAGGGAAAACAAAAAATAATATAAGCCTAGACCCAAAAAGAGTCCTTCGATAACCACACACATAGATACGAAAAATAAAAGAAATAACAGTGACAGCAAAGTAAGAAGAGGAATATAAAAAAGGGGTGACAAAAAATATACTTGTCGAGCAGCAGTTAAGAATTTGGAAAGCGTAGAGAGTGTAATTGGGGGAAGATTATGGAGCTGATGTAAAAAGTGTGGAGTTTCTAATTGGTTTAAAAGGTATAATTAAGTGTGATGATGATGATGATGATGATGATGATGAAGATGAAGTGAAATAAGGATAGGCCACAAGAGGAAAGAGGAAGAGGGAATGAGAGAGAGAGAGAGAGAGAGAGAGAGAGAGAGAGAGAGAGAGAGAGAGAGAGAGAGAGAGAGAGAGAGAGAGAGAGAGAGAGAGAGAGAGAGAGAGAGAGAGAGAGAGAAGGGGGAAAGATGGGAAGGAGGACTAAGGTAGGGAGATATAGAAGGGTGTAAGGGAGAGGAAGTTAAGAGAGGAAGGCTAAGGAAGGGTGATTTAGAAGGGAGTAAGGGAGAGGAAGACAGACCAAGGTAGGGTGATTTAGAAGGGAGTAAGGGAGAGGAAGACTAAGGGAGGCTGATATAGAAGCGAGTAAGGGAGATAAAGTTAAGGAAGGGTGATATAGAAGGGAGTAAGGGAGAGGAAGACTAAAGGAGGGAGATAAAGAAGGGAGTTAGGGAGAGGAAGATAAGGGAGAGTAAGTTAAGGGTGATGTATAAAGGAGTGCAAGGGAGAAGAAGTTAAGGGAGGGTCTAAGTGAGAGGAAGGTAAGGGAGAGTATGTTAAGGGTGATTTAGAGTGGTGTGTAAGGGAGAGGAAGTTAAAGGAGGAAGACTAAGGGAGGGCGAGTCACGTGTCATCTTCGGAGGTAAGGGAGAGGAGTGTTAGGTTTCTCCTCTCCTCATCAGCTGATTGGTTATGTCCTCCCTCCCTCTCCCTCTCTCCCTCCCTGTCCTTCTTCCTCCCCCTCTCTCCCTCCCTCTCCCTCTATCTCTCCCTCCTTCTACCTCTCCTTCCTTTCCCTCTCCCTCCCTCTCCGTCTCCTTCTTCCTCTCCCCCTTCGCTCTCCCTCTCTCTCAGTAGGTCAACTTCTCCCTCATCCCCTTCTCCTCCCTTCCTTCCTCTTCCCATCTTTACTATATACCATCTTCTTTTTTTCTGTTTCTTTTACCCTTCATTATTTCCATCTTCTTCCCTTCCTTCTTCCTCCTTCCTCTTCTTCTTCTCCTTCCTTTCTCTTCCCATCTTTACTATATACCATCATCTTTTTTCTGTTCCTTTTGCCCTTCATTATTCCCTTCTTTCCTTCCTTCTTCCTCCTTCCTCACCTCCATGCCTCCTTGTCCCTTCCTATCTTCATTATTTACTCTATCATCTTCTGTTCCTCCTCTTTACCCACATTCTTTCTCTACTCACCGTTATTCACTTTCTCCTCTTCCTCCTCTTCCTTACGATATGACAGGCAGCTTTCTCTCCGTCTGTCTCTCTGTCTGTCTCTCTCTCTCTGTATATCTGTCCGTCTGTCTCTCTCTCTCTCTGCCTGTATGTATGTCCGTCTGTCTCTCTGTCTCTCTCTCTCCCTGGCCAAGACGAGACGTGGTTAGAGGCATCATAATGAGAATGGTGAAGGGCCGATGCAGTACCCTCTCCCACCCTCCCTTAACCCTCCCTTTACCCTCCCTTTTCTCCACTGAGGGCCGGGTCAGAGCATCGATAGGTTATCCCTCATCGCCTTCAATTAATCAGCCCGATGGACCGACCTGAGAAGGGGATTTGCGCTCTAAGACGTCGCTCCATACAGCCTCTTGCACCTCGGAGTCCCCGGAGGAGGAACTGAGACCCGCAAGCCCTGGGACACATGCTCTTAAACGCATCATGTTCCCCTTACGACTATCTCCCAAGGCCATAGGGAAGATTGACCGGGTTTTGCATGGGTGATTTTCCCGTTCAAAGTACAGAAATCTCGTCAAACTATCACTAGGACCTCAAAACATTCCATGGAAGTCCCAGTTACTTCTACGAGAGGCTTTTCAACAGGCAAACAGGCAAACAGGGTGATTTTTCCCGTACAAGAGGCAGAAGTCGTGTCAAACTATCACTAGGTTAGCAAAACAGTCCATGGAAATCCCAGTTACTTCTACGAGAGGCATTTCAAACATGCAAACAGGGTGGTAATTTTTCCATTCAGGAGGTAGAAGTCACGTCAAACTATCACTAGGGTCGCAAAACATCCCATGAAAACCCCCAGTAACAATTTTTACGAGAGGCTTTTCAACAGGCTAACAGGTAGACAGGGTGGTAATTTTTCCGCTCAAGAGGCTGAAGGCGTGTCAAACTATCACTAGGATCCCAAAACAGTCCTTGAAAATCCCAGTTACTTCTACGAGAGGCTTTTCAAACAGACGCGTCGATACGTTTCAATACAAGCTGACAGGAAAACAGGCAGAAGGGGTGTCAGACTATCACTAGGATCCCAAAACAGTCCTTGAAAACCCCGGCAACAACTTCTACGAGAGGCCTTTCAAACATGCTAACTGAGGTGTCGATATGTTTAAAAATACGGGCTGTAGGTTGAGGCATCGTCCGTGGGGGTTAGCAGCGCGCCCCCCCGAGACCCAAGGAACAGTTGCCTCCAAGGGGTGGGCGGTCAGCGAGCCTCTTTATGCGGGCGACGAGCTGATTGTTCGCATTAATTTTTCCGTGAGGCGGCGCAGCGGAGGCGAGGGACGGAAGGCAAAGGTGAAGGTAAGGACTGGGGGATACAGGTCGTGGTGGTGGTGGTGGTGGTGGTGGTGTTGAGTGGGTGTGGTGTTTGGTTGTTGTTTAGTGTGTTACCTTAGATAAACTTACCTTACCTTACCTTACCTTACCTTACCTTACCTTATCGTACCTTACCTTACCTTACCTTACCTTACCTTACCATACCATACCTTACTTTACCATACCTTACCTTACTATACCTTACCTTACCTTATCTTACCTTACCTTACCTTACCTTACCTTACCATACCTTACCTTACCTTACCATACCATACCTTACTTTACCATACCTTACCTTACTATACCTTACCTTACCTTAGATGAACTTGCCTTACCTTACTTTACCTTACCCTACCTTACCCTACCTTACCCTACATTACCATAACTTACCTTACCTTACCTTACCTTACCCTACCCTACCCTACCCTACCCTACCCTACCTTACCTTACCTTACCTTACCCTAGCGAACCTAACATAACATAACCTAATCTAACCTAGCCTTCCCTAACCTTACCTATACTTACCTAACTATACATTACATTACCTAACCTAGCCTTACCTTCCCTAACCTTCCCTTCCCTTACCTTACCTCACCTTACCTTACCTTACCTAACCTAAACTCACCTTACCAAACCTTACCTAACCTAACAAAACATAACCTTCCCTAACCTTACCTAACCTTACCTAACCTTACCTCACCTTACCTTACCTTACCTTACCTTACGAAAACCTGTAATAGGGAGAGAGAAAGATAGATAGAGATAAGAAAGGTAGATAAAGAGGTGATAAAGAGGGTGACAGAAAGAGGAGAAAGAGACGGAGTTGAAGGAGAAAGAGGAAGAGAGAGAGAGAGAGAGAGAGAGAGAGAGAGAGAGAGAGAGAGAGAGAGAGAGAGAGAGAGAGAGAGAGAGAGAGAGAGAGAGAGAACGGTAAAGGGGTTGACGGAATGGCCTGGGGCGGGATAGCAGTAGTAGTAGTAGTAGTAGTAGTAGTAGTAGTAGTAGTAGTAGTAGTATATAGAGGAAGCCAGAAGTAATAGTAGTAGTAGTAGTAGGAGGAGCAGGAGTAGGAGTAGGAGTAGGAGGAGGAGGAGGAGAAGCACTAGAGAGAGAGGGGTGAGAGCAGATGAAGTGTATATGAGTGTAGGCGATCCTCTATACATTACACACTCAGGCGGGGCTCGCAGGGTACACCGTAAGTACACAGCGTGGCTAACGAGTGTGTGTAGGAGGAGTAAATAAATGCAGGTGTATTAATGAAGCGGGGAAGGCGTTTTGACCCTAGAAAAGGTAGGTATAGGAAGGGTGGGCGGGAGGGTGGGGGAGAGAGAGAGAGAGAGAGAGAGAGAGAGAGAGAGAGAGAGAGAGAGAGAGAGAGAGAGAAACTGAGACTAAAAAAAAAAGAAAAATATAGATAGATAGATAGATAGATACCGATACATACATAAAGACTGATAGATAAATAGGTAAGTGAGAGAGAGAGAGAGAGAGAGAGAGAGAGAGAGAGAGAGAGAGAGAGAGAGAGAGAGAGAGAGAGAGAGAGACGAACTAAAAGACACTAGAAAAGATAGATAGATAGATAGATAGACAGATAGACAAATATATAGATAGATGATGACTGATAGATAGTTTGATAGATAACTCATTAGGTAGAGAGAGAGAGAGAGAGAGAGAGAGAGAGAGAGAGAGAGAGAGAGAGAGAGAGAGAGAGAGAGAGAGTTTTGATATCCAAGAATAAAGGAGTAAGTGAATGAAGGAAGGAAAGGAGACAGAAAGAAATTAAAGAGGAAAAAGGAGGAGAGGAGAAAAGAAAAGAGAGGGAGAGGAGAAGGAGAAAGAGGTACAGAGGAGGAGGAGGAGGAGGAGGAGGAGGAGGTAGAGGGAGGAAGGAGGGTTGGTGGAGGTCTCGAATGAGCAAACCAGTCACGTAACAAGGGACATTCATTTCTATTAAGAGAAGAAATGTTCCCGTCGACCTGAACACTCTGAAATAACGCTGCCGAGAGAGAGAGAGAGAGAGAGAGAGAGAGAGAGAGAGAGAGAGAGAGAGAGAGAGAGAGAGAGAGAGAGAGAGAGAGAGAAGCAAGCAAACTAAGAAAAATGAAGAAATGGAGATAATTATTAAGAAAAAGTTGAAGGAGCAGCAGAAAAAAGGAAAGAAAGGAAGGAAGGAAGGAGAACAAATAGAAGGAGAAGAAGAAAGGAAAGGAAGGAAGGAAGAAAGAAAGAAAGAAGAATAAAACAGGAGAAAAAGGAGGAGATTGAAAGAAGTACAAAGAAGAAGGAAGAATGAAATATAGAAAAAGAAAGAAATGAAGAGAGGAAGGGAGAGAAGGAAGAACCAAATAAAAGAGAAAGAAAGAGAGAGAAGGGAAAGGGAGAAAAAAAGGAAAGAGAATGAAACAGAAGAAGGAAAAGAGGGAAGGAAGGAAGGAAGGGAAGAAGATCCAACCACAAGAAGAAGAAGCAAAAGAAGAAAGAAAGGAAGAAAAGAAAGAGAAAGAAACAAGAAAAACAAGAAAAGAAGGAAGGAAGGAAAATCAAACAGAAGAAAAAAGGAAAAGAAGGAGAGAAGGAAGGAAGGGAAGAAGATCCAACCACAAGAAGAAGCAAAAGAAGGAAAAAAGAAAGAGAAAGAAACAAAAAAAAGGAAAGAAAGAAGGAAGGAAAGGAAAATCAAACATAAGAAAAGAAGGAAATGAAGGAGAGAAGGAAGGAAGGGAAGAAGAACCAACCACAAGAAGAAGAAGAAATAGAAGGAAGAAAGAAAGAAAAGAAAGAGAAAGAAACAAGAGAAACAAGTAAAGAAGGAAGGAAGGAAAGGAGAATCAAAGAGAAGAAAAAGAAGGAAATGAAGGAGAGAATGAAGGAAGGGAAGTAGAACCAACCACAAGAAGAAGAAGAAGAAGAAAGAAGGGAAGAAAAGGAAGAGAAAGAAACAAGAAAAACAAGGGAAGAAAGGAAAGGAGAATCAAAACAGAAGAAAAAGAAGGAAATGAAGGAGAGAAGGAAGGAAGGGAAGGAACAATCAAGTCAGAAAAAAAAGGGAGGAGGGGAAACTGCACCACTTAAGGAACCTCATTGATGACTGATTGACCGAATTACGAGATTGTTAAGCGCGCGATTTTGCGATGAAGAGATTGACCACCTGCCTAGGGAGAGAGAGAGAGAGAGAGAGAGAGAGAGAGAGAGAGAGAGAGAGAGAGAGAGAGAGAGAGAGAGAGAGAGAGACGAATGAAAATAAGGGCTTAAGTAACTTCCTTCCTTCTCTCCCTCCTCTTCTCTCTCCTCCTCCTTCTCTCCTTCCTTCCCTCCCTCCTACGCAATCATCAATAAGCCTTTCCTCCACCTCCTCCCCCCTCTCTCTCTCGCTCTCGCTCTCGCCCTCCCTCCCTCCCTCCCCACCAAGACGTAACGCCTCTCCTCCTCCTCCTCCTCCGTCACCCAGTTCCATCGTAACCTAATTTTGATGAGATGTTGAGTGATGGGAGAGAAGGAAGAGGAGGAGGAAGTATTGGGGGAGGGATAAAGGAAGGAGGAAGAGGAAGAGATATTGGAGATGGGAGGGAAATAGGGAGGAAGAGGAAGAGGAGGAGGAGGAAGGGCAAACAGAAGAGGAGAAAAGGAGTGGGAGGATGAAGAGGAGGAGGTGAGGAAAGGGGAAGGAAATGAATTAAAAAATGAAGGGAGGGAGAAAATGTATGAAAAGAGTGCATTGCAAAATAATATATATGCATGATGTAAAAAATAATATAAAACACCTGAGAAGGGAAAGATAGGTAGGTGAGGTAGAAAAGAGTTAAGGTAAAGAGTTAAGGGTAAATCAGATAGGTAAGGTAGATAATAATGCAAGAAAATCACTCCACGCTAAGGCAGGTAAATCGGAGCAGGTGAGAAGGGAAAGGTAAGACAGGTAAGAGTGAAGGTAAATAGTCAAATAGCCAAGGTAAAAAGTTAAGGTAAATTAGTTAAGGGTAAAACAAGAGATAAAAAAAAGGAGCTAGGCAGGTAAATCAGAGCAGGTGAGAAGGGAAAGGCAAGACAGGTGTGATAGACAGAGTGAAGGTAAACTGTCAAATAACCAAGGTAAAAAGTTAAGGTAAATTAGTTAAGGGTAAAAAAAGGAACTAGGCAGGTAAATCAGAACAGGTGAGAAGGGAAAGGTAAGACAGGTAAGATAGACAGAGTGAAGGTAAACAGTCAAATAGCCAAGGTAAAAAGTTAAGGTAAATTAGTTAAGGGTAAAACAAAAGATAAAAGAATAGGAACTAGGCAGGTAAATCAGAGCAGGTGAGAAGGGAAAGGTAAGACAGGTAAGATAGACAGAGTGAAGGTAAACAGTCAAATAGCCAAGGTAAAAAGTTAAGGTAAATTAGTTAAGGGTAAAAAAAGGAACTAGGCAGGTAAATCAGAGCAGGTGAGAAGGGAAAGGTAAGACAGGTGTGATAGACAGAGTGAAGGTAAACAGTCAAATAGCCAAGGTAAAAAGTTAAGGTAAATTAGTTAAGGGTAAAAAAAGGAACTAGGCAGGTAAATCAGAACAGGTGAGAAGGGAAAGGTAAGACAGGTGTGATAGACAGAGTGAAGGTAAATAGTCAAATAGCCAAGGTAAAAAGTTAAGGTAAATTAGTTAAGGGTAAAACAAGAGATAAAAAAAGGAGCTAGGCAGGTAAATCAGAACAGGTGAGAAGGGAAAGGTAAGACAGGTAAGATAGACAGAGTGAAGGTAAACAGTCAAATAGCCAAGGTAAAAAGTTAAGGTAAATTAGTTAAGGGTGAAAAAAGGAACTAGGCAGGTAAATCAGAGCAGGTGAGAAGGGAAAGGTAAGGGAATAATGGTGCAAGGAGGACGTTGGCCCCAAAAATCTCGAGAGTAGCGCCAAATTAGCGAAAGTTGGGCGTTGGTGATCCTGTGAAGCCGAGGGTGTCGCGAGGGAGGGAGAGAGAGGGAGGAAAAGAGAGAGAGAAAGGGAGGGTGTAAGGGAGGTGGAGCAAAGAAAAGGGAGGTCTACGGGAGCGGGAGAGAGAGAGAGAGAGAGGTGGGAGGGGATGAGTGAGTGAGGAAGGGAGGAAAAGAGGGAGAGAAAGGGAGGGTATGAGGGAGGTAGAGCAAAGAGAAGGGAGGTCTAAGGGAGGGATAGAGAGGGAGGGAGGATGGGAGAGAAAGGGAGGGTGTGAGGGAGGGAAGTGGAGCAAAGAGAAGGGAGGTCTACGGGAAGGAGAGAAAGAAGGAGGGAGGGAGGAAGGAAAAGAGGGGGAGAAAGGGAGGGTGTGAGGGAGGTGGAGCAAAGAGAAGGGAGGTTTATGTGAGGGAGAGAATGAAGGAGGGAGGGAGGAAGGAAAAGAGGGAAAGGTAGAGAGGGTGTGAGGGAGAGAGGCAGAGGAAAGAGAAGGGAGGTTTAAGGGAGGGAGGGAGAGAAAAGGGAGGACATAGAAGAGAAGAGAAATGGGAGAGAACTGAATATGTGTAAGTCTTCATTTTCTATATATTTATTTTATTTATTTTTATTTTTTAGGTTCTGAAAGTGAAAAGATCGAAGTAGTTAGCGAGGGAAACTTATCTATAGAGAGAGAGAGAAGAAAGGGAGGAATCGAGGAATGTGTGTGTGTGTGTGTGTGTGTGTGTGTGTGTGTGTGTGTGTGTGTGTGTGTGTGTGTGTGGTCGGTGGTTGGCTCGGCAGCATAAACCAAAGGAAGGAAGGACTAAGGGAGGACAGACAGAGACGGGAGTTGAGTCTTGCTTTGAAATGTAGTTTGTCTTTTCATCATGAAGTTCAAAGGACTGGGGGGAGGAAATTATTCGTCTTTGTATTGAATCTGTATACCTCTCGTTAACACGCGGGATAAACACACACGGGCACACGGGCTGGCGGAGAGGCGAAGTCAGACGAGAGATAGACCACTTCGAGTCCCTATACCAGCCTCGCGTAGTCTCGTTAAACACTGGCTGAGGGGCGTGGAGGGTCGAAATCAGACAAGAGATGGACCACTTCGAATCCCTATAGCAGCCTCGCGTCGTTGAACACTGGCTGAGGAACGTAGAGGGTCAAAATCAGACTAGAGATGGACCACTTCGATTCCCTATACCAGCCTCGCGTAGTCTCGTTAAACACTGCCTGAACACTTCGAGGCTCTATGGCATGCATCAAGGAGGGTGTCGTGGCTTAGATAGACTCGTGAAAGTGTGAATTATGGCCTAGTATCCCGCCCCGCCGCCCCTAATCCTTACAACCATAGGCACACAAAAGCTAGACCAACCTCCTCATCCTCTGAACACTTCGAGGCTCCATAGCGTGCATCGGGGAGGGTGTCGTGGCTGGGATAGACTCGTGAAAGTGTAAATTATGGCTCTTGATCTCGCCTCGCCACCCCCGCCACTTACAATCATTGGCAGGCGTGTCTTGATGGGGGAAAAGTGGATTGCGGTGGTGGCCTGACGCTGGGTGTAGGGGCCGCGGTATGCACGGGTCCGACATGCGAGTTTCATCTGTTTTCACGAGGCATGGAAGGCACGGGCGGGGTTTTATATGCATGTCCAATAAGTTATAAAATATTGACGGTTGTAAAAGGCTCCGCTCGCCCGCCCGCTTAACTAGCCATCATGTTTTGAGCGCTTGACTTCGATGTGGCGTTCTGTGAGGTACTGTGAGGTATTTGTGGTATTTGTACCCGGCGCTGTTTGTTGTGTTCTTATTGCGGGTAAGTCCCTTGTGGTGTATGGGCGCGGGAAAGCTCCATAAAGCGAAAATGTTATACCGAAGCTTTTCATTTGATCAATCTTTCGCTTATCACGGCATGAGGATAGAGTGATGCGGAGGGACAATGGTGTTACGTTCTATTTAATAACACCGAAATATATATTGAAATCCGTAAAGTGTGTCTATTAAGGGACATATTCTTTAAAGATTTCAGCTACCAGGCACACACATATTTGACAAGGCTTTCGTAGGAGTTTAGCCATTTCCAGGGGTAATTTTCTGACCCTGGCGAATAGTTTGACCCTTCCTCCGTACCATGAACCTTAAAAAAACAATCTATCGCTTATCACGGCATGAGGATAGAGTGATGCGTAAGTGAAATGATGTTACGTTCTATTTAATAACACCGAAATATATATTGAAATGCGTCAAGTGTGTCTATTGAGGGACATATCCTTTAAACATATCAGCAACCAGCCACACATATTTGATAAGGCTTTCGTAGGAGTTAAGCCATTTCCAGGGGTAGTTTTATGGCCCTGGTGGTAGTGTGACTCTTCCTCTGTACCATCAGCATAAAAAGGCACTCATTAGCAGCCGATTTATCTCCTCTTCGGCCTTTGGGAATAGTTGATGTAGGAGGCGAAGGCGATAACGGAGATTTAAATGGGGATGGGAGAGAGAAGGGAGAGAAAATATAGAAGAGAAAAGAATCAGAGAAGAGGAAAAGAAAGGAATCAGTGAGACTTCGTTTTCTTTTTCTTTTTTTTTTCTTTTTTTTTTTACAGCAGAGGAGACAGTTCAAGGGCGTAAAAAAAAAAAAAAAAAAAAACAATAATAAAAAAAGCCCGCTACTTACTGCTCCTTCCATGTATTTATTTTATTTATTTTTATTTTTTAGGTTATGAAAGTGAAAGATCGAAGTAGTTAGTGAGGGAAACTTATCTACAGAGAAGTTTAAATATATTGACCTGAGAATGACAAGCTAAAAGTCACCCTGCTTGGCCCTGTACCTGACTTGCATAACCCGTTCGACCCGCCGTGACTTGTGGGCGAAGATAAAAAGTTAACTTATCGTGTACCATTGTTAATGCATTTGTGGCTGCGTTACTGTTTGCTCAACGTTGCCATTATCGGCGCCTGAGAGCGTTCCGGGTAATGGAATATTTGCCTAATGACTTAATGTACTGATATAGCTCCACGGACGCGCAGGTACAGATTTTGATAGAGGTGATTTTACTTATTTTTTTATCTGCTTATATATTGGGTGTGTATTTTAGGATATTTCTTACCCAACACCTCTCTCTCCATTTCGCCCAGATTCATATTTTATTACAGCTGTTTTTACTTCTTTTTTTCTATCTCCTTATTATGCAGGTTGTGTATTTTAAGACATTTATCGCCCTACTCTTCTGTTCTCCCATTTCTTTAATCTTCCATATTCTCTCGACTCGTTTCTCCTCCTCTCTCGTCGCTTTCACTTTCCTTTTCTCTTTCTCGGCGTCTCAGGTGTTTTGGGGCAGCTGAACAGGTAGCTTATAGTGTCCTTAGTCCTCCCTCTATACCTGCAACGTCTTCTATAAAACAACATTCAGTATTCTATTTATATATTATTATTTTTTTATTATGATCATTTATATATACCTCTCCACCCTCACTCATACACACACACACACTAGGGAAGGAAGAGCAAGCCTGAGACACACCATAAGGCTACCCTGTGTTTCAACCTCCCCAGGGCAGCGCCAGACAGCCTGCCTCCACCCCCTTTCCTCCCCTCCTTCTCCCCCTTCCACCCTGCCTCTCTCTCTCCCAGCCCCTGCCGCTCTTTCCCACGGGCGTAACCGGTACTAACCACATGTATATTCGTAGCTTAGTGTTGTGGTTGGTATCTTTAGTGGTAGTGGTTGTGGAGGGGTGATGGTGTTATTTGAAGTACTGGTAGTGGTAGTGTTAGTAACTGGCTCCGTGGTGTAGTGGTTAGTGCGTCTAGCTTCGAATTAACGCACCCTACCCAGCTGTTCATCCTCCCATTCATCCTGATCTATAAATGGGTATCTGGGAAAGGTAAACTGTGGTAATCCGGATGTCACGCTGGTCATGTGTCCCGAGGTGATGCGTTCTCCACTACGTCCAACTCTCCCTCTTTCCCATACTAAAAAAAATCTAAGAAACAAGAGTAGTTTAAGCCATCAAGGTCATTCTGAAGAGCCAACAAAGGGGTAGAGGTTAAAGGGTATGGCTGGGATGATAATTCAGTTGTGGTGGTGATGGGGACGAGGGGGAAGGGGGGATATTGTCATGGTATGTGTGTGTGTGTGTGTGTGTGTGTGTGTGTGTGTAGGGGGACTTGCAGTATGAAATGTGATGGTCCGAGGATGGCAACAATGGTAGGGGAAAGACTGGTATAGGGGGGGAGTGAGCGAGGAGGGAGAGGTTGATATCTGTGTTGGCAATAGTGATAGAGGAGAACGAGATGGTAGTGGAAGGGGATAAGGTGGATTGGACACGGTGGTAGTAATGGTAGGGAGAGAGAGAAAGATAGATAGAAAGAGAGATGGGAGGCTGAGGATGAGAAAAAGAGACAGAGGGAAAGAGGAAAGGAAGAGGAAGAGGAGTGCGGAGTTCCTAAAGGCTTCTCCTCAGTCCGAGATGGTGGTGGAAGGGGATAAGGTGGATTGGCAACGGTGGTATAGTGGTAGGGAGAGAGAAAGATAGATAGAAAGAGAGATGGGAGGCTGAGGAGGGGAAAAAGAGACAGAGGGAAAGAGGAAAGAAAGAGGAAGAGGAGCGCGGAGTTCCTGAAGGCGTGTCTCCTCTTCCTCCTTCGTCTCCTCTCCGCCTCCTCGCTCCTGTTGGCTCAAGGGACCTCAGACCTCCATTAAAAGTTTGCTGCAAGTTATGAGTGCAAGGGACACGTAATGTAGCTCTGTGTGTGTATGTGTATGTGTGTGTGTGTGTGTGTGTGTGTGTGTGTGTGTGAGTATTTGAGGTATGTAGGAAACGGAAGGAAAGAGAAATAATAGAAAAGAAAGAAAAAGGGAAGGGAAGGAGAGGGTGAAATAAGGGAAGAAAGAGGAAGAGGAGTGATGTAGAGGAAGAAGAGGAAGAAGAAGAGGAAGAACAAGAACAAGAAGAGGAAGAGGAGGAGAAAGAAGAGAGAGAAAGCTTGTTTATACGGAGAAGAAAAAGGAGGAGGAGGAGGACGAGGAGAAGAAGAAGAAGAAGAAGAAAAAAGCGCATTAGGAAGTAAGGGCATTTAGCTATGTTGTGTCAAATTTGCTGTTTCGGAGATGAGCACCTAGGCCACGCGCAGCTATACCGTATGCCCTCAACTTTTACCTAAGCCCAGCGAGGTCTTGCAGTCTGTTTCGTAACCCACCGCAACCTCGCACAACCCGTGATTCATGTTGTTATCTGTAAGGTCACACATGTGCTATCTTTGTCCCACGCCTCCCTCTCTCTCCCCACCCCTCTATCTCTCCCTCTTTATTTGTCTCTATCCTTCTCTGCCTCTCTTTCCATCTCTCTTCACCTCTCTGTTACGCTCTCAGCCTCCCACCTCTCTCTCTCTCTTTCTTTCTCTTTCCCTCTTTATTTGTCTCTACCCTTCTCTGCCTCTCTTTCCATCTCCCTTCACCTCTCCGTTACGCTCTCAGCCTCCCACCTCTCTCTCTCTCTTTCTTTCTCTTTCCCTCTCTCTCTCTCTCATTTCCCTTTTCTCTCTACCTTCCCTTTTTCCCTTTTATCTTCCTTCTCTCATCTCCCTCCTCTCTCTCTCTCTCTCTCTCTCTCTCTCTCTCTCTCTCTCTCTCTTTGTTTCCCTTTCCCTCTCTATCTTTATTTCCTTCTCTATCTCCCTTTTTCCCTCTTATCTTCCTTTTCTCATCTCCCTCCAGCCCCCCGCATCTGCTCTTTCTCTCTCTATCTCTTCCTCTCTTTCTCTATCCCTCTCCCTCTCTCTCTTTTCCTTCTCCCAGCACCTCTTTCCATCTCTCTCCCTTCCCTCCTCTCCCTCAAGCTTCCCATCTCTCTCTTTCTCTCCATCCCTCTCGCCCTCTCTCTTTTCCTCCTTCTAGTACCTCCCTCTTATACCGTCTCTTTTTCCCTCTCCTCAGCTTCCCACCGCTCCCTTTCTCTTCCTATCTCTCTTCCTCTCTTTCTCTTTCTTTCTCTAACCTCCTCTTTCTTTCCCTCTTTCCCTCATCTCCTCATCTTCCTCCTCAGCCTCCCATCTCATCTCTCTCCTGACAGCATTACACATCTCTCCCAGGTAACTTGTATTCGCTAACCAGGTGTTTTTCCTCTTCCACAGGTGTTCAGAGGTGCTTTCCACGGCCCTTCATGGACAATCTTAGACCTCTGCAGTTCCGTAAGTGTGCCTGTGACTCGTTGTTTTTGTTGTTGTTGTTAGAGGAAGTTGCTTATATAAGGACCTCTTTGATCTCATATAGATAGAAACGTACTAACGTCAATTCTTACAGTCATCTTACAGGCTTTATATTAGTTCTTACAGGAAGGTTATCCAATTGTGTACCTCGTTTTCTCATGCATACAAATACGTTTTTATATATGTTATGTTTTAGGTTCTTCAGGAAAGGTTTTCAAGTACTTACCTAATTTTTCTCTTACGTATACAGATATCAGATTTACCTTTAAGTCACTGCGGACGATTTTAAACCTATCGTATCATAAATTTAGTCACTTTTTAGACCCACATAGAGACGTATACAGATATCAGATTTAATTTTAAGTCACTGCGGACGATTTTAAACCTATCGTATCATATATTTACTCACTTTTTAGACCCCCATAGAGACGTGTTTCAGCCCTCGTGTATGGCAGCAAATATTGAATGCCTATAAGGTCTTCATATATCATTTTAATTTTAAGTCGCTTCCCACAATTTTAACGCCGTGGGTATCGTATATATTTGATTTTAAACCCCATAGCGACGTCCTTAACCCGGTAGCAGCGACGGGCCAAATTTGTGGCTTTACCGTGTACCAGCGATGGGCCAAATTTCTGCCATGGTATAAACCTCCCAAAATAGATGATGCATAAACTGATCACACATGCGTTGATATATATTATGAAATGGTTTGCGTAAGTGATGATTCTCTCACATTATTTTACTTAGAGGGGCCTTTAACCTAACCTAACCTAACCTAACCTAAGTAACATGACCCCAGCAGATACCGGGTTAAGCCATTTCATAGGTTATAATAACGTCGAAAAAAATTGATATGCCTTGAAAGAGCGAGCGACGGGTTGTTTATATGCTAAAAGTAATAACCAGGCGATGAAAGGCAAGGAATAAGCTGGACTCGGGGTTTTCTATGTAGCGTAAGCAAGAAGCGGTCGGCGGCAGGTGTGGCAATAAAATTCTAACCAGGTGAAGGGAGTTACTTTTTCCAGGGCCAATTTATGTAGGTAAAGAAAAAGTAATTGATCTCAGGTGTTCAGGAGGGGAGAGAGAGAGAGAGAGAGAGAGAGAGAGAGAGAGAGAGAGAGAGAGAGAGGTAGATAGATAGATAGACGATTCTGTAACCCGAGTTTAAGTTCACCTTTTATATAAGTTGTGTTGTTATCATTATTATTTTTACTATTTTTGTTATTGTTTTTTTATTATTTATTAGCATAACTTTACTTTTTTTCACGGGTTCTTAAAGTTAGTTACGTGACAGACAGACAGGCAGACAGATAGATAGGAAGAGAAAAGCATTATAGACATAGATCATTTTTACATTATGACTCAACTACTCTCTCTCCCTTTATCTATCTATCTATCTATCTTTCTATCTATCTATATTTCTATCTATGTATCTATTTCTATATCTCAATCTCACTTTTTATCTCCCTCTCCCTCTCTCTCGCTCTCTCTCTCTCCCCGACCCTCCCGGCAACAGCAGCAGCCAACCACAAGTCCCCAACATGTTACGGCCCTGTTGCATCACCTCGCCCCGCGCTATCAGGCCCTGTCACGTCTCGCATTTATTTACCTTATCAGCCCAGGCCCTCCCCTTCACCGTCTATCTCCGGACCTGCCTCCCCGCTGACCGCATCCCTGTGTCACTCCCGCTATCGAAGTCCACACGTGCTTAACCATGAACTTGAGGGGGAAGGGACTGCGGGGGTGGAGGGGGGTATTGGGGGTATGGGGGTATGTGTGTACGTGTGTGTGTGTGTGTTATTGTTACCTCAGCTTAGAAACAAAAGGTGATGTTTATTTTGGGCTTTTTGGGGTTTGTGTGTGTGTGTGTGTGTGTGTGTGTTAGGTAAGTGAGATTTTGAAGGTCACGTGTCTTGGTCTTCCCACGTTTTCTGTGACCCGAGTTTTTGTTGACCTTTACTTTATTATTTGTTATTGTTAGACTATTATTATTATTATTATTATTATTATTATTATTATTATTATTATTATCTTACTGTTTTCTGGCATCCACGAGTTTTTCTATTATTATTATTTATTGTTTTGTTTTATTATTGTTATTTTTATTATTCACTCGATTGACTTTACTTTTTTCACGTGTTCTTAAAATTAGTCACACATTCTTACATCCCATTTTCTTTGATTTCAGTTTATTTTCATCCTTTTCATCAATCCTTACCTTCACGTTCCTTTTTTTCTCTCGTGTTCTCAAGATTAGTCACGTGTTATTAGTCACATCTTTTTCTATACCCATTCCCACACATTCTTACGTCCCAATTTCTTTGAGTTCAATTTATTTTCATCCTCTTTATCAATTTCTCTCCTTCACGTTACTTTTTCTCTCGTGTTCTCAAGATTAGTCACGCTTTATTAGTCACATCTTTTTCTATACCCATTCCCACACATTCTTACGTCCCATTTTCTTTGATTTCAGTTTATTTTCATCCTCTTTATCAATTTCTCTCCTTCACGTTACTCTTTTTCCTCGTGTTCTCAAGATTAATCACGTTTTATTAGTCACATCTTTTTCTATACCCATTCCCACACATTCTTACGTCCCATTTTCTTTGATTTCAGTTTATTTTCATCCTCTTTATCAATTCTCTCCACGTTCCTTTTTTTCTCTCGTGTTCTCAAGATTAGTCACGCTTTATTACTTACATCTTTTTCTATGCCCTTGTTTATTTTCCCTTTTTCATCATTAATTTTCTTTGCAACACGTTACCTTTTCACGTTCTTAAAATTTCCCACGTGTAGTTTTTTTCCCATTTTCTTTTATTTCAGTTTATATCCACCTTTTTAATCATATCTTCGCTTCTTGTTACTTTTTTTTCACGTGTTATTAAGATTAGCCACGTAGTCTGACATCCTATTTTATTTTATCTTCGTTTATGTTAATTTTTTTTTCATTATATCTTCGCTTTGTTACTCTTTTTCCTCGTGTTCTCAAGATTAGTCACGCGTTATTAGTTACATATTTTTCTACCCACATTTACTTTCCCTTTTTTTATCATTTCTTTGCATTTTTATAACTTTTTTTCTCCCGTGTTCTAAGGATTCAGAGTTCTCCGTACCTTACTTCTCCTTACCTGCAAGTATATCAAAGCAGAGGCGAAGGTAAAGAAATAAATATGAAAAAAGACTCGATAATCCTTTAGCGAGATATTAATACCAAGAACTAAGATGTGTTTCGATCCCTTTAACCCTGTACTCAACCCCTTAATGTGATCCTCTGACCTGGATACACTTGGCTTCTATTCCTTCCTTCCTCTTCTCTCTTCTCTGTTCTTTCTTTTCACCTCTTCTCTTTTTCTTTTTTCTTCTTCTCTCTCTCTCTCTCTCTCTCTCTCTCTCTCTCTCTCTCTCTCTCTCTCTCTCTCTCTCTCTCTCTCTCTCTCTCTCTCCTCAACCTCCCGTCCCTTTCAACTCTCCCTCCTCATCCTCAACCTTGCTCATCCCCGACGTCAATTGCTTCTCAGAACTCCCGTTGATATTTAAGCAGTGTTCCCGCGGCGCGCTGGAGGCTGCCACGGACACCAGAGCCTCCTATCCCTGGCGTCCTGTCCCTCCCTTATCCCCCGGCCTTGATGCTGAGGGTAAGACAGTGAATAGGATGCTGGTTGTTGTGGTTGAGGTTACGTTAGGGAGTATGGGAAGGAGGGAGAGGCTGAGGAAAGGAGGAAGAGGGTGTCATAGGGAAAGGAAGGAGGGAGGAGTATATAAAAAGTAGGTCGTAAGCTTCCTCTCTCTCCCACCTCCACTCTCTCTCCCTCTCCCAATCTCTTTCCTCTGATGTTCTCCTTTATCATCATTCTCCTACTTCCCTCCCTTCCCTCCACTTCCCACACACACGTCACACCACCTCCTCACCTTCTCTCTCCCTCCCTCCCTCCCTCTCCTTCTCTCTCCTCTGGCGTTGCTAAATTACCTCAAGACAGACTGCACTACATAGATCTCTCTGCCTGTCCCTCCCTCCCTTCCCTTCCCTTCTTCTCCTTCCTCTCCTTTCCCTTCCCTTCCCATGCGGTCCCTGGGCGTGGGTAAGGAAAGGAAGGAAAAGGAAAACTAGTAAGGAAAGAAAGTGGGAAGGGATGAAATAATGAGAGAAAGAAAGAAAGAAAGAAAGAAAGAGAGAGAGAAAAATAAAGAGAGAGAGAGAGAGAGAGAGAGAGAGAGAGAGAGAGAGAGAGAGAGAGAGAGAGAAGGTTGATATAGGACAGAATGCTAGAAACTATGAAATGGGAAGGGAAACTAATCGAAACATGTTTAGTTAGTTAAGGATAGTTTCGTGACACTCATATTAGTACTGAAAGAGTTTTAAAGAAAGGAGACTAGAAAAACAGAAATGAGACCCAGTAGAAGAATATAAACAAGGAAGAAGTAGAAGGATATTAAACAGAGAAGTAAAGGAATATATTAACAAAGTCACTTAAGGAGTAGGAAGAGGAACAGGTTAGAGGGAATCTGCGAGGGTGACAGGAGGAGGAGGAAGAGGAATATCAAGAGGAGGATGAGGAAGAAGAGGAGGAGGAGAAGCATCTGTTGAGGACGTCGGGAGAGAGGGAGAGAGGGAGAAGCTGCCGGTCTGGGTCTGGGTCTGGGTCTGTCTGGAGCAGCGAAAGGCTCACAAGTTGTCTGATCGCCGCGGTGCGTTGCTCTGACGGGTATTGCCTCAAGGAATCAATTTGGCGACGCGCAGTTCATCTTCGTCCCGCTGTTGCTGTGTCTGTAGGGATGCTGTGAAGGGCTGAAGGGGAAGTTGAGGGGAGAAAAGGGAAGGAAAGGGGTAGAAACTAGTGAAGGGAAGAAGGGAAGAGGAAGAATCAAGGAAGAAACGAGCAAGGAAAGGGAGTGAATGGTAGCTATAGGGAATTTGACGGGGAAGGAAAGAAAGGAAATAGGAGGAAATAGGTGAGGTAAGGGAAGGGAAGGGGGTGAAGGGGGAGGGAAAGAGGGTAGGAACGAGGGATGGTAAGAAAGGAGATAGGAAGAAATAGGTAAGGGAGGGGAAGGGGTGAAGGATGGGGAAGGAAGGAAAGAGAAGAGAAGGGAAGGGGACAGAGAAGGAGGCGAGAAGAAGACAAGAAGGGAAGGACACAGGAAAAAAAACAATTAAGGACAAGAAAGAAGGAGAAAGAAAACAAGTTGGAAAGAGGAAAAGAAAGAAAAAGATCCGTTACCAAAAGAGAGGATCAGATTCGGTTGGTGAGACGTCCTGATACACTTAACACACTGCTCAGGGTCAAATCTCAAGCAGGTCTCAAGCATACATTACCCCGGGCAGCATGACAGCATATGTAGCGCGGCGCATGAAGATGGTATGTCGGGTCGATATGTGGGAGGTAAGACTCTGGCGGTAGGAGTATCATTAGGAAGGGAAAGATAAAATTCGTGGGTAATTAAGGGAAGAATACAAGAATAGACTAGAAGGCATGGTTGGGGGTCGTAAGGGAAGGTCCGTGGGTGGTGTTGTCCCTCAGAGTCCCAGCCCCACGTCCTTCCCACACTGTTTTATCCAGTCCGACGGTGACCCGCTAAGCCCCCGGGTACCTTGACTTCGAACCGGCCCCTTGGTACTATGAGGGCAGCCGGGCGCCTCAGTAAATAGGGTTTATGTACATGTATTAATGGACGCAGCCTGTTTGTGTGGGGTAGAGGCTGTGACTGTGTGTTGCGGGATATTTCTATTGTGTACTCGTGTTTATTTTGATATCAGTTCTTTTTCATTATGAGAGAGAGAGAGAGAGAGAGAGAGAGAGAGAGAGAGAGAGAGACAGACAGACAGACAGAGAGAGAGAGAGAGAGAGAGAGAGAGAGAGAGAGAGAGAGAGAGAGAGAGAGAGAGAGAGAGAGGTTATAGAGTAATGGTGATGGGGGAGAATTCGTGTTTTTTTTATGCCTTACCAACGTTTGTGAGCGTACCGACAGCCCCGGCTCGTGTTGACGTGTGGAATGTGTTGTGACAGGTGTAAAGACAAGTTGTTTTCCGGTTTTTTGTTTCTTGTTGGTGGGTAAATGGTGTTGTTCTAAGTGTTCTTTGCTTGTATGGTAGTGTTGTGTTGATGTTCCGTGTGTGTGGTGTTTTTTTTTGTGTGTTTTGTGTGTGTGTGTGTGCATGCCAGTGTTGTGTTAGTGTTGTAAGTGTTGTGTTGGTGTTCCTTGTCTTCTCCAGTGTTGCTTCAGTGTTCCTGCAGTGTTGTGTCAGCGTTCCTTACTCTTTAGTGTTGCGTAGGTGTTCTCTATACACACGAGATGTGTTAGTGTTCTCTATACATGTGTTATTTAATGTCCCATGTGTCTAAGTGTTGTGTGAGTGTTCCCAGTATTGCTTTGTGTTCCATGTATTCCAGTGTTGTGTCAGCGATCCATTCACAGCAGTGTTGTGTTGTATTTTCACGCCACTGAGTGGTGTCAGTGTTCTCAGTATGCTGAAGTTGTCTCACTGTGTTGTGTCAGTGTTCCCACACACCCTGTGTTCCCTCAGTGTTGTGCCAGTGTCCCTTACAACCGTGTGTTGTTTTAGTGTTAACAACACCTAAGTGTGCTTTTAGTGTTACCTACACCGTTAACTACACCTAAATGTTGCGTTTAGTGTTCCCCACACCACAGTGTTATGTCTGTGTTCACTACACCTCAGTGTTGTCTTGTTGTCTCAATGTTCCCTTCACCTCATTGATGTCTCGTTGTTTCAGTGTTGTCTTGTTATTGTGTCAGTGTTCCCTACACCCCAGTGTTGTGTCAGTGTTCCCTACATCCCAGTGTTGTGTCAGTGGTTCCAACATCCCCATCCCAGTGTTGTCTCGTGTTTTATCAGTGTTGTCGTAGTTGAGTCAGTGTTCCCTACACCTCAATGTTGTCTTGTGTCAGTGTTCCCTACACCTCAATGTTGTCTTGTGTCAGTGTTCCCTACACCTCAATGTTGTCTTGTGTCAGTGTTCCCTACACCTAAGTGTTGTGTCAGTGTTCCTTATACATTCCAGTGTTGTCAGTGTTCCCTACATCCCAGTGTCATCAGTGATCCCTGCACCCAAGTGTTGCCTTGTGGCAGTGTTTCCTACATCTCAGTGTTGCCAGTGTTCCCTGTGCCCAAGTGTTGTGTCAGTGTTCCTCACGCCTCAGTGTTCCACCAGTGCCATACACATTACTTGCACCTTTTCCTCGTGTAGAAATTTAAGAGGGTGAAAAATAAACGTCTAGAGCTGCTGTATGTATAAGCTTTATTTAGTATCAGTGAATTAGAAAACATGTAAACATCCAGAGCTAAGCGTGTGACTGTAAACCACGTGTCCACATAAGACGTGGCGGCTCAACCACGCAGCGCTTGGCCAGCACGACCAATCATATAGCCGCATCATTTCTGCGTCGGGCGGTGATGAGGTCAACCTCCACCGCCGGGGCAGGTGTACAGTGCAGGTGTGCGCCGTATTACAGGTAATCACGCGACGAGTCCCCCGCTGCGAAATCATCTAATTAACTGGCCATTAATTAATTACTTCCGTATGTAATTCACGAGGATGGCGGCGGTGGAAGACGATTTTTGACCTACAAGCCGGCGAGAGAGATGAGAGAGAGAGAGAGAGAGAGAGAGAGAGAGAGATGGGAGAAGACGCAGTGTATGATAGCGACAGATTTAATAGAGAGAACAATAAACTTTAAGAGGAGAGAAAGGAAAAAGAGGGGAAAAGGAAGGGAGAAGAAAGGGGGGGTGGAGAGAGAGAGAGAGAGAGAGAGAGAGAGAGAGAGAGAGAGAGAGAGAGAGAGAGAGAGAGGGTGGAGACTGGAGAGATGGGAGGGGCTGGAGGGATGGAGACACCGGAGGAAGAACAGGGAGGTGGAGGAGGAGGTGCAGGCGGAGGTAAGACGCAAGGTGGGCGCGGGAGAGTGGAGGCGTGGAGGCGTGGAGGCTGTTAGTTAGCGGGAAAACATACGCGGCATCCTTGACTAACATAAGAGGTTAATTACTGTCATTACCTGAGCCTAATAATATACCGTCGCTGGCAACTCCACGGCACGCGCCTCCAGACCGCGCGTGTGCTCTTGCCCGCAGAAGCTCAAGAATATATTTTTTTACCTCATTTAAACACCTCCTTCTCCTTCCTATGCATCCCTAATACCATCCTCCACAACCCTTAGCATAGGACTCTTCAGGGCGGGTCTAAGGATATGTGTTCCCTAGTGTTCCATCTTCGTCTTGGTTTGGTTAAGTGACACCTGGACCCACCTGCTCTCTCTGGCGGGCGGTTTCGAAAGCTTCCAGTCCAGCCTCGCGTAGGCCTGGCGGCGGTGACGGGGTGCGGCGCTCGCGTGAGAGGGAGAACCAGTCTGATGAGCACCCCGGACATCAGCTGACCGAGGCTATAGGGCTGTCCTGTTAGTGTCAACGGTGATGTAGCCGTGACTGATCGGATTTGGGTTCGGTAGAGGTGGCATGGAGTTCGTGGGTTGAGTTCGATGTTAGGGAAGCAGTCCCACGTGTTCTTGCAGAGGTGGGCGTCTGGGTGGGTGTTTGCGTTAGTCTTTTATCGCTATGAGTCAGGAAATCGCATGTACGGAGATAAACAACGAGGATTTCACAGTCATCGCCATTGTTTAACGTAGAGATATAATCTGTCGTAAGTTTTCCCATTGTACTGAGTTGCACGTTGAGGTTTGGGGTTGTTTGAGGAATGTATTAGAAGGAGAGTGTTGCGCCCTACCTGTGAGCCGGTGCTAGGTGGGGTCAGCGCGATCAGGGGAGGAGAGGTGGACGAGAGGCGGAAGGAGGAAGAGGTGGAACGAGAGAGAGAGAGAGAGAGAGAGAGAGAGACACACACACACACACACACACACACACACACACACACACACACACACAGAGAGAGAGAGAGAGAGAGAGAGAGAGAGAGAGAGAGAGAGAATGGAGGGGAGGGGGGGTAAGGGGAGGTAGGAAACAGAGTGCTGCACTCAACACGCAGACATACTGGTGAATATGGAACAAGCGCCGGCCTGTTCCCGTCAGTCAGCGGTCCTCAAGGTATATTAAGTAGTGTTGCGAGGCTCTGCGCGGCCCCCGAAGGCTCCGTGCCCTTGGCTGAGGCGGGCGACGCAGGAGGAGGACGGAGACGGGTGACAAATATCCTGACGGTTCAAATAGGGACGAGAACGATGGATGAGATGGCGAACACGGATGACATAACGGGAAAGACGCTGGAGGATGTAACTTTTAAGGGGACTAGAGACCACTTGTAGGTTGTTTTCTCTTTTTTTTTTTATCTCGGACGAAGAGCTATGACGAGGACATGTAACTAGGAGGAAGATCGTTGGATGCTGTGAGGTAACGAGAGACTAGCGACCACTTGTATAGGTTGATTTCTCTTTTCATTTATTTTATCTCGGACGAAGAGCTGTGACGAGGACGTGTAACTAGGAGGAAGATCGTTGGATGCTGTGACGTAACGAGAGACTAGCGACCACTTGCAGGATGATTTCTTTTCATTTATTTTATCTCGGACGAAGAGCTGTGACGAGGACGTGTAACTAGGAGGGAGAACGTTAGATGCTGTGACGTAACGAGAGACTAGCGACCACTTGCAGGATGATTTTTTTTCCTTTATTTCGAAGCATGACAAGATGACTAAAATAGGGTGACGGGGAGGGGCAACGTTTATTATGACGAGGAATTAGAACGTTGGATGCTGTGACGTTACAAGACTCATATCATTTGTAGATTGTTGCTGTTCTCACTTGTTTTGAAGGATGGCAAGATAACGTTAAGAAGGCGTGAAACGTTTCTTGTGACGGATAACGTTTTTTTTTCTGACGGAGGAAATAACAAAAGACACCAGACGACGTTAACATCATGAAGAGCGCACTTGAAGGCTCTCGTAAACATCATTCTTTCTTTCTTTCATCTTTAAGAACAACAAAACGACGATGTATAAAAGACCGCAACACACATCATCATATAATAGAATGTGGGTCTTCCAAGTAGGTAGGGGGAGGAGGAGGGGGAGCAAGAAGAGGAGGAAGAGGGTGGCTAAGAGAAGAGGAGGGAGGAGCTGAGGGAGAAAGGGGGATGAAGAGGGGAAGAAGGGGAGAGAGGATTATAGAGATGGGGAAGACGGAGAAGGAGAGGAGGGAGAAGAGGAAGAAGAAGGGGAAGGGGGAGAGGGGGAGAAGAAAAGGAAGAAGAGGGGAGAGGGAGAAGAAGGAGGGGAAGGAGGAGAGGGGGGGGCAAGAAGTGGAAGAGGAGGGGGGAGGGATGGGGAGGGGGCGTTGTAGGGATGAGGGAGGCAGGGAGGGGGGTGGCTGAGGAAGAAGGGGGGGAGGGAGAGGAAGGGGGGTGGGGGGAGGGGGGGGACCACCACCATCGCCACAGCTGACCAGAGGACACTCGATCGATAACCCGAGGAGCCGCCCCGCCCCCCCCCTCACCCCCCTCCTTTACTCTCTCTCTCTCTCTCTCTCTCTCTCTCTCTCTCTCTCTCTCTCTCTCTCTCTCTCTCTCTCTCTCTCTCTCTGTGTGTGTGTGTGTGTGTGTGTGTGTGTGTGTGTTTGTGTGTGTGTGTGTGTGTTTTCCTCCTCCCTTTCCTGCGTCCTTTATCGTGTTTGTTTTCCTCTGTTCCAGATGAGAGGAAAGCAGTATCTCTCTCTCTCTCTCTCTCTCTCTCTCTCTCTCTCTCTCTCTCTCTCTCTCTCTCTCTCTCTCTCATTATTTTTCTTCTTCTTCTCCTTCATTTTCTTCTTCATTTTCTTCCATTTCTTCGTTTTTACCATCAACTATTCCTCCTCCTCCTCTTTCTTCTGTTCCTCCTCCTCTTCCTCCTGCTCCTCCTCCTGCTCCTCCTCCTCTCCTTTCACCCTTTATTTACTTATTCGCTCATCGTAGCACCTCATTCGTACCTCCCAAATATATCATCGGATAGGAACATAAGAATTAGAGAGAGAATAGGAAGGAAGGAAGGAAGGAGGGAAGGAAGAAAGGAAGGAAGGTTATGAGATGATCTTAAGATGTGGATCATTGATAAATATTAAAAGATGTGAATATACATATGTAAGAGAGAGAGAGAGTTAGATTCCCAGAAGCCTTTAGGGAAGTACTATTGATGATGATGTTTCTATATCCACCAATCTCTCTCTCTCTCTCTCTCTCTCTCTCTCCCCGGCATCCCCTTCGTCAGTATCGCCACGCCTCGGCCTTGTGCTCACCCTCCGCCTTTCCCTCGAGCCCTTGAAGCCAGCCACTCCAAGGGCCGCCCAGCCTTAGCTCATTCCTTCAGTGCCGGTCGTATGCCATCTTTATGAAATATAAAAGCAATTCGCGGCCGTCACTCGCACGCGGCCCGGCACGGAGACTCGCTCTTGTTGTCATTATTGCCGAATTGCGAGGCGGCAGCGAGCGGCGACGACTCTTCTCTCTCTCCCTCCCTTCCCATCGCTCGCTCGCTCCTCGCCGCCGCTCAGTCTTAGGCGCCGCATTTCAAGACCTCAATTTCCTCGCCTCCTCTTCACTTTTTCGCTTTTCCTCTTGTGGTTTTGAGGTCTTGAGGGTTGTTGTGGGGTTGTCGTGGTGTGGGTGGGTGTTCTTCGCCGCGTGCAGTCTCCCGGCCGTCCACCCCTCGGCGGAACCTCCCGACATCGGCCAAGACAGTCGGGTGCGGCGGCGTCGGGGGTGGTAATTAATGAGGCGTCGGGCGTGGGTGTCGGCGAGGCGGGTCCTGCGGCCTCCTGGAGCCTCTAATGTATGTTTCGCGGGCTACAAGTTTTATTCCCCGTAATTGGATAAGTTGGCCGGAGTTGTTTTCTCATGAGCCTCATTGGTGATTCTGGAGAGCGCGGCCGCGCGGGTCCTCATCTGACGGGGGTGCGATTGTAACGCGCCGTGTGCCAGCGGCCGCTATTTAGCAGATTCCGCGTCCGGGGTCGGCACCTTTTTTTCCATATAATTTGGACGCTCTGCTCATTCCGCCTGTTTCCATACACCTTCTGATGACATTTTCTACGATTTGCTAAATTACGTATTTAACATAATTATATGTTATTATGTATTATGAACCTCCAAGAAGTTACCATTGCGCATCCTCAACATACTCACGTACGTCTTTCTTACCCTTACAGGCGCACCGGATGAGCCAAGCAGCCTGGTTGGTGGCTTAAGAATCGGCCCTCGTGACGTAGCGCCGCCCTATTGGCCACCGCTGCCTCTCGCTCCTCCCACCATGCATCCTCCACCAATCGGCGCGCTGCCTACCGCAATGGCTCACGACGAAGAAAGCGATTGCTTCATGCTAGGAGAAAAGCTGTCGAAGAAACCGAAACGGATCAGAACAAGAGTAGACGCCGGAGAGCCAAGGAACTCTTACTCGGCCTTCAGTAGTCTGCCCAACCTGTGTGGTGTTAGTGTTAATGCAGTCAGGCCGGGAAGTGCTCCCAACCTCTTCAGTGCAAGTCAGTCTTTTTGTGGACTACCGTTTGTGAACTATTTCAATCCCCCACCCACGGCGGGTTCTCGCGGTATGCTAAGTGAGTTATTCGGCGCCCACACCAAGCCTGTGGCGCCCTGCCCGCCCGAAGACACAGTGGCAACCATGGGTGTGTTGGACAAAGTGACAAGCTCGAGCGTCCATAGTGCTGATGCTGTGAACTCAGTGATTCGGGGACCAGAACCAGATAACGTACTCTTACGAGAAATACTTCAAGGGCGTAAAAGAGAAATTCTTACTATGGAGGAAATAGAGGCCGCCCGTTCTTTACACAACAATAATAATAGTTATAAAGGTGCCGCGGAGCCAGTGGAGACCAGTAACGAGGACACGAACACTGCCAGGGAGGAGAGTGTGACGGCGGAAGACGCTCGCTGCGAGTCTGAGGTGGAGGAGACCATGAGTCAGAACAGCCCGCGCACAGACTCCCCCGAGCCCAGGAAGCGACTGGAGAACATCGTAAGTGTGATCCGCTCCTCGCCCACCCCAAACACCACCGTCAACGGCTGCAAGAAGCGGAAGCTGTACTTGCCGCAGCAGCACGAGGCCAGGAACAGCTATGACTCGCAGACGGAGGAGGGCGAGGCCGCGGCGGAGCCCGACAATAAGACGAGGCGCCTGGAGGAGGACGAGCAGGGTGAGTCGCGGGCGCCAGAGTCAGGAGAGGAGGGGGGACTACAGATTGACTTGAGTGTCAGGCGGCGCTCCCCCGAGAACCAGCGAGCCCCCTCCCCCAAACCCCCAACCTCCACCTCCTCTAGTGACTCGAACGACGCCTCCTCCTACCTCCTAGACTACGCCCAGCGTCTTCTTCGCACGCAGGAGGCGAGACAGAGAGAAAACGACTTGAAAAACTCCGACTTGACGGAAAAACTTCAGCTGCTAAGAAACCTGAACCTCAACTCCCAGGTAACAGACTTGGAGGGCCTCGCCGACGTGCTAAAAACGGAGATCACCGCGTCCCTGGCCGTCATCATCGACACCATCGTCAACAAGTACGTGCAGCAGAGGAAGTTGTTGACCAAGCAGGCGGAGGTGGCGGCCGAGCAGCTCAACCGAGACATTGCCTCGCAGCTGATGGAGCGCTCTCGCTCTCCTCGCTCTCACAAGATGCTCGACCGAACGCCTCCCAGCATGCCCAGGCTCAACGGCATGCCCGCGCCCCACGGCCCCCTCAACCTGTCTCCGTACCCAGGGTCAGAGAACAGCCTCAACAACCTCAATCTGCCTCACCTGCGGCCGCCCATGTACAAGCCTCCCCACGGCTTCTTCCAGGGCAGCTTACCCCCCATGGGCGCCATGATCCCCAGCGGGCAGACGTCCCCTTACAATGGCATGGAGCCCGAGCAGGACGAGGCCCTCCCGCTGGTCGTCACGCCCAAGAAGAAGCGCCATAAGGTGACTGACTCCCGCCTGACGCCTCGCACCGTTGGCCGCCTGTTGGAAGACTTCCCCCGCTACGGTCCCCTGCCCGGCATGGTGGGGCCCACGTCACCCCGCAGCTCGCCGCCCCCGCCACCCATGAGCCACCACCACCCACACCACCGGCCGTCTTCCTTCCCCCAGCCCCCGCCCCTGCTGCCCGTCTCCCTGCCCACCTCGGTAGCCATCCCCAACCCATCGCTACACGAGTCCAACCTCCTCTACCCAGGCTACTACGGCGCCCACCGGCCGTCATCCCCCCTCGATGGGCGGCGGGAGGAGTCGCCGGCGGGGCCTCCACCTCCACACCACCATCCTCTCCTCCATCCAGCGCTGCTCGCGGCCTCCTCTCCCGACACCTTCTCTCGCTTCCTGCACGGCGCCGATCCTGACCGGGCCTCCGACTGCTCTCCAGCAGACCCACACTACGACGGAGTCCAGCCTACTATATCCTTTTACTCACCACAACGTAAATATCCAGAGTCTCGTTTATTGTTTGTGTTTGCTTCGCAGACATTGCATATATATATACATAGCTATATATATATATATATATATATATATATATATATATATATATATATATATATATATATATATATATATATATATATATTAGTATTTAGCATTTTCAACTCATGACCATTGCTCTCTCTCTCTCTCTCTCTCTCTCTCTCTCTCTCTCTCTCTCTCTCTCTCTCTCTCTCTCTCAAGCTAAATCTGTCAGTCATATAAACACACGCACAAACACACACACGGCATCACCAACACCATCACCAGGGCCGCCACACACTCTCCTCTCTCCCCCGTGCAGCACAACATCCAGAATGTCGTGTCTTGTGGGCCGCGAGCCAGTGGTGAAAAACAGAGTCGCTCAGTGCTTCCTCCGTCCCGCGCTAAAAGTCTACGTAGAGTTCACTCCAAATTTCATTAAGTCCATAAATTGTACCTCAGTGTTCAGCAGTAAAGTCTGCAAAACACATCACGAAAACATCCTTTGCATTAAGTTCTGAATTCAATGTGTGGGCTGTGAGTCTGTGTTGCTATTCCTCGAGTTGTATCAGGAAACAGAGTGTAGTTCCCCTCTCCGCCGCCAAAAACAGTGTCCACACCAAGTCAGTCAGTCAGTGATGTGCCTCTAACACCACCTCCACGCCACACCAGTGATGCTTGTGATAGTTACTCGTCATCCTAAGCCTTCAGTGACAGTGTTCATCTTCACGTGTTCCATTTTCAAGTCTCACAATCTTTATTTTTTTTTCTAAGTGCTTGTTTTTCATTTGGTCTCAAGTCTCACGTATCATATTTTCCTCTGAGTTAATTTTTCCATCAGTGTAACTTGTTTCACCTTTTATTAGTGTCTATATCAGTCTTTCTAATCTATCTCCATCACTCCTGACTTAACTAACCAGCTATAACAACCCTAAGACTTTCCATTCCCTTCACTTCTTAATCACAAAGCTCACAGAGTCAATATTTTACTAAGTTCATCTCGCTATCATGTGCACGTTACCTCTTAAAATGCAATACTGAAAAAGAATTGATCGTGTAATGCATCAGTTCCTAGCAATAAGCCTTTAGTAACCTTCTTCAGTAGCCTTTTTCCCGTCTTTCTGTGACACATTATCCATCTTCCACTTCCACGTATGAGTAACGCTGTGTCATGTGTCCTCTAAGGTTGTCACTTGCTGCCCCTCCATCACCACCAAGACTCAGGTACAATTGCCAGTTTCCTTCCGTTCCTTCCCGGCGCCTTATCATCCCTCACGCCCTCATTAACTCCATTATTTTCCATCACCACGTTTTTCATAATCTGCTTTGCCTGTTACGTGCTGATTTGTGCCCTGTAATACGAGAACAAGTCCCTATCCAATTCCCGTCCCGTTCCACCTTACCCAGTTTCATGTCTGTTCATCCTCCAACACTCCCTTTCCCCCTCTCTCCGTGATGATTGATGGTCTAGCGTGAAGGATAGTCGAGCAATATCACCTCTAAGTCATCCCTGAGTGGCGGACTAACCCTCGAAATTGCTGCTTAAAAAGTTATATAATCTTTCCGTGTGGCATTTGAAGAGTGGCTCCTTCCGTGGGCTCCCAAGTGATCGTCCCTTCTCTCTGCCTGTCATTCCCTGTTATTATCTTGTCAGCGCCCTTATTTGCTGCTTCTTTTTCTATCCCCGGTTTGCGTTTTATGAGTTGCGTTCACGTGATGTCCCTATTAGTCTTGTCTCGGTCCGTGGCTTGCTTTGACGCCTCCTCTGTAGTGCTTTCTCTTTCTGTCTGTTTCTACCTATCTGTATGTCTGTGTATTTGAAGTCTGTATTATGCGTGTGTGTGATTTCTCCTCCTATTGCTACGTCTATATACTCTCCTCTATCTCTATCTCACTATTTCTATCTGTCTATCTATCTGTCTGTTTATTTGAAGACTCTGTTATGTTAGTATGTGGTTTACTTCCCATTGCTCTTGTCTATAGTCTACTGAACCTCCTCTTCCTCTCTCTATCTATCTATCTATCTATTTGTCTACCTATCTATTCATATATCTTTCTATCTCTCTAGTGTTTGAAGGCAGTAGTTTGAGTGTATGTGATTTATCTTCCTATTTCTCTATCTACATATTTACCAAGGCCTAGTCCTCCTATCTACATCTATCTATTTCTGTATCTATATCTATTTATCTAACTATCTATCTATCTATATGTGTGTTTGAAGCCTAGTTTGCGTCTATGTGTGATTTTTTTTTCCTTTGCTCCTGTCTACGTATTCTTCAGAACCTCCTCCTCCTCCTCCTCTTATGTTTGTTCCTCTGTACCAGTTCTTCCTTATGACCCCACGGCATTCATTAGTTATGTCTAATGTCTACGACCTTTATGTCTCAGCCTGTGCTCTGTTGTTCTTTTAATCTCGCTGCTCCATTATTCACGCCGGCCAGTCTCATCACTCAGATCTCATTTTGTTTACCGCATTACTGTTTTCATATTTATTCATCCGATAATGTTAAGTGTGAGTGTGTGTGAGAGAGTAAGTGGGTGGGTGCTCTCTCTCTCATCTATCTACCTATCTATCTATCTGTCTATCTATTCATCGTAAACACCACTTTCCACGGTATTAGGTGCTTGGTAGTAGTAGTGGTGGTAGTGGTGGTGGTGCAGGTGGTGGTCAGGGACGTCTAGCGAAGTCCTCCCTCAACCCACCTCTTCTCTAGCTCCCGTTTTCTTCAGCCTCCCTCCTTCCTTCCCTCCCGCTACGGCCGCTCCCGGAACCCCCGAGCCCACAGCCTTGCATGATACCGCCAGCCACCAATCAGCAGCCTGGCCGTCCCGCTGGTCTGGTGATTGTCTGCTCCCATTGGCTGCCGGGAGAGATAGGACCCTGAGAGACGAGAGGGGGTCGGGGTCGGGAGGGGCGGGAGGGAGTAAGGATGTAAGCTTCTCCGGGGCTTTCTGAGGGAGGGAAGGTAGGAGAGGGAGGGAAGTGAGAGAGGTTATTTGTTATTTAGTGTAGGATGATGATGTAGTGTGAGGCAGTGAGGGCGGTGTGCGTGCGTGCGTGAGGGAGAGAGAGAGAGAGAGAGAGAGAGAGAGAGAGAGAGAGAGGGTTATGCATGCCCCTCGGGTGCTCTCAAGTGGTAGAATTTGGGTCTTCGAGTATAAAGTATAGGACCTCCCCCTTCCCTTCCCTTCCCTTCACCCCTTCCTCGTGTATAAAGTATAGGACCTTCCTCTTCCCCTTCCTCCCCTTCCCCTTACTCTTCCTCCCCTTCCCCTCACTCTTCCTCCTTTCCCCCTTACTCTTTCCTCCTTTCCATTACTCTTTCCCCTTCCCCTTAATCTTTCCTCTCCTTTCCCCTTACTCTTCTCCCCCTTCCCTTGCTTTTCTCTACCTCCCCCTCTCCTCTGTTATAAGATTAGGGGTTAAAAGATCGATGGATAGATAGAAAGATAGATAGATAGTGCCTCGTCTTCTCTATCTGTCTATCTATCTATCTCTGCTTATCATATTCTTTCCACTGTATTCCTCCACTCATCCGAAAACACACACACACACACACGCACGTCTTGGCGGTAGCTGGGTAATATTGAGTCTTAAGGAGGGATCGCTTGGCAGACTTGTGTTCCTGGCTCGCTCGCTGGGGGGAAAGGAAGGCGGCGGATTCCAAGAAGGGAGACACTGCGAAGAGATATTTGATGCACTGGATAGTCTCTCTCTCTCTCTCTCTCTCTCTCTCTCTCTCTCTCTCTCTCTCTCTCTCTCTCTCTCTCTCTCTCTCGCTATCTCCATCTATCTATCTATATCAAAAACATCACTTTCTACTATATTACGTGCTTGGAAGATAAGAGTTAATATTCTTCTAGTTTCGTCTCTAATTATATCTTTTTGCGGTTTAGTTTCTTGAATCAATAAGAGTCGGGGCGAAACTTACGATCAAAGTCTTTAACGTAGAGAGAGAGGTCAGTTGCTAGCGCTGAGGTGGTGAGGAGACGGAGAGTGAGGAAGGGAGAGAGAGAGGAGAGAGTGGGGGAAGGGAGAGGAGAGAAGAAGGGACAGTAAGGTAGGGTTAGGACCGGGTGCATGCAGGGAGAGAGAGAGGGACGGACGGTAATGGAGAGAAGAAGTAGAGGGACAGGAGAGAAGGAGGGACAGGGAGAGAGGGACGGACGGCAAGGGAGAGAAGAAGGAGGGACAGTGAGGTAGGGTTAGGATCGGGTATATGCAGGGAGAGAGGGACGAACGGCAAGGGAGAGGAGAAAGGGGGGACAGTGAGGAGGAAAGGTAGAGAGGGAGAGGAGGAGGAGGTAGGGAGGGACATCACACCTGGCCACTAATCAACTCCTCTTTTCTACTTACCTTCCTTTCACGCCCATCACCTGTGTGCCTTTCTGCCTTAGAGTTCACATTTGGCGATTTTCCACGTAGTCATTAGCTGTTTATATATTTCATGGTCTGATATTGTGTGCCTATTTGAGATCCCATTCCCCTTTCTGTAGTGTTGGATTCCTTTTCATAGACTTCATTGCCGCATTCCATTGATTCAGACTTTTCCGCCCTCTCCTTCCTCCCGACACCCTTCCCATACCTCTATTTTACCCTATTCTTATCCTATAGGCCGCCGATATCCTCGTCCTTATCCTTTCCTTATCTTCTAAAGCCATCCTACACTTCCTTATCTATCTTATCCTTGTCCTATATAGCTCCTCCATGCCTCCTTCCTATCCTTACCTTCCACGCTCTTTGTTTCCTATCGTTAACCCTTTCCTAATCCCATTCTTGCTCTCTATAAACTCCACAAATTCTCGCCCCCTTATACCATAGTTCTTCGTCCTCTTTAGCCCATCCTTGCCCCTTTCCTAACCCTGTTCCTCCTTCCTATACAGCCCACGCCTCCTTATCCTGCCCTTATCCTCCCCATCCTTGTCCTCGCCCTCTTCCCCTCCCCATCCTCTCTCTCCCAATAGCCCGCACACACCACCATCCGCTCGCCGAGATGATCCGGGGGCCGCCAACTTGCAAGGGGAAGGAAACCGCCGGCAGGTATTTTGTAGCGATGATCTTGAGGGATTGGTGGTGACTCGTGACTAATCTGCGGATCATCTCGGGTTACTGTCGAGGGACGGAAGTCTGCCACCGCCAGGAAGAACGCCCGCGAGGTTCGGTTTTCCAAGTCACGGTCCGCGGTGTTGCTCATCCGGGTGTCTTGTGGCCGCGGCGAAGGTCCTTGCGTGCTGAACCATGTAGAAGGCGAAGGATGAGGAACTGGACCGCGTAGCTTGTGTTAGTTGCGTGATATAGACAGACAAGGCGAAGAAATGTAAAGAGTTGCTGAAGAGGGACGAGAAATAAGTTTTAATGAACGCATATCAGAAGTAAAGACTCCCGTTCAGGCTGCAGGACTTGTAACCCGCTCCCAGGAAAGTAAAAGTCGTCGTGTGTAAAGAAAGACATCGGGTCGGGTTCCCTTGTGAGGTAGACAGGGCGATAAGGTATAAAGGGTTAGTGAAAAGAGATAAGGAAGAGGTTTTACAATTCCCGTTCAGGCTTCAGGAGTTGTAACTCGCGCCCAGGAAAGGAAAAGTCGCGTGTAAAGGAAGTCTTGGGGTCGGGTTCCCTCCTGGCGGGCACAAAGGTGTGGTGTGGCGGGCTGGGGCGGCCATTGCACCTTGTAGGGTTTCGTTACGAGTCGATCCTCCTCTTATTTCAGCCGATCCGACTTGCGGTTCGCCGATGTCTACAGCGCGAGGCAGCACTCCGACTTCCTAATTGGATTACGAGGTCAACTCAAGATCTTATTTGGCGCTCGAAACCTTCTAAGAGACGCTCCGATCCGTCACGGCGCAGCCAATGAGGCGACGGAACGCGACTTTTCTTCCTCCTCGTCTGAAGGCTGTCACCGATCACTCGAAGAAAATGAAGACTGAGGCAAAATGGAGGAGATTCCGATACCTTGGCAGCGAGGAGACGGACGTGAGGCGCTGCGGGTCCTCCCTCTGCTCCCTTCTTTCGAGTCACGTTAGAATGAACACCAAACCTCAGCGGCGCAAGAAGCCCCACGATGATACTGCCTCTTGTTTGCTCACATCCTAAGCTTTCCGTCGCCTCGTGATGATCCCTTCCCCTCCTCCCCCTCGCCCCTAAGCCCCATACAAGGAGAACCATCGCTGAGGAAAGACCTTGGTGCGCACGTCTCTATATAAGTCTTCATACCACCAAAGGATGAGTGCACACCGTTATATGTCTGCTTTTAAACCCTTATATGAGCGTCTACCTGATAATATACGTATGTTTAGTCTCATATGTCCACCTTCCATCATCGTTCTCTGTCCGTGTGATCGTCTGACAGCCCGTTCTCCTCCCTCTCTATCTTCATACTAACCTTATATGTCTGATTTTCACCTTTATATACGAGTCTATCTAATAATCTAGGTATGTTAACCCTTCTATGTCACCCTTTTAGCTTTGTATTCACTCCCCATCATCGTTCTGTCCCCGTAATCGTCCCTATCCATATATATCTTCGCGCCAACCTTATGTGTCTACTTTTAAACCCTTATATGCGATAACTTACGTGCGTTTACCCTTCTATGTCAACCTGCAACCTTAACTTTCAACCCTAACACTCATCGTTCTCTGTCCTGACCGCCCGTGTGACCGTATGACCGTTGCTCCTCGTCCCTCTCCCTTGCACGCCTCGCCTCGCCCCGCGCCGTCTCGCCCCTCGTTCTCGTCTCCCTATACCGGTTCAAGACAGTTAGTTTCTCCAAGTCCGCGCGGGAGTGTCGGCTCTGTCCATTTGGGAGGGCTCGGAGCGGGGGTCCCAGGATCGTCATAGGCTGATTAATGCCTCAATTATTCATGACTAACTGCCCAATTATCTCATTGCGCCTCCGATGATGGGCACGGCAACGCGGGAGTGGTACGCCCCCCGCCTCATTCGGTGACACAGTGGATGGTGGCAGTTTGATTATGGCCTGACCTCCTCCTTCCTCTCCTCATAATTAATTCTGGCTCACTTGTCTCACTTTCTCGCCTCCAACCTCCTCCTCCTCCTCCTGTTGGTCCCTTCTCCTCCTCATACTTAAACACCTCCCGATGTTTTGTCTCCTGGATTCCTTCTTACTTGTGGGGTTTTTTCCTCTCCTCTCCTCTCTCTCCCCTCTTGTGTTATTCTGCTTCTTCTTCTTTTTCTTCTTCTTCATCGGTATTCTTCTTATTAACCCTCTCGTCCGCCTCCTCCATCTCCTCCTTCGTCTCCTCCCTCCTTCCCTCCTTCTCTCGTCTTGTTTCTTGAATAATCCACACTCACTTTGGTCTCTCCTCTCCTCTCATTTCCTCTACTTCCTCATCATCTTTTTATTAACCCTTCTCTTAATCTCCTCCTCCTCCTCCTTCTTCTTCGTCTCTCCCTTCCTTCGTTCGTCTTGTTCCTTGCATAACCCAACAGCCTCACTTTTGTCATTTCTCTTCTCATTCTCTTCTTCTTTATCTTCTTATTAACTCTCTCTTCCTCTTCCTCCTTCCTTCTCCTTCCTCCTTCTTCTCCTCCTTCGTCTGGTTCCTTACTTCTCTCTCTTCTCATCATTCTTGTTATTATTATCCCTCTCCTCCTCCTCCTCCTTCCTCCTCGTCCCTCTCTTCCTCCGTCTTGTCCCTTCTATAATCCACAGCCTCTCCCTCCCTCCTCCTCCTCTCTCTTTCCTCTCCTACTTCCTTATCATCTTATTAAACCTCTCTTTCTTATCCTCCCTCCTCCCTCCTCGTCCCTCCCTTTCTCCGCCTTGTCCCTTCTATAATCCACAGCCTCTCCCTCCCTCCCTCTCCCCCCCTCGCCCCCATCTTGACATCCTCCTCCCCCCCTTCTCAGCACCTGAAGTAATGTTCGCTCTTATTTGTCTTCCTCAGGGAGAAGCCTTAACTTCCCTGGCCCTGACGAAAGTATGTTAAGTATGTGATCCGCGCTTTTATCCTTGTTGTTACTATGAAATAAATACACCTTCTCTTGCTCCGAGTTTCCCATCTTTTTTGGCTTTGTTTATCTTTTTTTTATTTAGCTTGTATCTGCTGTCTCTTTCGCTCTCCATTATCCATTATGATTGTATCTACCTCACTTGCATCATCGTAGTCATTCAGAATTCATGTCAGTTTTATATAGTTTCCCATTTACTCCTTTAGCCTCGTTTTCCTTCATCTCATCCAGTCACGTCTACTTCACCTCGCCCTTCGCCGCCTCCCACAAGCTCAGTCTTCCTTGCTCACCTCTTTACTACACACACGGCTCATACACACAACAACAGTGCAATACTTGAATATATAATCATGAATACATACATATATTAAGTGACTGCGAAGCATACACATTGAATAGACCCGCACTCCTGTTTGCTCGCCTGCGGAAACTCTTCATACTCTCCCGCGGCCACACCCTCGAAGTCACGTTCTTGTGGCCTCGAGGTCGGCGCGAGGGTATGAAGACTCCCGTTGCGCAGCGCTAGGGGTGCTGTTTACCATTTTCTATGTATGGATCGCGCTAAGGCCCAGCCAGTCATGTGTTTTGTTACCAGGAGAGGCGTTACAATGCGGGTTCTCTTCCTTAACTCCAGCACACTCCAGCACACTGACGCCGATGCACCTGCGCAAGGCGAAGCTTATGTTCTTCTTCGTTCGGTACCCTTCGTCGTCAGTGCTCAAGACCTACTTCCCAGATATCAAGTTTAACAAGAACAACACTGCCCAGCTCGTCAAGTGGTTCTCAAACTTCCGGTGAGTACATGAATGCCTTTTTTGGGGGGGAGGAATTAGGGAACGCAAGTGTCCGCCAGTCAGTCAGTTAAGTCAGTCAGTCACTCAATCAGTCAGTCACTTAGTCGGCTATTCCAAGACAATTTACTGAGCCAGGGGACTTTGGAATCACAAATGTCAGTCAGTTAAGTCAGTCAGTCACTCAATCAGTCAGTCACTTAGTTGGCTATTCCAAGACAATTTACTGAGCCAGGGGACTTTGGAATCACAAATGTCAGTCAGTCAGTAAGTCAGTAAGTCAGTCGGTTAATTAAGTCAGTCAATCCCTCAAGCAGTCAGTCAGTTAGTCGGCTCTTCAAACACCATCTACTAAGCTAGGGGACTTAGGAAGCACAAATCAGTCAGTCAGTCAGCTAAGTCAGTCAGGTATTTAGTAAGTTGGTTAGTCGTTTCATGCAAGACAATATACTGAGCCAGAGAACTCTATAGGAAGCACAAATGTCAGTCAGTTAGTCAGTCAGTTAGTAAGTCAGTCAGTCCATCAGTGGCCCCTTTCAATACAATCTCCTCAGGCAGCATCTCGAGTTCCATAACCTTTAAAGAAGAGAAATCACAAACGCTGACTGATGTACACTTGTCTTGGCCTAATGTATTACCCTATGTATATGTATGTATGCTTGTATGTATGTATGTTTAATCACCCCCTCGTAATCATCACCAGAGTCGTACGATAGTCTTGATTGGATAGTTGAGATGATCCAGGTATTATCATTATCATTACTGCTATGACTATGCAATTGAGCCATATCAGATACCTCAGTCGACATCCAGGCAGGGGTCACACATCCTCGGGCGCTCACTAAGAGACCCTCGGAAGGTTTAGTTACAAGGTTATGAGTCTGTCCAGCGGTCCGCCTCGCCTCAGCTGCAGGGGGACGCGAGATCAGCCTTCAGGGAGACTCAGAAACGATAGACAGGGAAATCAGAGGAGCGGGAGAGTCTCAAACTTACCTGTAATTTCCCGGAGATCACCTGCGTGCGTGCGGTCGAGGCGGGGAGTGTAAAATGAACGCTGACCTGACAATTACCTGCAAGACCTGGAGGAAGGGGATGAAGAGGGGAGCGAGAGAGAGGGGAGAGGGAGTGGGTGAGAGGTGTGAGAAGAAGGGGAGAATAATGATGTGCGAGAGAGAGGGGAGTGAGAGGGGAGGGGAGGGCGCAGATATGAATTAGGTGTGAAAGAGAGAAAGCAGAAGAGGGGAAATGAGGGGAAAGGGAAGGGAAGGAGAGGATTGACTAGGAATTGTTTGGGGTTATAATGTGCGTGTTCTTGTGAGTGTGTGTGTGTGTGTGTGTGTGTGTGTGTGTGTGTGTGTGTGTGTGTGTGTGTGTGTGTGTGTGTGTGTGTGTGCGTGGTTCCCCTCTTCCCTAATGTTTGTCTGCATAGATATTTTGTGTGATAGTTACTTGTAGACTTTATAAACATCCTCCTCCTCTTCCTCCTCCTCCTCCTCCTCCTCCTCCTCCTCTCTTCCCTTCAACTTCTTACGCTCAAAGACGACTTCCTTGAAACTTTAAAGCTTGACCTGACCCTCGATGCATCCCCCCCTCCCCCTTCTCTCTCTCTCTCTCTCTCTCTCTCTCTCTCTCTCTCTCTCTCTCTCTCTCTCTCTCTCTCTCTCTCTCTCTCTCTCTCTCTCTCTCTCTCTCTCTCTCTCTCTCTCTCTCTCTCTCTCTCTCAGGTGATAATGAGGTAAGGTGACGTAGATGAGTGGGTAATGAGTAAGCAGGTGAGAGAGAGAGAGATGAGGAGTAATAATGGAGAGAAGAACAGGCGCAGGCGATGGAAAGGAGCGTAATTAATGCAGTGAGACGAGCCGCGGGTGATATGAATGTTGGATTAAGAAGAAGGGAGGAGGAGGAGGAGGAGGGGTACACGAGCAAGACCTACCGGCTCCTCTCTCTCTTCTCCCCCCCTCTCTCTCTCTCTCTCTCTCTCTCTCTCTCTCTCTCTCTCTCTCTCTCTCTCTCTCTCTCTCTCTCTCTCTCTCTCTCTCTCTCTCTCTCTCTCTCTCTCTCTCTCTCTCTCTCTCTCTCTCTCTCTCTCTCGTTCCGAACACTAAATTCTTATCTTTCTTTTTTTCATCCTATGCCTTAGATTATAAGTATTTTTTCACCCCACACTTAATTTTTCCAACTCCTTATTTGTTTATTTCCCTCCTCGTCTTTGTGGCTCGAAGTGGCATGGAGGAGCAAGTCAAAGAGATATAAAAACACACGAGAAAATAATACCTCCAATGCATCTCCTTTATATACCTTCCCGTTCTCTCTTTTCCCGTCCCTGTTTTCATATGGAGACACCCGGACCACCTCTACCCACCTACCTAGCGCTCCCTCTCTCCTTTCCTTTCCTCTCTCCTCTCTACTCAGCGCTTCACTCCTTCTTTTGTCTCCACTAACCCATTACCTCTGTGATGCGCCCCCCTCCTACGCCCTCCCAACCGTCCTCTCTCAGCCTCTTGTCCCCCACGCATTCTCTCTCTCATTCTCCGGCCCTCTGTCCCTCCCCGCCTCCCTCTCCACCTCTCCTCCTCCTCGCCGGGACCTTTTCTATGCTTACCCCGGCCACCTATGCACTTGCTCTCCTCTTCTCTCTGCCTCCCTCTCTCTCAGAACGTACCTCAAGGGAAGATTAGGTGAGGAGTCTTAGGTGTATAGGTTCGTTGCTGGGTTAGATGGGCGTGGAAGCGAGCGTTTGGTGGGTTTGAGGTGGGTTACACGGGCGTGGTTGTGGCCGTGGGGTCGGAAGGGTTAGTTTTTGGGCTGGGAAGTGGGCGTGTGCGCAGGCTGGGTGGGTTTCAGGGTAAGGAGGCGAGCGGGCTTGAGTTGGCGGTGACTTCAGGCTGGAACCAAACTAATATTGACTCACCACGGGAAGGTAGAGGTAGAAGTAGAGAGAGAGAGAGAGGGGTCTTTCCTTCCTTCCTTCATTTCTTTCCGTGGTATCAAGGTCATCTTTCTCCCAACCTGCTTACCCTTCCTCCTCTCTTCTTCCTCTTCCTCTTCCTCCTCCTCTTTCCCTTCCTCCTCTGCTAGTTCTTTTCATATTCTCCTTTTTTTTATATCGTTTCTTTTTTTCATCTTAATATTCTTCTGGCAACATTCTTTTTTTCCTTTCTCAGATCTTTTTCTTTTCTTTTATTTCCTCAACATTTTTTTATTCTCTGGCCTTCGTCTTTCTTTTATTTTTCACGTCGCTTCTAATTTCCGGTTACTGGGCTGACTTTTCTTGCCGTGTCTTTTTTATTTGTTTCTTCTCCGTTCTATTTCTTTTTCTTCTTCTTCTTCTTCTGTATTTCTTTATTTTTTTACTTTTCTTTTCTTCCGTTCCCAACCCATCATCGTCTCGTCTGGTGTTCATCTTTCTTTCTCTAATGCTGTATTGATATCCCGTTGTTTTGTCTAAGTTCTTTTCCTTTATTATTTTTTGTATGTATTTTTATTTTGTTTAGTCTTTTTTCGCTCCCTTTCCATCGTCTTTTCCTTATTTTCCTTCTGTTGTACCGTATTCTCGTCTTTTCTCATGTTTTCCTCTCCTTTCTCCCTTCCCTCTTTCCTTCGTTTGTCTATCATTTGTTTTTACTTCTTTCCTTTCGTCTACTCAACTCTTCCTTCTATCCTTCCCTTCCTTTTGTCTTTCTCTTTTCTACTGTATTGCTATCCCGTTGCAATGACCGAATCTCCGTGTGATCTGTAGTTACCTTTCTTTCTCTAATACCATATGTGTAATTTCTCGTCTTTATCTTCCTTTATCTTATACTATATTCGTCTTTTCTCATGTCTATCTTTCTTTCTTGTACTGAATTGCTATCCTGTTGTGATGACTGAATCTTCGTGTAGCAACATTAACCAAGTGATCTGTTGCTACCTGTCTTTCTCTTATACCACATTCGTCTATTCTCATGTTTATCTCTTTCTCTCTTATACTGAATTGCTATCCCGTTGCGGCGACTGAATCCTCGTGTACCAACGCTAACCAGGTGATAGTGGCGACGAGACGAGCCTTAGCGAGACCCTTAACGCGGCCAGGTGTTTGGGTTCACAGGTGTGCGTGGCAGATTACAGACACAGGTGGAGGGTACGGCAAGCAGTTCACCTCCTCCCAGATGTCACCGTGTTTACCTGCCTCGTTCACCTTCCCGGAAAACGTTCTGTTCTGCGGCGGATAAATAAGGAAAGAGGGAGAGGGTGAGGAAGGAGGAGGAGAGGAAGGAGGGTGCGTGAGGGAGAAAGTGATAAAGAGTTGTGTGAAAAGCTCTTGTCGTTCACCTCCTCCTCCTCCTCCTCCTCTTCTTCCTCCTCCTCCTCGTCCCGTGCTTACTTGATAAATCATAATCTACCTGAGTGATGGAAACGCATTTTGAGCGATAGATTCTGACTCATTTAACCTCGTGACACACTTGGCTATTGCTTTCATCTTTTCCTTTCGATTTCCTTCCTTACTTTTAATGTCCATGGCTTCGTTTTCACTGTGGTTCCGATCTTACGCCGAAATTTCGTTCGGATTTTAAGTTTTTAGCAGCCAGTGAAGTCTTACGGCTGTGTATAATCTTTAACAAACTTTTAAAGAGCAAGATTTCGATTATGAGTCTACTTTTATCATTTACGGGCTTATATTCACTGTTCTTCAGATCTTATTGTTCATAGTTGGAGTTCGCGACATCCATCAATTCTTTGCTACGTTACGAACAAGATTTCAAAGCCCAGTCCTCGCTTGCGGGTGACTGGGCGTGGCGGGTCCTCCAGGGCGTCCAGACCAGTCCAGCTCACCGTGGTCCTGCAGGTTAGGTTGGCCGCCGTCGTCGAGGCTCGCAGGTCCCGGAAGAGCCTTAATTAAGAAGTGTGTGAGGACGAGCTCTCGAAGGGCCGGGGTGAGCAAACTCAATCTAGGGTGCAGCAAGACATGTCAAGTGGCGCGCGAGCCCTTATCTGCCAGGCCCTCTTATCGCCGCTGATTAAGGCTTAAGGCAGAAAACGCCCACCCCCGGGAGAGAGAGAGAGAGAGAGAGAGGGAGAGGGAGAGGGAGAGGGGAGGGTAGAGGTAGGGAGTTGCGTGTATGAATATCAGTTTGTCTATTTCTTCTCTCTATATAAACGATCTTCCTGTTGTCATATATGTCGATAGCCCCCTCCCCCTCCTTCCTCTCTCTCTCTCTCTCTCTCTCTCTCTCTCTCTCTCTCTCTCTCTCTCTCTCTCGCTCTCGCTCTCGATGGGGGAAAGGAGAAAGCTGACCTCGTTTTAAGCTCAGCGGAACAAGGTCGAATGTCATCAACGCTACTTTTTATGCTCCTTTTGCGGGTTACTTTTCCTTATTTCTCTTTTCTTAACCTACTTTTTGGCCTACTTTTCCTGGTTACTCTTTCTGATGCTTCTTTTCTTCAGCTAGTTATTGGCTTACTTTTTGGGCTCCTTCTGCGGGTTACTTTTTCTTTTAATTCTCTTCTTCCGCTACTTTTTGGGCTACTTTTCCTGGTTACTCTTTCTGATGCTTCTTTTCGTCAGCTATTTATTGGGTGACTTTTTCTTACGCTTCTAATCTTTCGCTACTTTTGGGGCTCTTTCTGCGGGTTACTTTTTCTTGTAATTCTCTTCTTACGCTACTTTTTTGGGCTACTTTTTCTTCTGCGTTCTGCCTCGCTCGTCCCTTCAGAAACCCGCGGCGTCCGGAACCTTTGCTCTCTGACTTTCGGTGTGTCTCTGCCGGCGCTAATTACGTCTGATCGTGTAGGCATGTAGACGGAGGCTGGTAGGCTGGTAGGCCGTCTCTCCGATAGGCTGGAACGCTTTTTTTCTGTTCCCGTTACGCTGGGGGTTTTTTCCTCTCCTTTTTTTCCTCTGGTGGTGTTTATGAATTCGTATGTGGGTAGTTTTTCCTCTTCTTCTTTTTCTTCCTCTTCCTTTTCCTCCTTTTTTTCCGTCTCGTTCTTTCTCTCTTCTTCCTCCTCCTTTTCTTGCTCTTCCTCCTCCTCCTCCTCCTTCTTTTCCTTCTCTTCCACTTCCTCCTTTTTCGTTTCCTTCTACTTCCTCCTCATTTGCTTCCTCCTCCTCCTCCTCCTCCTTTTCCTTCTCCTCCTCCTCCTCCTTCTACTTTTCAAATCCAGGTAGGGAAGTATAATAATTGAAAATAGCATACAATTTACCGTAGACTTTAGCAATAGTTTAAATGTGGAGGTAATTTGTAACATCGCTTCTCCTCCTCCTCCTGGTCCTCCTCCTCCTTTTCCTCTACTTCTCATATGCTCGTGAGGAAGTATAATGACTGAAAATAACATTCACTTTACCAGAGACTTTCGTAATCGCGTATCAGTAACACATAATATCGCTTTCTTTATCAGCGCAAGAGGAAGATAACGTCAAACAGATAGATAATGATGCAGTTAGTAAGCGCCACGGGAAAACATAAACTCCAGGATAATAATATAAAGTTCTGAGCCTTGCATCGCGTAGGAAAAGTTTCGGAACCATTACACTGAAGAACGAAACTCGCCCGTAATTTTCCTCTCCCTAAACCGTCCGGCGTCGTCACTAAAAAGTTTGGATTCCGTCATCTATAGAACCTTTCTGGCGCTTATAGACGACTCGACTTCGAAGGAGAGGAAAAGAGAGAAATGAAGAGAAGATGAGCGGATTGAGAGACACGAGGAGGAGGCGGAGAGAAGTAGGGAGAGAAAGAAAGAGAAGGAGTTAGGATTCCGTCATCTATAGAACCTTTCTGGCGCTTATAGACGACTCGACTTCGACGGAGAGGAAAAGAGAGAAATGAAGAGAAGATGAGCGGATTGAGAGACACGAGGAGGAGGCGGAGAGAAGTAGGGAGAGAAAGAGAGAGGAGGAGGGAGAGAGAGAAAGTCCGGGGTGGCGAGGGGAGTGCATTGGGGGAAGAGAAGGGAAGGAAAGAAAGGGGGAAAGAAAGAACATCGAAGTTAAAAAACGGAGCGGTGACAGGCGCGGCTCGTCGAGAGAGAGAGGAACTGCTTGCGGTGTGGCGTCCGCGTTTAGTATGTAAGTCTATCTTATTACAGAGCTCTTTGATGTGCACCAGCGTGTGGGATATGCAGTAGGAGCGGGGACTAGGCCGAGGGGGGGGATGGAGGGGACCGTTAAGAGCCTGATTAGGGAGAAGAGGAGAGCGGGGAGAAAGAAAGGGAGGGTTGAGAGAAGTAGAACAGGAAAGGGGGGCGCGGCGGGGCGGAGGGGGGCGGCTGTAAAGTAGCGGAGAAAAAAGCGGCGTAGAGAAGATGGAAATTTTGGACGGTGGGGATGGGGCCGACGGAGCTGCTTGGGAGGAAAGGGTTGAAGGAGGAAGGGAGGGAGAGAGAGGAGGAGGGAGGCTATGAGGGAGGGAAGGAGGGATGGGAGGCTGTCTATGCATCTCGTGTGTGTGTGTGTGTGTGTGTGTGTGTGTACGTAGCTGTGTATGTACTTTATGACCATGTATGAGGCTGTGTATGCAGTTTGTGTGTGTGTGTGTGTGTGTGTGTGTGTGTGTGTGTGTGTGTGTGTGTGTGTGTATAAAGCTCTGTATCATCCCATCACACACACACATACACACACACACACACACACACACACACACACACACACACACACACACACACACACACACACACACACACACACACACACAGACACAAGAGCACGTGGCAACCCTGAATGCAGTTGGAAGAAGGTCGGATGCAGTGGAGAGAAGGGAGGGAGGGACCGGATGGAGAGAGGGAGGGGGAGAGCGTCTTGGCCGGCCCTTGAGGCGGAGGCTCCTTCACTCTGGAGGAAGGAGAGTGTACAAAAGACTGGGGGGAGAGTTGTGCTCCTTGGGATTGATTTCTTCTCTCTCTCTCTCTCTCTCTCTCTCTCTCTCTCTCTCTCTCTCTCTCTCTCTCTCTCTCTCTCTCGCTCTCGCTCTCGTTCTCTCTCTCATCCATCGTTCTTTCCAAAGCTTGTAATTTCGTCACTTAAAAAAAATTCGTCCCCCTCGAAAAAAAAAAGTTCCCTGCTCGTGTGTGTGTGTGTGTGTGTGTGTGTGTGTGTGTGTGTGTGTGTGTGTGTGTGTGTGTGTGGAGAGGGGGGGGCGGGCGGGACATGTGTGTGTGTGTGTACGTACCCATCCACCCTGCCCCGTGAGTGCATTCCTCCGCCTACTCACTCTCTTTTTCTCTCTCTCTCGGCCTACCTTCTCCTCCTCCACCTCCTCCTCCTCCTCCTCCTCCTCCTCCTCTTCCACCTGCCTCTCTGGGCCCACTCACCACCACCACCATTGGGTCTAAGTAATGTACCTCGTCATCCGTTCTTGTTTAATCTCTTCCTCTGTTTATTCACGTACCTCCTCCTCCTTCCCTCGGCCGCCCACACCCACCACCCATACCCACACCCCCACCCCGCCCACACCCCCTAGCATCTCATCCATCCACCTGTGACTCCCGCCTTGCTTGTCTCTCGTTCTTACCTTCGCATGCAGGGTTTTTGTGGTCTATGGAAGTTTGTGTGGAGTTGATGCCTCGTTGTTGATGAAATGGATGGGTTGGGAGAGTCAGGTGAGGTGTGGGTGGGTGTGGGGAGGTATTGGGTGGAGATTGAGGGGGATAGGGTGTTGTATGAGAGGGGGAAGCTGGTGGGTGGAGGCTCAGGGGAGATGGGGGTGTTTACGTGGGAAGGGAAGATGTGGAGGGGGTAAGAGGGAAGGGGAGGGAGGAGGGGGTGTCAAGGGGGTTTCGCTGTATAGATGTCACTTGTTTTCTCTTCTTAATCTTTTTGTAACTAGTCTTAAGGGATACGATCTTGTTACGTAATAATGAGACCTCAACTACTACTACTACTACTACTACTACTACTACTGCTACTACTACTACTACTACTGCTACTACTGCACCTGTGATTACCTATTCGAGTGCATTCATAAGTGGGACAGGTAGAAGTATAAATGAAAGACCCGCTGTGCTTACCTGAGAGTATAGATGACGGGGAGCTGATTTTCAGAACCCAATCCTTTTTTTTTATTATTAGTTGAGTGTCACTTGATATCTTGCTCTCCTCCGTTTTCTTTTCTTATCTTTTTCTTATCATTTATTATCGGCCGGTGTTGCAAGGTTTTATTTATGACCTTAATGCGTCAAATGTGGACTTTGTAACGTTAATGAACTTTCGTCTTTTTTTTTCGTATTACAAAATCTGAACGATGCTCTCTCTCTCTCTCTCTCTCTCTCTCTCTCTCTCTCTCTCTCTCTCTCTCTCTCTCTCTCTCTCTTCGTCATCTTCGTCCTGCTAACTGTTCTCTCCTCCTCCTCCTCCTCCTCCTCCCCGCTCTGTGTAACGCCCTGGCCTCATTAGTGCCTGATCCCTTTGTCTTTCCCCTCTTTTTATTTATTCTCTTTCTTCCTCATTATCCCTATCTTCCTCTCCTCTCTGCTCCTCTTTCTTCCCCGTCTTCTCTCTCCCTTGAGGCTCTCTTAAGGGGGGGTTCATTCGCTAAGTTGCCGGAGGTAGTTTTTTATAAGGTTTTTACGCCGGTCACGTCTCAGAGCATCGCGTACTCGTCTTGTAAGCGTTTCCAGCCACCTAGGACGAGATCGAGGCCTCCTGGTGCGGTATTCTTAGGTTTGGAATGCATGGGGGCAGGTGTGGGTGTGGGTCCGGGTTCCGTTCCGTAGCGAGTGAGCGGGTTGTTGGGTCCAGTCGGGTGCTTCGGCCTATCTGTTAGTGGTAATTATCGTGCTTCAGGCAGCGGCAGGCTCGAGGATCTCACAACCCTTCTACTCCGGGTTTGTCAAGCCATACGGCAAACTTCGATTTTTTTTTCTTCTTCTGCTTCTCCTTCTTCTCCGTCTTCTTTCCGGGAGGATGGATGCTTCGTTTTTTTCTTCCTTCTACCTCTTTTTACCTGGTTATTTGTGGTTCTCCTTCCGTGTACAGGTGTGTCGTAGTTTCAGGTATGCACGCAGGTGTGGCCAAATGCATATCACTAGAGCATAATCAAAGAAGCAGTGCACCTTTTGGAAATCGTTATCTCTTCCTCCCTGCGTTTATTACCTCGTTTTATGACTGCAGGGTTTTCAGTAGTTAATCAATGCTCGCGTCTCCTCCAAGCAGAGAGATGAGCGCCGGAGGGAAGGAGGAAGAGGGCGCCAGGGAGAAGAAACTGAGGGGTCGAAGTGCATAGCTTTCCGCCTTCCTCCGTAACCGCCGCGCGCCTCCCTCTCTCCTACCTTCCTTCCTCTCAGCGCTCCCCATCGGAATGCTCCCTTATACCGACCCCCGCGCCCTCTTAACCCCCTCATCCCCCGCCATCCTGGATCATGTAATCACCCCCAGTCAAGTCGAGGAGCCCCGGAGTCATTAGGAAACAAGGCGGTCCGCGGTAAATATTCATTAAGACAAGCAGACATTAGCCCGAGTGGAGCTTGTTAGCGCGGCTGTCTGTGACCAAATCCAGAGGCGGTCTTATCGGGCCTCTGAGATTTCTTACTCCTCATTAACGCTGACTTGCCACATTTCACATTCAAGTTGGCATTAGATTTATACGACCCAAATTGCCCTCCGAGGAGTCGTTTGGGGGTTTAGTCGCGGCATCTCCGAGCTTATCTGTGGCCTCGTTAGCTTAATTAACACATATTTTTGGGCCCGGCCGAGGAGATGGAGCCTTGCTTACCACGCCGAGATGCTCCTCCTGCCGCCGTAGTCATTTTGCTCGCCCGCACTTTTACCCGAGTCGTTGTGTGGTGTTCGTCCCTTCTGGAGAGTGTCTTACGAGGGGAGTCCTTGAAGATAGCGAGTCGGTTTTTTTGTGTTTTTTTACAGCAAAGGAGACGGCACAAGGGCACAAAAAAAGGAAACCACAATAAAAAAAAAAGCCCGCTACTCGTTGTGTTGCGGAAAGCGTTGATTCAGGCCACGAGACTACCGCCCTTATTGTCAGACGCCGAGAAGGAGATCAATCGGGTACTGATGAATGTTTTTGTTTGCTTCACGGTATAGCAGAATGATCAAACTACCGCCAGGGTCATACAACTACCCCCTGAAAATGCCCAACACGCCCACGAAAGCCTTGTCATGTGTGTGTGCTTGGGGGGCGAAATGCTTAAGAATATGACCCTGGTAATCCCCAAGATAGAGACGGCGGGAAAAGTATATGATTGCGGGCACACCGAGGGCCATCTATCACCACAGTTTTGCTCCCCGCCAGCATCTGGACAGCCACGCCGACAAATGGAGGCTGCCAGCGGGCTATAAATTCGAGCTATTAACTTAACTCACTGCCTTGCGAGATGCGGCTGAAGGCTGGGCGGACCGAACGAAGCGGGAAGAAACTGGGAACGAGGCTAAGTGGGAGGGAGGGAGAGAGGGAGGCAGGTGGTGATGGTGGGGTGCATGGGGCCCGCAGACACTCATCTTGCTTGCCGGGGGGGAACAGCGAAGGTTAGCGGGAGGGGGGAATGAGAGGGATCGTGAAGGTTTGCATTAGGAACGTATCTTGTGCTTGCTTGCTGGGAGTTAGCGGTAGGTAAGGGAGAAAGGGAGAAATTGGGAAGGTTTGCAGAGGGGAAAGAGGGAAGGGTTAGTAGAGGTTAGCGAGAGGAAGAGAGGGAGAAAGGGAGGAATTGTGAAGATTTGCATTAGGAACGTATCTTGCGCTTGCTTGCTGGGAGTTAGCTGACAGGTAAGGGAGAAAGGGAGAAATTGGGAAGGTTTGCAGAGGGGAAAGAGGGAAGGGTTAGCGAAGGTTAACGAGAGGAAGGGAGGAGGAAAAGATGGAATTGGGAAGATTTGCATTAGGAACGTATCTTGCGCTTGCTTGCTGGGTGGGTAGCGAAGGTTAGCGGAAGGTTATTATAGAGATGCAATACGTGATAGTTAAGGAAAGAATGCGAGTTTTTGCTTTGTTTTTGGTATTGAAAGTTGATAAAAGGTAAAGCACACATATATTTCTTCCTTGCAGTATTGATAGAAATATAATCCACTGCACACTGATCTCTCTTTCTCTAACTCCACCTCCTCTCTTTCTCTCTCTCTCTCTCTCACTGGGGTGGGGGGGTATGTGACAAACCTTGCGGCAGATAATATCGAAGCTCATTTATGTCAGTCTGAAATCCTCTCCCGCCCTTCCGTCGCACGTTCGGGGTTTAGCGTCCGAGTCGTGCCGAGACGCGCCTCACGTTCCCGGCAGTTCCCAGCAGGTGTTTTTTGGCGCGGCTCTGGTTTGCCCGTCAGCTGATTCCCTGTCTTCGTGATGTCTTGATTTCACAGAGGAAGGATAGACACGATTTACACCCCTCCTGCATCCACTTACAACCCTTTTACATCGTCTCTGCACCCTTTTCTTGATTCTCTTTCTTCGTAATGTCTTGATTTCAGAGGGGTAGGATAGACACGATTTACACCCTTCTTACATCAACTTGCACCCTTTTACATCCTCTCTGCACCCTTTTCCAGTCCGTATTCTTGATTATCTAGATAACCTTCGTCTTCTCTTAATGTGAGAGGATTTGGCCCGTTCTATTAAACATATTGGGAGTGGGAGTCCTATACGTTTCAGAATATAGGCATTTGTTTCTCATATTATGTTCGTCGTGGGAGGAGTAGGCTACGCGTCTCCCATTACCGTTGTGTATAAATATCGGTGTTGACATACGGGCCCCGCATCTCCCTCCGCCGCCCTCCTTCCCTCGTAATTCCAGGTATATTCCGCAAGTGTTATGGTATAGAGTTACGTGGTATAAGTCACCCCGCTGAGCAATGGTGGTTAGGGAAGAATATTGCGCGCGATAGCTTCATTATTTCGTCACTTCAACCCCTCTACACACACACACACACACACACACACACACACACACACACACACACACATTCGCCATCACCCTTTCTAAACTTCATAAGGGAGGGAATGCATAAAACAAAGAGAGAAAATCATTAGGTTAAGTGTTCAATGAGTAGCGAGGGTGGTTTCGTTGTGTGTGTGTGTGTGTGTGTGTGTGTGTGTGTGTGTGTGTGTCATGTGATGTAATCTTGGTCGCGTGTCTGCTCTCTCTCTCTCTCTCTATCTATCTATCTATCTATCTATCTATCGACTTTTATCCTCATTTCTTTCATTATTATCGCCATTGTACCATTTAAAGCATGCATTATTAATCTCCACCCTTATATTCGTTTTACTTATCGTGCCTTTCTTCGTCCGCAGGGAGTTCTACTACATCCAAATGGAGAAGTACGCGAGGCAACACCTAAGTGAAGGTTTGAAGAACGCGGACGACATCGTGGTCAACTTCGAGTCCGAGATCATCCGCGCCTTGAATCTCCACTACAACCGCAACAACCACCTTGAGGTTAGTTTATATGTTGAGAGTCCGTCATTCTTACCCAAGACCTAGGCTGGGATGTGTTGTGATTATGTCAGCTTTTATGATGTGAGTTTTGCTCTGTCTATATTTGTGAGTAATGCTCGACAGCCCTAGAAAGCCTGAAGCCTCAGTCCTGTTGGCACAGACTGACAGACGAGAGGTTTCGGCTCCTACGTTATATACGGATCTAACAGAGCGTTATTTGTCAGCAGATCCCAGAGCACTTCAGGTACGTGGTCGAACAGACACTGCGGGAGTTCTTCAAGGCCATCCAGGAGCAGAAGGACACGGAACAGTCGTGGAAGAAGGCGATCTACAAGGTCATCGCGCGTCTCGACGAGCAGGTGCCCGAGTACTTCAAGTCTCCGACGTTTCTGGAGCAGCTGGAGTAGCGGTGACGTCCCGCCCCGGCCGGGCGAAACCCGGCCCCGGCGGCCGCGCCCACCGCTCCCCCTCTCTCGGCTGCAGATCTCCCTGCAGCAACCTCAACTGCGGCAACCTCTGCTATCACCTCAGTCACAGCTTCTGTAGCTGCGACAACCTCATCTGCAGTAACCTCAGTTGCAGCAACCTCATCTGCAGCACCTTTAGCTGCAGTAACCTCAGCTGCAACACCAGCAACCTCAGCTGTCACCTCAGCTGCAACACCACCGGCTGCAGCAACCTCAGCTGCCACTTCGGCTGCAACACCTAGAAGATAGAGATTCTGTACATACCAGTGAATGAGCGGCCTAAGGCTGGACTATCAGAGGAAGACATGTTCAGAGAAGGCTAAGATGGAGGACTGTTATATGGGCATTCTTTTATTATTATCATGATACAAATATTGAAGGTGCATGTCTCAAATTTTGTCCAAATGTTGTAGCCTTGATTTATTGTGAATATCTATGAGACAAAGCATTTGTGCCTTTCCATGCCTTCCAGTAACAATGATGAGATCTTTCCGACAGCCCAATGTACCCAATTTGTATATAGTTTACTTCTGTTTCCCTTGTTTGTTTGGTTCCTCGAGCCAGAGGATGTCTTGTGAAGGCGCGGCCCTGTGAGCCGCCCTGGCGTGCTAGCACGGCCCGACACCCTCCCCGGGCCTTGGGCCACCCATGTTCCAGGCCTCTCCCTTGCTAGGGTTGGGGCCACCCATTACCCTCGCCACTGGGGGCACCTCCCCCCTCCTAACTGCACCACACTTCTCAAGTCATGCACAGTGTTGCATGCATGAGTCTCCTAGTCACATGATAGCTACCCAGGTCCTAGTTTATTTGATCTGATTATTTTGATTTTTTGCACTGATTCTCAAGTAAGGCTCCTAGTTTTAAGTCATGCATGTAGGATAGTTGTTGATGGTGGTTCCCAGTTACCAAGTTATAATAGCCAACCACACAGTCAAGCCCATACACTCCATAGTCTGGCCCCGGGGGCATACACACTGGCCGGGGCCCACAGCTGGCTGCGGGTAGCGGAACCTGTTTGGATGCTGCCAATCCCACACCACAAGAGAACGTCAGCGTCCTCCTGCGCCCGCGCCGCCCCCCTCTCACCACAAGAAGGCAATACCCCAAGTCACAGACACTTGCTCACAACCACCTGTGTTAGGCGAGTTACCTGCGAGCATAAGACAAACCAAAGTGGCCTTGCTTTGTGGTGGTCGTAAACTAAGATTGACTGCAAGAAGACATCGTATGTGAGATCTAGTCACATGAATGAATCTCTGGTCTGTTGTGATGCAGACCAAAGCATAATCAGTTAACTATGTTGAGAAACCTGACCCAAAGTATGAATATCAAAGTGATCTCGAGACTGCTCAGATCTGACTAATCTTTTCCTCTTCTGTAGTGCGTTCTGCTCGACTAACAAATTTACTAACCAATACGGTGTTGGGATTTCTGTTCTTGAGGCTTTGTAGATAGAAGCAACCTGTCTATCTCAAAGCTTTCCACTAATGCAAGTTGTTAATAATTACGAAACCAAAAGACACATGAACAGTTACAATGTCAAACAAATGTATTAGCAGAAGTCACAAGTGGATTTTTGTTGGTGTAGTCGTGGTGGTGTAGCCCCGCTCCGTGGCGCAGCGCCGCAGCCCTGGCCCCAGTGTAGGGAAGGCTCTATACCGCCCTCAGTACAGTTCAATGTTCTTTGTCAGTACAGTTGTGTGAACATGCAGAGCTAGTTGGCAGTGTATTGTCTCTGGCAGTCTATTATGCTCATGTAATTTTTTTACTTTGTTTGTTTTTGGTATTTGCTATTGTATGCTATTCCATACGCCATAGACATTACATGAGACATCATGGTAATAATGCTTTTCAAACCAAAACTTTGGTGCTAAATGTACAACCGTGTTAATCGTCTGGTACTTCCATTTAGGCGTTTTTATTACATTCCATGACGTAGTTTGTGCGAGCCAGACGAGGCTGCAGCAGCCGGCGCCGCCCGCCGCCGCACCAGCGGTCACCGCTCCCACGGACCGTACCAGAAACATCAAATTAGGCACCTTAGAAATGGGTAGTGATGTGATTGCTTTTGTATAGGGATTGTTTCTCTATTGATTGTGAACTTAAGTCTCTTAATGCTATATTTTCTTAAATCAAATTTTCAAGTTTTTAAGGGATTGTAAGCATTTCATATTATCTTCATGAAATCCAAAACATTTTTTTTCTGGTATTTCTGCTTCTTTCTTTATTTTCCACTAACCCCAGCTGACCTTTTTACGGGTTAGCAGCAACCAAACCAATGTTTTTTTTCCAGTCTAGTCCATACCTTAGAATGTAAAAGAACAGTTAAGTGTTTGCTTCCAGAAGCTAGTTTGTAATGAGGTCCATCTGACAGGGTCGGCATCAACAGGTGTCGGCGAGTCACTGAGTCAGGGGACCGTGGTTAAAGTATTCCATAGTTATGAATCAGAGCTATTCCATGTTTGATTTGGTGTTACATGTTCTCTCCCAGTTCACTACAGGCTTGTTGTACCCGTTGATGATGCTATTGATGTCCATTCTCTCGACGTCTCTGTCGAAGCAATTGAACAATTCAGCCCTGACCCCTGCCCAGACGGCACGCAGCGCCCCGCCGGGCTCAGGGCTGGATGGAATGATAACTTTCTGGTGTTTTACGAAGCACTGGTTCTATGGGGATATACTGCACCAGCAGGAACACAAGACCAAACCGAAGGCAAAATTATCTAGTATAAAGTTTGTGGACCCCTATGCCCCATCACTTGGTGCTCTCCCTCCCGCTCCGCTTCCCGCCCCCGCTTGTCCCCTCTGTTCGGCGCGGGCCGGCGACACCCCCGCAGGGCCCGGCCCGCGCCACCACATACCTCAGCCTGGTGCCAACATTGGCGGCCACCACAGTTCACCACGGCTGGTACCACCTGGGCTGGGGGTGAGACACAAACTTTCCACACAAAATTTAAAGCAGTTGTCAACAGCACTAACCGGAAGGGTCGCCTTGGTAAACGTCCAGTGTTTCAAGTGCCTTGGTCTTACATTTCGAGAGAGGGCGGCCCTGTTTTTCACTATAATCTCCCCATGGAACTTTCAGTGCTTTCAGCATTCCATGTGAAGTGTTGATTTATGCCAATAGAAGCTTTTTCAGTTTCTGTTGGATTTATAGAAGACAAAAATGGTTTAGTTTCTAAAGATGAAATGTTTAAAGTTTAATTTATTGATTTATTTAAAATGTGCACCTAGCATTATGTGTTTTGCATATATAACATATATTCAATTATTATAGAATGTACTAGTTTGTAGACATAAATACGATTCAAACCGAACTGCGGCGTTTCATCCAAACCAAACACCACCACCACCACCACCACCAGCACAGCCCCGCCCGCCCCGCCGTGTGCTGCGCGCACCCGGGGCGGCGGCCAGCGCGACGCACTCGGCGGTGTGTCAAGGGACGGCCCTGGAGCCCCGACACCCGACAATCAAGGAAGGTGATCAGCAGCCAATGTAATCGAGTATTCCATATTTGTAACTTTTTATATAGCGATTCAAGTATATTTTCCTGACATGGCTTTGGCTTTTTCTGGCATATCAACTGTAGGACACACGTTTTGCAATGATGAGAGCAAAGTTCACAAGTTTTTGCAATACTCTCCATGAAGGAAGAAGCCTACAATGGGTAATGGGTGAATAGCAAACTAGCAATGTCAGTCACTGAACCAGCATGAAGCCTCGACTAGACGGCTCGGACCTCCACGCGCCGCGGCGCCGCCAGTGTGCAGAGGACCGCGGAGGGGAGAAGGCGTGTCCCGCGCCCGGCTTCACAAGTGTACATAAGGTAGATTTCTTGGCCTTGAAACCCTAATTAGCATTATGCAGGGTGGAAATTGTTCACTAGATGTTTCACTGCGCATGTTGTTAATGATTTAAAGGCTAAGAAATTATCTGCTCTGCTTTGTGTCTACGAGGTGTTCCGGCAAGGGTCGAACGAGGTGAGTGTTGAACTATTAATTATCTAAGTGAGTAGAATCGCTAATCTGGCTCTCATGTTCCCTGATATCGAGTGGTTTGTTGTAATATATGAACACCGATAGTTTAATGCCCCAGATTTATCATCACCGTAAAGGAAGGTAACGATTTATCAAAGGAAAATACTAATTGTTAATCGTAAGTAATATCTGGTTATACTCACCGAAAGTTTAATGGTCCCAGATTTATCATCACCGTAAATGAAAGTAAAGATTTATCAAGGGAAGAATATTAATAATTTAAGTAATACCGGAACTCTGGTTATCGAGTTCTTTGGCATTAAAAGGGAGAGAGGAAAGGGGGAGGTGAAGCCATTGAGATAGAGAAGCTGTGAGTACGCTGAGGGGCCCGTCTTCTTCATCATAGTCACCAGTGTTTTTTTGTTTGAGCGGTTTGTTTTATATATGCGCCGCGAGTTTAGTTAATGCCCCGGATGCATATTCCCAATCTCTCTACGGGTATGTGGTCCCTGAGTGAAGACGCTCGGCTGTACCTTCGAAACTAACCACGGGGTGTACTGGAAAATGCTCTCATTGTAATTCCCACTCAAAATTACTGAACTCACCTCCACCTATTCCTGACCTTCAAACTTAACCTGACCTAACCTAACCTGCCCTGTTCCAAGAGCGGGCGCCACATACCCGTACAGAGAAGGGAAACTAACCACGGGGTGTTCTGGAAAATGCTCTCATTGTAATTCCCACTCAAAATTACTGAACTCACCTCTACCTATTCCTGACCTTCAAACTTAACCTGACCTAACCCAACCTGCCCTGTTCCAAGAGCGGGCGCCACATACCCGTACAGAGAAGGGAAATACGGGCCCCGGATATATCATAACTGTAAAGCGTAAAGCAAAGTAACAAGACATACATGTATAACATCCCTTTCGGGCCAGTCGATAAATGGGCACCTGAGGAAACTTGTGGAAGGTAAACTATTGTAACCCGAGTGGCCCACCTGCCCTGTGTCCCGGGGTAATGGATTATCACCCGCCACACACCCAAAGGCCAATGTGACGGAGATGAGCACTGGAGCCACGCGCAGCTTACCGTATGCCCCGAATTTCACCTTAACTGTGTATGCATGGTGCCACTTAAGCCTTGTGTAGTAGTATCATTACTAGACTCATAAAACATCTTTCAGTCGCAAAACAAAAAAACGGATGCACATAAAAGCGTACTGTTATAAAATTTGGAAATATATATGTAGTATGGTAATTCAGATTCGTGTGGCCTCTGCGTCACATCAGTCCTTGAGCACCGAGGCCACTTGCAGCTATTGTGTATGCCCCAACTTTTATCATCATCATCATCATCATTTTGTTTATTTTCCGTTTTCACTCTTCCTGAGCGGTTGGACGCTTTATGGCTTTCCTCCATTCTACTCTGTCGTCTGCCCAATGTTCATCCAATCCCACCAATGCCAAGTCTTCCTGTATACACCTTCTCCACGTTTTCCTAGGTCTTCCAACTGGTCTCCTTCCTTCTACCTCTAATCTCTCCACAACTCCCAGCACTGTATCCTCATCTCTTTACCTGTCCAAACCATCAGAGTCTTTCCCTTCTGAGCACTGTTTCCAGGTCCTCTACTCCACATCTGTTAGCTACATCTGCACTGGACATCCTATCTTGCCCCAACTTTACTTACTTTAATTCAGTGCCAGCATTTACTCTACGTATGAATAGTCTATTTCCTATTGTAGCCATTGTTCATTCCTAATTCAGTGTTACTTGCAGATGGAACGACTGCATGGAGGCAAATCAAACATCACCCTCAAGAAGGAACTGCATGACCCAACCACTCGTAACTCACTGACTGGTTTGATATATAGTAATCTTTGCATATTTTACAACCTCTGCTCAGACAATTTAACTAGACAATAGACAAAGCTAGAAAGTTGCTAGGTTCAGAATCAAGCACTAGCCAGGACTTTTGTAGTACTTAAGCAATGCACTCCTTTCAGTCTGGCAATGAAAAGTCTATAAACTGCCAGTATTTTCTAAGCAATGTAAATGAACAGATCTAGAAAGTTGCTAAGTTAAGAATCATACACTTGCCAGAACTTTCATAGTGCATAGTTACTGTAATTCATGGACATATTTATCACAGTAACAGAAACCCCATATCACTGACACATGACAGCAAAGTTTTCTCTCACTAACCCATAGACAGCAGGCAAGATCTATTTCCGAGGGTGATTCAGGTATACGTTCCTCTAATTCCTGCCAATTTTGAACTCTGCATTACCATACATATCAGGCTTAATAGATACAATATGGTACATCTAGTGAGTTTCCGTTCACTGTAAAGGAATTGAAATTAAATGCTTTTGCTATATATTATATTAGATACATTATTTACGACTCCAAACACACACCATAACGTACACAAGTTCTTTTGATTTTATTGTGTCACGCCAAAGAGAATAATCCAGCGTACATTAGGTTCAGAGGCAATCACACTATAAAATAATTTCTAACATAATAAATCATGGAATAGGCTTTTGCATATACTGGTTAACCCTTAGATGGCGTAGGATCTATATATGGATGATTCAGAATTCAGCCAGTCAGTTTTGTATGGCAGAAATATAATAACTCTTCCAGACTGCGGTAGAATCTCCATATAGACGATAGTTAAAACACATCTCATGAACCGTAACTATACTTATGCTACATTTCTAAGGTCGGCAGTGACTATATGTACTCTTCTCTTCTAATACTCTTCAAATACTGCCGCCGTCTAAGGGTTAAAGTGCCCTGACTGCACCTTCAAACAAACTCTGGTATAATTTCCTTAGGATGGATATAAGGCACTGGGTCAGGAGGTCCTCAATTAGATATCCCAATCACATCTTGTTGGCTGTTTATTCCACATAATATATAGAAGTACTACTTTGAATGAGCCATACAGAGTGTTACCTCTAATAATTCTCTCTCTCTCGGACATGCATGCAAGTATACACTCACGCAGCAACATGCACATACACACGCACAGTTATACTAATATGCATACACACAGTACAGCCCCCATCCACCACAGTTTGAAGTACATACAGGTAAAGTAGAGAGAGACCTTGCATGCTGATTCATTCCTTTCAACTGTCTTTTTGTCACATTTAAGAATTGGTTCTGAAACTTGCATAATCCTCTCTAAGATATACTATTTCTCCATTTTAGTTTTGAGGATATTAATCAACATTTAAATTTATACATGGAAGTAACGAGGAAGACTAAAGTTATCACAGTAAAGTATGATTAGGGAGGCACCAAAAGTAAACATGAAAACCAAGCATCCTCACCCCTACCATGACAGTACCATTCCTGCCCTGCTTTCATGTGCCATTCCTACTGTACTAAACTAGTACCATTCCTGCCCTGCTTTCATGTGCCATTCCTACTGTACTAAACTAGTACCATTCCTGCCCTGCTTTCATGTGCCATTCCTACTGTACTAAACTACCGTGACTCAACCACACCGACCATGACCAAACTCTTATCTACACCAGGGCCATTGTTGGGGAGGGATTTCAGAGCTTTAGCCTCAAATCTGTTTAGTTTAGTATTGTATCTTTGCAGGAATTGATTTACGGTATTTGTTTGTTTTTTCTCAGTTGGCCAGAGATGGCAGGAAAACTGTCAAAATACAAAAAAATTATTTGGGAGCATCATGCCCCAGACCAACACTTGTGGTTCTACAGAACCGGACTAAGGCCCCAATGTCCTAAATGTGTACCAACAGCCCTGATTTACACTACCTAACCTAGTATTGTCATCAACAGTTGTGTAAATTGTAAACAAAGGCTTTGTGTGAGAATCAAATATCATCAAAGACAAGACTATATGTGAGTGTGTGTCTGCCATTAAACAGTATGGAGACTGTCTTACAATCAGTCTTGATCAATATCAACTCATGTAAACACAGACTAAAATGAAAATTCAAGATTATAGGGATGCATACAATTGTGGATAAATATACATAAAATTACCATACAAATATCAAAACATTAGACAAACTGCAACAATGCAGTGAAAAATCTCAAAATGCACACCACTGAGTGCTGGTAATGATACCCAGGCCTTCAGAAGTCAAGGCAGCAAACCAACCAAGTCACTGATGCTGCCCTGACTTGTATTCTGAAGGCCACGGTTTGACTGGCAGCACTTGGTGGAGTACAATCCAATATAATCAAAAGCCACCAGCATGTAAACACAAGCCACTAAGTGGATAAAAGTGGAATGTATAGTTTCTCCTTTTTGCAGGTGTTCAGCTCCTGGATGGAGAGTTTAAGGATAGAAGGTTTCAAACAGTAAACCTGAAATTCAGAAAATCAAGTTATGTAGATTTGAGGGTAATGGTCTCCCTGTACCCTCAAGGTGTACTGGAAACTACCTCACCCTCTTCCGGGCTTTCCTTCCTCCCTCCATCCAGATAAGCCACTGGCGGCTGATAGGACTGGCACAGTACTTTTAAACATTGCTGGGTCATCATATTGTCTGACACCAAAATATAAAACTAAAATCTGAAGAAAATAAATATACAATCTTAAAATACACTTTGGTAGAGATGTAGAGAACACTGTGATCAGCAGCAGCCCCTCCCCATCAGCAGCACCTTATCAGGGTGTGAACATGAGGTAAAGAATGAGAAGGCGCAACAGGGCCACTCTTTCTTGTGTTGCTATCAACTGTCTTTTTTCCAAGAAAATTATATAAATTTAAAGTAAACATTTATTCAAATTTTGCAGGGACAAATAATGACAATAAGGATGTAAGAAGTAACCCTGAACAAGGCACCTCCTAGCTACATGTATGCTTCTATCACAAAACATTACAGTTCTTATAAGGCACCTGAGGACTAATTAGGTAAATAGCACTCAACATTCCACTAATAATCAGAACATTCCATTAACAACTGACTGTTTCAGACGGACGAGTCACCAGGATGAGATTCAGTGTGAAGCAGACACAAGAGCATGGAGCTGAGGCAGCAGTTAGTCCAGCAGGTTGGTCTGCTTGCTGGACAAACAATCATCCTCTATGTGGCACTTGAACGAGGATTGGTCGCGGCCCGTTGCTATCAAGACTTGGTCGCTGCCTATTCCTAGCACTAAATCATCCACAACTGTATGTCTGAAAGAAACAGGGACATGGTGAGTCATCTAATACTGGAGCATGAAATGAGCTAGGTATTATTTATTATGTAAACAGTAGGTGATGTAGAGATTGCTAGTGTGGTAAGAATGTGAATGAGCAGAGGGGGTCTCCATTTCTTCTGGGAAGGGGAGGAGAGAGGAGCTTGTTAGACTTCCATGCATGAATGTGAATTGATTTAGTTAAGAGGCACTTGGGAGAGGAAAGGTAGACATTTTAAGAGAGAGAGAGAGAGAGAGAGAGAGAGAGAGAGAGAGAGAGAGAGAGAGAATATCGCCACAAGACCCCCCAGGATGCAACCACCCTGGATGTTGACATACCCCCAGGCACACAGCCCTCCCAGACACATAAAGAAGTCTCTCACTCTCATTTGTTCTCGCTTGCTCTCTCTCTCTCCTGTAACCAAGAACACTTTCTGGATGTATTTCAGTATTTATATTCATGAATTCTGTGATGAAGAAAACTTTTATAGAACAAAATAAAGCATTTACCCATTTCCGGCATTTTGTTTCCTTCCCTTCCTGGGTGGAGGGAGTGGAGCAGCACGCACTGGCTCTCTTAATGATGGCTCTCTTAATGACGAACTTTTTGAAATTTCCACCTTCGTAGTCGAGTTCATTGATGGTAAACCATGTATTGAATGACACTTCCCCTCTGGGCTCCGCTGAACCAGAAGTCTTGCCATGGAGTTCAGTGGCAAGTTCTGTGATGCATGACCTTCCTCTTCCTCCAAATCCACATGAAATTGTGACTTGCCTTTAGCACGAATTCTTGATGTTCGCTGGATAAGGGGGGTCCCAAAGTGCTCCAGAGGATCCTGAAACAAAGGCAAAAGTTAAGTTGGGGGCATGCTCTAGTGCTCCTCTTCATGCCACTGGTCTTCAAGCCTGTGGTGGGGAAATAACCCATTACCCCGGGACACAGGACCTGTATGTCATCCACGGTTGCCTTCCCCAGGTACCCGTTTATCAATGAGTCCAATAGGGAGGATGAACAGCTGGGTGAGCTGCACACTGGCTGCCTGGACTGGGATTCAAACCTGGGCCTGTGGTTTCGTTGCTCAGCGTGCTAATACTTAACTACTGGAACATTCTATTGACACAAAAATTATGAAAATCTTTTGATATTATAATTCTACAAAAAACATATTGTGAACTTAAATGCCTTTCAAACAGGCCTCACATGACAATGCATCAACTTTTGTTGGTTCAAAGTACTTCTATATACAATTAAAATTGTTTTCCCACATACCTTTCCTGTCTTTCTTCTAATTTGGACTCTCAACATTACCATCTGTGCTCTCATGTGTTCATAGCTGAAATAGGAAAATGCATACAGCTTAATATAAATTTTCAACGGGTATGTCTGGACATGAGACAATAAAAATGCTTGTTCATAGATATTTTATAGAGTAAAACTATAGATTATGATAGTTATGATTCTTAGTTACTTTTTCTGCATTAAAACTAAATTTCCTAATCCAAATAGGAATTAATAATGGGAAACAGGAATGAAAAGGGAATGAGAAGGAAAAAATAGTCTGAACTGGCAGGTGAGACATTGCAGGACAGTGATTACAGGGAGAGATAGAGAACGAAGGAGAAGTGATTACTGGACGGACGAAAAGTAGATAAAAACACAATTCTAGAGTAAGTCGGGTGTTCAAGATTGTTATGGTGTTCATGGTTAAGGCAGATGAGGTAGTAGTTGGCTGTAAGGTGTGCGAGACAAGTGAGGCGTTTGGTAGTGTCAAGGGTTGAGGTGCCTGGCAGTGGACCACCAAACAGGGCAAAGACGACTAGAGGAAATGCATGGAGGAGGACGTGGCTGCTCTGGATGTTAAACAAGAGGAAACACTTGATAGAAACAGTTGGAGGACAGTCATCAAACATCTAATCTGATAAGAGAATAGAAAATGGAGTGAAAACTATCATAAAGCAGCCATATCCACAGGGGAAGGTAGAGAGGTAAGATACAGGTTGCAATAAAGAAATCAAGAATAGGAAAGGCCCTTGGCATTGATGGCATAACAGCAGAAAGGCTGGAATATGTAAAAAAAATTTTTTTTTTTTTTTTTTTTTACAACAAAGATGGCTCAAGGGCAACAAAAAGATGTAAAAAAAAAAAAAAAACTGCTACTCACTGCTCCTACAACAGACAAAAGCAAAGAGTAGCCAAAAGAGAGGTCAATTTCGGGTGGAGAGGTGTCTTGATACACACTTCTTGAAAGATGTAGTTGTGAAATGCCCCTAAAATCTTAAACTAGATTCATAAGGGTCTCAGTGCTTACCCCAATTATAATTATATAGTTCTAAAGCACTTATTAATCTGTAAGAGGGTACTAGACATGATTTTTTATGCATACACTATGTGGTGTGAACATACCTCGCATGGATCAATTTGTTGACCCATGTAACAGCACTTGCTTCTGACTGGGCAAAGAAGAGATGCTTTTTATCCATATCATCCTGAAAAATGTTCAATAGTTAAATGTATGATAGACACAATCAATGTAATATCTCCAGATTGTTCCTTCAGACATAAATTATAGTTATTCATTATAAAAGAATCAAGAGCCAATTATGGTGTGTGGGTCCTACAACACCACGTTAAGTAAGTAGGCAAAGTGAAGATGACAGTTACGATAGGACTTGACTCAGAAAATTCATGTATGCTTCCTTACTAATGAGACTTTCTATACAACAGAGTGAGGTCATTTTTTGTTGATTTATACCATAAGGTCCTGGCTATCATGTGTTTGAAGATATCCTAAACTTAACATTTCCTATCTAAACCCGAAACATTCACTATAGGTCTTGACTCAGAAAATTCACAAACGCTTCCTTTTTAATGAGACTTTCTATTCTACAAAGTGAAGATATTTTTTTGTTGATTTATACCATAAGGTGCTGGGTATCATGTGTTTGAAGATACCCTAAACTTAACCTAACCTATCCTAACAAAACCCAAAACATTTACTATAGGTCTTGACTCAGAAAATTCATGTATGCTTCCTTATAAATGAGACTTTCTAAACAACATAGTGAGGTCATTCTTTGTTGATTTATACCATAAGGTCCTGGCTATCATGTGTTTGAACACACCCTAAACTTAACCTAACCTATCCTAACAAAACCCAAAACATTCACTATAGGTCTTGACTCATAAAATTCATACATGCTTCCATATTAATGAGACTTTCTATACAACATAATGAGGTCATTCTTTGTTGATTTATACCATAAGGTGCTGGCTATCATGTGTTTGAAGATACCCTAAACTTAACCTAACCTATCCTAACAAAACCCAAAACATTTACTATAGGTCTTGACTCAGAAAATTCATATATGCTTCCATATTAATGAGACTTTCTATACAACATAGTGAGGTCATTCTTTGTTGATTTATACCATAAGGTCCTGGCTATCATGTGTTTGAAAATACCCTAAACTTAACCTAACCTATCCTAACAAAACCCAAAACATTTACTATAGGTCTTGACTCAGAAAATTCATATACGCATCCTTTTTAATGAAACTTTCTATGCAAAAAAGTGAGGATATTCTTTGTTGATTTATACCATAAGGTGCTGGCTATCATGTGTTTGAAGATACCTTAAACTTAAGCTAACCTAACCTAACAAAACCCGAAACATTCACTATAGGTCTTGGCTCAGAAAATTCATATATGCTTCCATATTAATGAGACTTTCTATACAACATAGTGAGGTCATTCTTTCTTGATTTATACCATAAGGTTCTGGCTATCATGTCTTTGAAGATACCCTAAACTTAACCTAACCTATCCAAACAAAACCCAAAACATTTACTATAGGTCTTGACTCAGAAAATTCATATATCCTTCCATATTAATGAGACTTTCTATACAACATAGTGAGGTCATTCTTTGTTGATTTATACCATAAGGTCCTGGCTATCATGTGTTTGAAGATACCCTAAATTTATCCTAACAAAACCCGAAACATTCACTATAGGTCTTGACTCAGAAAATTCATATATGCTTCCATATTAATGAGAGTTTCTATTCAACATAGTGAGGTCATTCTTTGTTGATTTATACCATAAGGTCCTGGCTATCATGTGTTTGAAGATAACCTAAACTTAACCTAACCTATCCTAACAAAACCCAAAACATTCACTATAGGTCTTGACTCAGAAAATTCATGTATGCTTCCTTTTTAATGAGACTTTCTATACAACATAGTGAGGTCATTCTTTGTTGATTTATACTATAAGGTCCTGGCTATCATGTGTTTGAAGATACCCTAAACTTAACCTAACCTAACCTAAAAAAACACGAAACATTCACTATAGGTCTTGGCTCAGAAAATTCATATATGCTTCTATATTAATGAGACTTTCTATACAACATAGTGAGGTCATTCTTTGTTGATTTATACCATAAGGTCCTGGCTATCATGTGTTTGAAGATACCCTAAACTTAACCTAACCTATCCTAACAAAACCCAAAACATTTACTATAGGTCTTGACTCAGAAAATTCATATATGCTTCCATATTAATGAGAGTTTCTATTCAACATAGTGAGGTCATTCTTTGTTCATTTACACCATAAGCTGCTGGCTATCATGTGTTTGAAGATACCCAAACTTAACCTAAACTACTTCTACCATAGTAAGTACACATGATTTACCTTCCATTTGATTGCAAACCCAAAAGGGACATCAGAAGCCCCTTCCTTCTGGACTTCAATGTTCTCCAATACAAAGACACCACTCGGCTGAAAAGAGCATCAGTGTAAAAACATAAATAATATATAAACTAAGGCACATGTAAAAAGAATACAAGCAGCTTATTTAATATCTCAAGAAAACTTTGTATGTTCTTTTATAAACTAATATATGGCATAGTATTCTGAAAGCACTGTCAGACAATACAATATAATAATGAAAACATGTTGCTTTTACTGATAAAAGAAATATACTGTTCTTTAACCCCTTGACTGTGGATTTCCTACAAGAAGACATCAGCAAGCTACATTAATGGAACAAAAAGTGGCTACTACAATTCAATGAAGAAAAATGTAGTCATGCACCTTAGGAGGGGATATCCTGCATACCAGTACAACATGGGAAACACTCCACTATCCACCACAGAGGCAGAGAAAGACCTGGGAGTGTATGTTACCAGGCTACCAGTGAAAGCCAAATCCGTGCCAATCGCAGCGGACGGGTTAAACTTAAGTGCTAATCCAACAACCAGCAACTGAAAATACTGTTACAATTGGACGGACTTTATAGTTGATCAGTCATCCTAAAACCCCCACTTCTAAGATCACAGCCTTAACACTGTCCATTCCTTACTGTAGGCTATATACAAGGAAAAGCTTGGAAAAGTCTACTGAAGTAACATAGATCCACATCATAGTCTGCCCTACAACCATGAGTACAATGTTGTTCTTTAACTACCCCCTCTTTTGACCACTTATTTCTTTTTTATAGCAGTGATTTGTGGGTCTTTTTCTTATTTATTTATTTTTGCCCTCGATTTGCTTCTTTCCTGTAAAAAAAATAGTGTCCGAGAGTGACCGAGACTCATGATGCTGAATCGAGAGACAGTTACCAGAATTAATATATAAATCAAATTACTTAATAAAAATGTACCTAGACATGTTAACACTCAAATTAAACATTCCTATATACATGCATTTTTTCATGAAGGCACAGAAGTTGCACCATGAAACATTAAAAATACATATCCTACATTTCCACACATACCTCATTTTTTCCTATGCCTCCAAATTCGTTGAGGCGATAGTAGAACAGGAGATTGGCCTTCAGCTTGAACCAGCGCTCCTTATAGGCTGAAATGAGGAATAAAATTATTAATATTCATCATGTCCAGTGGCTGATATGGAAAATTATATATATATAGTAATAATAATTGTTTGGGGTATATTGACAAGGTGGAAAAATAACAAGTGAGTGGAATGATAATTATGAGTTTATGAGATTATGAGTGAATGGAATGATAATTATGAGTTTATGAGATTATGAGCGAATGGAATGATAATTATGAGTTCATGAGATTATGAGTGAATGGAGTGATAATTATGAGTTTATGAGATTATGAGTGAATGGAATGATAATTATGAGTTCATGAGATTATGAGTGAATGGAATGATAATTATGAGTTCATGAGATTATGAGTGAATGGAATGATAATTATGAGTTCATGAGATTATGAGTGAATGGAATGATAATTATGAGTTTATGAGATTATGAGTGAATGGAATGATAATTATGAGTTTATGAGATTATGAGTGAATGGAATGATAATTATGAGTTTATGAGATTATGAGTGAATGGAATGATAATTATGAGTTCATGAGTTTATGAGTGAATGGAATGATAATTATGAGGATCTCAGAGTGTGTTGCCGACATTCTACATGGATATAAAGACATTTTTCCCTTTAAATAAGCTCCAGTGCTTGACACACAACACTATGCAAAATAAAAAGTGTCAACAGGAATGGCAACACTGCAAAAGACTAAATTTCTTATATTATTGCATCTCCTTTTCCTTAACGTCCTTATTTTTCGCTTAAAGGGTTGGATGTCTTATATTATTGTATGTATTAGGATCTGTTTTTTCCAGCTTGTGACATCCTTGCTGCCTTGCGTTTCAGGGTAATGGGTTCTTATCCACTGCAGGTTCAAAGGCGAATGTGACGGAGATGAGCACTAAGGCCACATGAAGCTATAGTGTATGCCCCAATCTTTACTTTTACATGCTTATACTTATCTCTGAACACTAGTACATAAGTATATTTAGGGGAGGCAGTGGCTGAGTGGTCAGTGTGCGGGTGTGGTGAGCCCGAGGACCTAGGTTGGAGTCCCACAGAAGGATGCTGACAATTTTTAACCTGGTAGCAGTGATGGGCCAAATTTGTGGCTTTACCGTGTACCAGTGACGAGCCAAATTTTTGCCATGATATAAACCCCCCAAAAATAGATGATGCATAAATTGATCACAAACGCTTTGATGTATATTATGAAATGGTTTGCATGAGTGATGATTTTTTCTCTTTTTTCTCACTTAGAGGGGCCTTTAAGAAACATGATCCCCGCAGCTACCAGGTTAATCATCTCCTACCGGTATTATGGGCAGCATCTAAAAAATAAGAGATAGGTAAAAATGATAGAAACCAGAGATAGCCTGAGCAAATGTAACGTGCCTGAGTCATACAGTGTCCTGGGGGGAGGCTTGTGGGTGAGCCGGCCCTCGTGGTCCCCTGCTGACTCCGCAAACGCGGCTATTTCGTCATTGTTAAAATGCATCTTGTTCTTCTTTCTGCCTCACTCATCAAGTAAAGTCCCTGAAAGAAAAGAACATAAATTTATTTTTACAGCAATAGAAGCATCTCAAGGGCATCAAAAACAAAAAGAACAGGAAACGAAAAAGCCCACTAAGCATGTTATAGTTACGTATGTGTATAATAATAGATCATAACCCCTTGACTGTGGATTTTCTACAAGAAGACATCACCAAGCTAGAGGAATGGAACAAAAAGTGGCTGCTACAATGCAATTAAGAAAAATGTAAAGTCATGCACCTTGGGAGGGGATATCCAGCACACCAATACCACATGGGAAACACTCCACTATCCACCACAGAGGCAGAGAAAAACCTGGGAGAAAATGTTACCAGGCTACCAGTGAAAGCCAAATCTGTGCTAATCACAGCGGACGGGTTAAACACTTACAGGGACATTCCACCCAGTAAAAAAAGCACTATGTACATTAGGGCTAAAGGAAAATTACTGTCACAAGGAAATATTGCTGAGTAGAATGGGTCACTTGCACACACACACACATATGACATTTTGAAACATTTATTCATTACCTAATTTTTTTCAAGGCACTACATACATTTATTTGGTAGATGCTCACTGTCTCCAGCATTCTTGAACTAAAATGTCGGTTGCAATAAAGCTGTCAAAAGGAATGAAGTAAGATAAGTTTCCAGAAGTATGGTTGTCTCAAATTCGTGTACTAAACTAATTCTTCTGTTAAGTTTGCAGTGCTTTTCAGTGATCGATTATATACTTACTTCACTCAGAAATCACCGTATTTTTATTTCTTACTCTTCCCTATAACTCCCTTGAACTAAATATATAATTGCTTGCCTAACTTTTCCAGAATTACAATCATCTCAAATTAGTGTACTAAACTAATTCTTCTGTTAAGTTTGCCGTGCTTTTCAATGATTCAATAATACTTACTTCACTCGGAAATCATCATAAGTATTTTATTCTTTGCTCCTCACACACACTCACTATAACTAAAAACATCTGCTTGCCTAACCTAACCTAATTTTGTAACCTATCACTGCTATATTGATAGCCTATCACTGTAAAACTAGTAGTAACCTAGCGCCACTAAATCACAAATCTGTCATCAGTAAGGTAGTAACATATTGCCATTTAATCAGTAACCTATCACCCTGAAGTTAGTAACCTATCACAGCTAAATCCTTAACCTATCGCCGCTGAATTAGTAACCTATCGCACCTAAATCCGTAACTTATCACCACTGAATTAGTAACATATTGCCATTAAATCAATAACCTATCACCCCTAAATTAGTAACCTATCACAGGTAAATCCGTAAACTATCACCGCTGAATCAGTAACCTATCGCAGCTAAATCCGTAACTTATCATCCTTAAATTAGTAACCTATCGCCACTAAATTTAGTAACGCATCACGGCGAATTATTAACCTATTGCGGCTAAATTAGTAACACGCTAAATCAGTAACCTAGGTATTTCTTGGAAGCGTTAGAAATAGAGGAAGGATTAGCACTGGACCCAGCAAGATGGAGGAGGATCATTGCAAGTCCAACCACAAGAATGGAAGATTGACTAAAAACAAAGACAAAGGTATTAATTTGGTTTTACATCCATCGCACTGCGGAGTTTACACATCAAAACTTACAAGAAATAAACGGTTTCATACACTAGTGAGATGGGTGATATTCTAGATATTTATAGAAATTTCACGTTGGACGGTGAATGGGTACCTGGGGAAGCCTGGGGAAGGTAAACTAAGGTAACTCGACAGTCACATTGGCCCTGCATTCTGTTTTTTTCTACTTACATAACTTTAGAATGTAGGTAGAAAGTCCATTATGTGTATTGGTAGGATGGAAGGTGTACTCAAAGGCTTATGTCCCTGCCCTTAAACTCCCATAGCTTCGCTTTTCTATTTTTGACATATAGTTTAGTTTTTTTAACTTATATAGAACTTTTTTAACTTTTTAACTTATATATATCCTTTAGAACACAAGTAGAAGGTCCTTTAGTGTATTGACAGGTGAATGGAAGGTGTACTCAAAGGCTTACGTCTCCGCCCTTTCCCTCCCATAGCTTCATTTTCTACTTTTGACCTGTAGTTTATTATTTTTTAAACTAATATTGCTTTAGAACGTAAGTAGAGAGCCCCTTACCTGTACTGAGATAATTAACAGGTAACCAATGACCTTCCTTCCCGCCCTTGTCTTTCCATGGCTATTTCTTTTGATCTATAGTTTCTTTTTCTTCCTTAGACCTATACTTTATTCTTTTTTTACTTATATTGCTTTAGAACGTAAGTAGAGAGCCCCTTACCTGTACTGAGATAATTAACAGGTAACCAATGACCTTCCTTCCCGCCCTTGTCTTTCCATAGCTATTTCTTTTTATCTATAGTTTCTTTTTCTTCCTTAGACCAATAATTTATTCTTTTTTTACTTATATTGCTTTAGAACGTAAGTAGAGAGCCCCTTACCTGTACTGAGAGATAATTAAGAGGTAACCGATGGCCCGCCTCAGCCTCCCATGGTTTAATTCTTCTTCTTCTTCTTCTTTAGAGCTATACACTTTTTTTCTTCTTCTTCTTCTTCTTCTTCTTCTTCTTCTTCTCTGGTTCTTCTTTTGGCCTACACAGTTTTCTTCTTCTGATCTTTTCTTTTATTTCTCTTTTCTCTCTTTTTCTTCTTCTCTCTCTGATTCTTCTTCTTCTTTTGACCAATACACTTTTTCCTCCTCCTCCTCCTTCTTCTTCTTCTTCTTCTCTCTGGTTCTTCTTTTGGGCTACACAGTTTTCTTCTTCTACTTCTCTTTCTTCTATTTCTCTTTTCCCTCTTTTTCTTCTTCTCTCTCTGATTCTTCTTCTTCTTTTGACCAGTACACTGTTTCCTCCTCCTCCTCCTTCTTCTTCTTCTTCTTCTTCTTCTCTCTGTTTCTTCTTTTGGGCTACACAGTTTTCTTCTTCTACTTCTCTTTCTTCTATTCTCTTTTCTCTCTTTTTCTTCTTCTCTCTGATTCTTCTTCTTCTTTTGACCAATACACTGTTTCCTCCTCCTCCTCCTTCTTCTTCTTCTTCTTCTCTCTGGTTCTTCTTTTGGCCTACACAGTTTTCTCCTTCTGATCTTTTATCTCTCTTTTTCTTCTTCTCTCTCTGCTTCTTCTTTTGACCAATACAAATTTTCCTCCTCCTCCTCCTCCTTCTTCTTCTTCTTCTCTCTGTTTCTTCTTTTGGGCTACACAGTTTTCTTCTGATATCCTTCTCTTTCTCTCTTCTTTTTCTTCTTCTCTCTCTCTGTTTCTTCTTCTGATCCTCTCGTCTTTTTCACAGATGTGTTTGCTTGTGAATAAAAGTTTCAATCAATCAATCAATCTCGTCTTCTTCTTCCTCTTCTTCTCTTAACCTGTTTCGCTTTTAATCTCACACCCTTATCAGTGGCTTATCAATGGCTATCTTTCCTCACTACGATACACATTGCGCTATAATTTACAGCTTGAATCACTTATTTTCAATCCTTTTCTTTGTAGTTGTTCAAATATTTGTGTCTTTACCAATCACCGTTTTTTTTTTTCTCCTTTTTTATGTCTTTCCTTCTTTTTCTAGTTTTCCTTCTTTTTCTATTTCGCCTTTTCTAATTTTCTCTCTTTTTTTTTATTTCCCATTATGACTCTTTCCCGAGGCCACAGTGAAAAATGGACCGGGGTTTGCATGGGTCATTTTCCTGTTGAAGAATCCGTTAATATCTGATAGCAACTTCTACGAGAGGCTTTTCAAACAGCTAGGCGTACAGAGGCCCCGATACGTTTGAGGAGACGGGTTTATGGTGACTCTCCGAAGACAGCTAGTCATCTGGTTCTATAAAATAGCTCCTTAAAGTCAACTTATTCTAATAGCTTTCAACTATGATTTAATAGATTTCAACCGGTTTAATAGCCCTCTGAAGAAAGTCAACTAGATTTAATAGCCCTCAACTGGTTTTAATAGATCTCTGAAGAAAGCCAACTAGATTTAATAGCTTTCAACTAGTTTTAATAGCGCCCCGAAGAAAGCCAACTAGATTTAATAGCCCTCAACTGGTTTTAATAGCTCTCCGAAGAAAGCCAACTAGATTTAATAGCTTTCAACTGGTTTTAATAGCTCTCCGAAGAAAGCCAACTAGATTTAATAGCGCTCCGAAGAAAGCCAACTGGATTTAATACCCTTCAACTGGTTTTAATAGCGCTCCGAAGAAAGCCAACTAGATTTAATAGCTTTCAACTAGTTTTAATAGCGCTCCGAAGAAAGCCAACTGGATTTAATACCCTTCAACTGGTTTTAATAGCGCTCCGAAGAAAGCCAACTAGATTTAATAGCCCTCAAATGCTTTAATAGCTCTGAAGAAAGTTACTTTTTAATAGCTCTCAATTGGCTTTAATAGCTCTCCGAGGAAATCTACCTGGTTTTAATAGCTTGTTCTGCAGCTGCATCAATACCTGCATTAAACGAAACTCTAAACCCCGCTAATTAGGCCATGGGTAGGTGAAGGTGTGGGTGTGGGTGTCAATAACCTCGCTATAGCATTGTTAAGACTGACGTAAGGCTGTACTTTAACGTGCAGGCATATGATGTGCGGCTCAGGCTTTACCTCCAACACGTGTCTGAAATAGAACAGCAGACAGTGGAGGCTTTCGTCACGTTCTCGATTGTCTCGTGAACTCTGTCGTGTCATCGGTAGTGGTGTGATATGTGGGTGCGTCCTTACTAGCTACGAGGGATTATAACGAGAAAGGTAGACAGTATACATATGCTCCTGAACAAGAAAGAACCTTTGTAGTTGTACAGTGAACAAAAAGGCGGCTTCCTATTAGCTATTACTGCACTGATAGGTAAAATAAGCTCATTAATGATTCCCTCTATTTATACTCTTCCTCTTTCTACCATAGTTTATTCGCACGGTTGTTCTGTTAGATAAATATAGATAGGTAGATGGATAGAGACGGCTTCAAATTTTGTAAGTTCTTTAGTGTATCAAATCCCTCACTGATGACCCTTTCCTTTCAGCTATATATTGGTTGAATGCTTAATCTTCAAATGTATACATACTCTTAACGCTAATGAGTAGGCGTTATATAGGAAGGTTTACATAGCATGCCATAGGAGCTGTAATAGAGACAAAAACCTTCTCCTGCTCCTGCCGTGAAAAAAGACTCGTGATGTTCCCACACGGTCAGGTTTCATCAAGGTTACATATTCGTCACTTCAGTCCAGTTTGATGAGTTTATGGAGCGTCTGAAGTCATGTCCTACACCTTATCTTTACCTACGATAGGGTTGACGTGGAAAGGAATACACTCAATAGCCGAAAACGTCTCTCTAGGCTAAGACAGTGAGAGAAAACGAGTAATCTGGACACACACACACACACACACACACACACACACACATTCCAGGACTCAGAACACGCTTTCTTATCCCTAAATCCTTCCTTCCCTCCCTTTTACCGCCTCACAAGCCAGTTTCCGATCCCTTCCCAGACCCTTTAAGACTTTTTCACTTGTTCACTTTGTCTTCTGTGCGGAAAACAAGGCGAGGATTTATTTATGTATCTATCTACCTATCCACCTTTTGTTCCTGTGAAGTAGCCTCATAACACACCCAAAGTAACACAACTTTAAACTTTTTCATACCTATCAATTTATCTATCTACCTATCTGTCTATCAATCTATCTATATATCTATCTATATACCTACCTACCTACCTGTCTATCTATGCACCTTTTGTTCCAGTCAGATGACCTCATAACGCATCCAAAGTAAAATAACCTCCAAATGTCTCCTGATTACTAGAGATTAGCATCTTGGAGGGAGCGCCTGAGGGCCTCGCTGAGATTGCCGACCGCCACCAGCGTGTAGGTGACGCGCCGTGCCACGCACCGCCACACATGACACACGGGGACAGAGGACAGGTGTGGGCACTCATTAGCATCACAGGTGGATCAGTAGTCTCAAAACACCAGTAGAACATAAGCTACAACACACTGGAAATTCTCAATCGGTGTTAATCCAATGCTAAAGTCAATTCTAAGTTCACCTCTCGAGTCCAACATTCGGCAACTCACTATTGATTGTTGTCCTCCTCACAGGTTTCATAAGGAGAGACAGAACCACAGCACCTTGCCTGGCGTGAGGACGTGCCTGTATTGTTAGGGCGTGCCGAGCAACAGTTGGTTCTCACTCGACCCTTAGTGCTGCGTTGACATGTCGCCCAAGAACGGAAAGAGACCCATCGTGGACGTGACCCGGACGGAGAGCATCAGCGCCTGCCATAGACTGCACAGGTGAGATACGCGCCACGATAAGGCCAATAATGGTTTGTTTTCCTTCCTCTGTTACGCCCTTTCAATCCTTCTTGGTCGCTTGTGCCTTTATTTTTTTTTAGCACTTGTCCCCTACCATTGTATCTTTTTAGTTTCCTGGTGCTACTTACACATGTATCCTTAGTTGTATAATTACACTCTGTACTGCCTGGGGGTTGGGATGGCATGCTCCTCCCTTCTTCTTTGTTGTTTACTTGCAACAATAAACTATCAATCAATCAATCCATCGCTTGTATATAAAGGCGGTAACTAATGTCAGTGGATTGCTTATTTTGTTTTTGTTTTGTCACTCCCTGTCACACCTCCTTGGTCACTCATATAATTATCAAGAACGTAACTAATGTCTGTCGTGTCTCTCACTCCCTTTTAAACGTCCTTGGTCATTTGTATATCAAGAACGTAACTAATATGTTTGTACCGGCTTTTTGTAACTCCCTGTCACATCTCCTTGGTCACTCATATAACTATCAAGAACGTAACTAATGTCTGTCATGTCTCTCACTCCCTTTTAAACGTCCTTGGTTACTCGTATATCAAGAACGTAACTAATATATCTGTGCCGGCTTCAGGTAATTGCATGCGAACCGCTCACCTGCATCTGTTCTAATTATACTGCCGACCACCTTTACGTATTAATAGATGAGGTGTTTTATATTATACAGTCCGTTTTTCTTTTTTCTTGGGTGGTCATCATTGCTTCTAAGACGGATAATACATTCTTTTTTACATCAAAGGATACGGCTCAAGGGCAACAAAAAGGGTACACACACACAAAAAAAAAAGCCCGCTACTTGCCGCTCCCACAAAAGTAAAAAAGTAAAGAGTAGCCAAAAGAGAGGTCAATTTCGGGTGGAGAGGTGTCTTGATACATGAGCAGAACCACTATTACTTAACTTTAAAACGCAATCCTGAGGTGCTGTGTAGTGAGGTTAGTCATGTCTGTCTGTCAGTCTGTTTGTACGTATATGTCTCTGCTTGTCTCTCTTGCATGTCAGTCAGTCAGTCAGTCAGTCAGTCTCTCTCTCTCTCTCTCTCTCTCTCTCTCTCTCTCTCTCTCTCTCTCTCTCTCTCTCTCTCTCTCTCTCTCTCTCTCTCTCTCTCTCTCTCTCTCTCTCTCTCTCTCTCTCTCTCTCTCTCTAAATGGCATTCACATACCTACATATATTTTACCTTATTTGTCTCTTTTATTACTTTTTCTATCAATATCTCAGTTTAGAATTTCTGGGAGCGTCTTCGAACACAAGTTATTCTATTGTTTATTTCTCCATTGACTCCTTGATTCATTCTCCTCATTTTAATTACAGCTTTTTATTAAATTCACCATTGGCGTAACTCCCAGAAGCCAAAGTTAACATATCGAACTATAGAGATCAACCTCGTGAATCGTGAGGTAGCCCGTGTGACAGACAGGGGGATGGACAGGAACAGGCGTGGAGGCTTTGACGCCCATGACTCGTATTGTTGCATAGCCGACAGTCGATCCTCTTTGGTGAATATAATCTGTTCCTCAGTTTCGTCACCATTACAACGCAGAGAGAGAGAGAGAGAGAGAGAGAGAGAGAGAGAGAGAGAGAGAGAGAGAGAGAGAGAGAGAGAGAGAGAGAGAGAGAGAGAGAGAGAGAGAGAGAGAGAGAGAGAGAGAGAGAGAGAGAGAAAACAGCATATATCAATTGAGAGTTGTTTACGTAGAAAATAAATACAAAAATCTATCTTCCTAAGTTCATAAATCGATAACTCATGTTCACAACGACTCCTTAATTAATACCAAAGCAAATATTGGAGAACTTTTTAAATCACGGAGCAGGAAATGTGAATGTCGTAGATTGACGGCGAGACTCACTGTCATTTAATTTGGGGTCATTAAAGACATGTAATTATCGCCATGTGTTTAAAAGGTCATGGGAGATGTAAAGAGCAGCGTTGCCAGTTGTGCGATGATCATTCTGCCATACGATAATCAATACAGCATCCGTATCGTTGATTAATACCCTTTCCCCAGCTCTTCATCCTCCCTTTCGATAAATGTGTATATCTGGGGACATCTGGGGAAGGTAAACTGTGGCAACCCTGTGTCCTGGAGTGAGATCTTACCCATTTAAAACTCAAAGCCCAATGCGACGGAGATGAGCACCACGGCCACGCGCAGCTATAGCGTATGACCCCAAAATATGCCTTGCAAGTAAAAATAAATCCTACGTCAACTCTGTCAATAACCTTAGAAGCTCGATTCAGTTCAATGCAGTTCTTAAAGTGTGTCTATTTAACGGCCCCTCCCCTTACATCGGTACTTGTATTTAACGGCCCCTCCCCTTACATCGGTACTTGTATTTAACGGCCCCTCCCCTTACATCGGCACTTGTATTTAACGGCCCTTCCCCTTACATCGGTACTTGTATTTAACGGCCCCTCCCCTTACGTCGGTACTTGTATTTAACGGCCCCTCCCCTTACGTCGGTACTTGTATTTAACGGCCCCTCCCCTTACGTCGGTACTTGTATTTAACGGCCCCTCTCCTTACATCGGTACTTGTATTTAACGGCCCTCCCTTACATCGGTACTTGTATTTAACGGCCCTCCTTACATCGGTACTTGTATTTAACGGCCCTCCTTACGTCGGTACTTGTATTTAACGGCCCCTCCTTACGTCGGTACTTGTATTTAACGGCCCCTATCCTTACGTCGGTACTTGTATTTAACGGCCCCTCCCCTTACATCGGTACTTGTATTTAACGGCCCCTCCCCTTACATCGGTACTTGTATTTAACGGCCCCTCCCCTTACATCGGTACTTGTATTTAACGGCCCCTATCCTTACATCGGTACTTGTATTTAACGGCCCCTCCCCTTACATCGGTACTTGTATTTAACGGCCCCTCCCCTTACATCGGTACTTGTATTTAACGGCCCCTCCCCTTACGTCGGTACTTGTATTTAACGGCCCCTATCCTTACATCGGTACTTGTATTTAACGGCCCCTCCCCTTACATCGGTACTTGTATTTAACGGCCCCTCCCCTTACGTCGGTACTTGTATTTAACGGCCCCTTCCCTTACGTCGGTACTTGTATTTAACGGCCCCTCCCCTTACGTCGGTACTTGTATTTAACGGCCCCTCCCCTTACGTCGGTACTTGTATTTAACGGCCCCTCCCCTTACATCGGTACTTGTATTTAACGGCCCCTCCCCTTACGTCGGTACTTGTATTTAACGGCCCCTCCCCTTACGTCGGTACTTGTATTTAACGGCCCCTCCCCTTACATCGGTACTTGTATTTAACGGCCCCTCCCCTTACATCGGTACTTGTATTTAACGGCCCCTCCCCTTACATCGGTACTTGTATTTAACGGCCCCTCCCCTTAAGTCGGCATTTGTAGACGTGTTCTCCTCTCACATCGACTACCTCCAAAGGCCGAAAAGAAAGTTAATCGGGTTCTCATGAGTAATTCTTCGCGTTGACGGTACAGAGGAAGGTTCATACTACCACCAGGGTCATAAAACTACCTCTGGAAAGGCCCCAAACGCCTACGAAAGCCTTGGCAAATGTGTGACCTTGAGGGACGAAATGTTTGAGAATATGGCCCTTACAAAACTCGCATGAAGTACACCGTGGATTTTAGTCTAGTCAGGCGTGTAGAGTATGATGCGGATTACACTGGGTCGAGTCCACGAACCGAGCTTCAAGAACAATGGGCGAACAGCAGCGTGACGTGTTGACTCGACCGTGGGGTGGCTCAGAGCTTTCTCTATAACAGCCTCTCTTTCATTGACCACATCACGGTCAGATTTATATGACCTGATGTACTAGGACGAGTGCTGAACAACGCCTCGTCTGATATTAGCTAAGGAGAGATTTGAGGAAGGTCTGAAACGCCTCAGATTGGGACGCATTTCACTTTTTCATCCCTTTCTCCTTTTTCACTATGTTTTATATTCTATTCCTTCCGTTTCAGCTTCTTTTCTTTCCTTCCTTCTCCCTTTTTTCGTTCCCTCTCTTCTCTTATCCCTACATTACTTGTCCTATTCTTTCCTCCTCCTTTTCATTCATCTTTCTTCCTATTCCTGTCTTTTCCCAGCACTCTTTGTCTTGTTCCTTCTGTTCCACCTTCTCCATCACCCTATCCCTTACTGAAAACCTTACCCCACTGATGAAAATAATATATAAACACTTTTAAACCATCAGGGCAGGAAAGGTACATGTATATGCTGAATCTGTGTGAATATTTCCATCCTTAATAAATAAATATGCTAAACAGTCCTCGTAATAACTAGGCTCATGTTCTTATATATATATATGTTTTCTTTCAGCAAACTACTTGGAGATGAGGAGAACAGCAAGATATTTGGAAAGTGCAACAACCCCAACGGCCATGGTCACAACTACAAAGGTGATGTGTTATATTATGTTCCCTGATTATGAAGGTTTAGTATATATATGGAGAGACTATGAAAAGTCTTATGGCAATATCGTAAATGTACCTACTCTCACTATTTTACAGAGTTGGTGTCTTGAATGTTCTTCTCCCACTTTCATTCAGTTATGTGTCTTTGAAATATATGTCTTGAGTATCCCATGAGTGTCTAACATGTTCCCTCGCCCCACAGTGGAGGTAACAGTGCGGGGGCCCATTGACGAGGTGACAGGGATGGTGATCAACGTGTCGGACCTCAAGGTGATCATCCAGAAGGTGGTCATGGAAACGTTTGACCATAAAAACGTTGACAAGGACGTACCAGTCTTCAGGTAGTGTTGATATTTTAAATTACAATGCCTTCACTATGCTTCCACACCTTGCCCCCTCACCTATCACAAGCTTTTACAAGTATAGGCAAAAGATCAAGTCATGAGCATACGCCATTAGCTGCATGTGGAAGTGGCACTCATCTCCATTCCACTGGTCCTTGAGTCTGTAGTGGGTGGGGCCTGCAACCCGTCCCTGTAAAGCCCTAACCCCACCCAATGAAATACTATGTTAAGTAGAGGCTGGGGTTGAGACTTCAGTTGCAACCCCAACCCCACCATATGGCAAGCTTCCTCAGTGCATCTGCATCTGGAGAGCCTGCTGCCTATAACAGGTGCAGGGCAAGGCCTCTGGGACCCCAATATTCCAGAGGGAGGGTCTCCGAGCCTCTCTTTTTGTAAGAGGGGCAGGGAAGCTGTGGCAGTGCAGACGAAATAATCTTATTGCACACCAGTGGTTTAGCTGGAGCTTTTCTTGATGAATACAGAATTAATATCTATTATAGTACAGAGAAATCTTTCATTACATATGCATCCTTTCTTTTGCAGGGACACAAATTTGGTAAGCACAGCAGAGAACATCGCAGTGGTGATGTACAATGAAATCCAGAAGCTCCTTCCAAGTGGCGTTAAACTGCACCGGGTCAGGCTTCACGAGACTGACAAGAACATTGTGGATTACTACGGCAACAGCGAATGAGCTCAATGACCTTTTAGGGTAAGATTTATTTTTGTTCATCATCATGGTGAGTTTATCACACCTTCAGCACTAGCTGATGAAGGATCCTCCAGAACTGTAGCGTTATCTGAAGTCTTTCCAATCAACTTAAGACTTGCCACACTCAAGCTGCACATCAGATCACTTAGGATCCCAAAAATTATATGAGTGACATTAAAGACCTGAGTATATCTCAGGTGTTCCAATGCTTTTTACATGTATCAATCTAAATTTTATCAATATACTTCCACAGGGATCATCACTTCCAGATGCCATTCACAAGGATACAAGTCTTCCACTGCACTACACCAGAGAAGATTTATAGATCAATATTCCATAGCTTTATTATAAAAAATAGAAATTATAATTAAATCCTATATATCCTCATATGATATATGCAAAACTTTCTACTAGGGTTCCTCAAGGCAGTTCAGTGGAATAGTTTTTTTTTTAGATAAATAAGTAGAGGAATGTACATACTGATAATATAATCTCGCAACCTGGACTGCATTGCCAAACTATGTAAGATCATATAAAAGAGATCCTGTATTTTTCTGTAAACTCAAGAACAACACTTTGAGCTACAGCAAGTGCTTTTTTTGTCCCTGATGCTATATTTGTTTAATAGTGTACAACTTTAGCGGACTGCAAAGTGTAACTAGAATATCCAACAGTTAGGATTGGACTCAACAAACTGGATGCTGTTAACTCACTGGGTATTCTTTTTATTGTTCATATCCATGTCTAAGGGGACTGTGGGTCTATATTATCGTTTTATTTTTCCTAGATGTCCTTTCATGGACCTCAATAATAACAATAATACCTAATATGTAATTAATCAGTGTTAGCTCAGCATTTTTAAGGGAGTCTTCTTTGAGGTCAGGAGGAGATAAAGCTGTGCCAAGGGAAAGTAACAATAAACTGGCCTGATTTACATGGATTTACATAGATATTCAGACCACACAGACCTTATGGTCCAGACTAGGTGATCTGTCACTGAGCCATAAGTGAAATCATAATTAAATTTAATGCCACCAAGACTTTCCATATCGATTTGAGTGAATATCAAGTTGAAGGAAGCTAAAAAGCTGTTGAAGTAGGGGTTAAAAATACTGAAAATGGACAGATCTACAAGTTGAAGACGGTTATAACTACGTGTCTCGTATTGACTCAAGCTGCAATTATACCCGAATCTGAAGCATAATAAATCTCGTTCAATACTAACCTTGGGAAAGAGTTATAGTGGTAAAAATCTTCTTCAGTGTTTCAGCGGTGACTTGAGGGCTGTTGTGACGCCCCACGATACCAGGGCGAGGGAGGAGAATGAAGATATCTTGGAACATGTTGACCTGTGTAGTGAGGAAATTAGAGAGCACTTAGACAGGGCATTAAAAAAAGAGAATTGATGTTACAAACCTGGAGATAGAAAAAGAGAAACAGTTATAGGGCGAGGAAGGAGTATGAACATATCTTGGAATATGTAAACTATGACTGTGGGGCTGCCAGGGAGGGCTGTCCTGACCTGACACTTTGACAAGGCTCCTCGTAGGTGATGAGCGGTAGACGTCTATGCCACTCTATGGTAGGAGAGATGATTGGGGTCCTCAAAATAAGGAAGACGCATGTAGATGTTTCTTGGAGTACTACCGTAAGACATTGTTTTTATCATACTGTAGCGGGGGGGGGGGGGTCGCTACATCCCTTTTTGACGACCACTATGGTTGTGATGGTATGTGGTAGCGTGGTAGTAGTCTACATTCCCGAGCGCTGGTCCCGGATGGTAAGGCCTCAGGACAAGTGAACACTCGTTCCGAGGTTTGTGACCAGAAGGGCGTTACTTGTGTGATTAATTATGGAAGGTGGGAGGATTTCCGTGTGAACCACTTGTGAAACAGCGTTAAGAAACTGGATGGTGATAATGTACTATGGGGTGGGGGGAGGATGTGTGTGAGGGTTCAGTAATCTCAAATGAGCAGCAAAACAGGCTCCAAATGATAACACTCACAGTAAGGTTGTATATAAATATGTATTTAGTTTCATTTTTCAAAGGTTAGCAAAGTACTAAAAAATGAATGACTGACAGGCTGTATGCCTCTAATCTAACTAGCTACCGGCACAAGGGAGATTTGGGGAATACACAATGCTTAGCTCTGGTTGCTGGAGGAGGAGAAGCAGGAGCTGGCGTGAGCGTCGGGCTCGGCAGGGGACGTCCACGATGGGAAAGGGGCGGTCCTGGTGATGGACAGACGGGCTTCGCTTGATGTGGAGAGGGAGCAGCTCGGGTGGTGTGAAGAGGCGGGCGCTCGTCGTGATGCAGGGAGCAGCTTGAGGCAGTGGTATATCGGCCACCAGGGTAGTGGTAGGACGGCCACTCGGGCAGTCGAGGGGCAGGTTACCCCGCCATACAAGTTCCCATCCTGTAGTCCGTCCGACACAGCAGGCCGTGGGTGGTTCTTCGGGGGGGGCTGAGTGGAGAGATGGACACCTCTCTCACTCAACTCCAACTCGCTGCCTTTCTTGCTTCCTGCTGCTCGTCTCCTGACTAGCCCGCCTCACACAGCAGGCCGTGGGTGGTTCTTCGGGGGGCTGAGTGGAGAGATGGACACCTCTCTGACCAGCCCGCTTCTCTGTGATTTCTCGCTGCCGCTCCTTGCTGTAGGGGTGTTCATCTCCTCACGTCTCCCAAGCTTGTCTCTTGCTGCAGTGGTGCTTGTCTCCTCATGTCTCCCAAGCTTCTGGTGCTCTTCCTCACTGGCCCGTGGGTCTCCTTGCCCTCGCCTTCTCGCCTCTGCTCCTCGCTAAGCTCCTCCCCCTTCTTCACGTGACTCCCTCTCGGCATTACAATCAAACCCTACCTACCTAACTAGTTATTGGTTTCTTGAAGGGGGGGTTCGAGGCTTTGAGATGAGGGATTTCAGTAACTCTTGTTCATGATATTTACTCATTCGCTCGCCGTGTTATCTTCTCATAACCTTTTACGCACTTACATTCCTTAGCCACCCATTCACTCTTTCACTCTTTCACTCATCCACGCTCCCACTCGCTCACACTTACTCACTCTTACTCACTCTGTCACTCACTGACTTACTCACATTCTCTCGTTCATTCACGCACTCGCTTACACTTACTCACTCTGTTACTCACTCACTTGCATACCCTCTCGCTCACTCACATTCGGACCGTTACAATACTTTTGTGAATAATATTTACAAGTTACTGTACATTTCAGCGGCGGACAAACGCTGTTTTTCGCAAATATCTCCTAAACGAATCGTTGGATCAGTATGACATTTCAGCACACTACAGTTAACATCCGGACCTAATTTATGGCTAACATATACCCATACTATATATGTTATGTGAGGGAGGAGTTTACTCGTGAAAAAAACAAATACCGACGAGTCATGTTGAGTGTGAAGGAAAGTGCCCCCCCCACCCTCCCCAAATCAAACCATAACCAACCATCTATCCTTCTCTCCTTTCTTTCTCTCCTCTTCTCCTCCTCCGCCTCCCTCCCTCCTCGCCTCTCCATTTATCCTCCCCCCTCCTGTATTATATATTATATATTATATATATACATGAATAATATGATATGATTAGATTATATGATTAATTTTAATTGCATGGTACAATACACATGGAGGTGCCGTTGATGTCAATGAGATACAACACCTGGATGCTTGAGTGCGCCTCGGCAGTGGCACCTGCTGAGTGAGTGCCTTAGCCCAGGGGCTGGGGAGGGGGGTAGGGGATAGTGAGTAGGGGGGAAGAGAGAAGGGGAAGGGAGGAGGCGGGGGGGGGGGGGTAGGGAAGGAGTGGTCTGAGTGTTGTTGGAGGCGATGGTGGAGTACCCACCCCACGACCCGATCTTCCTATATACCTTTATAATATGACTGATATGATGACTGGATTATTATGTAATCAGTCCTCAAATAACACAACACATAATACAATATCATATATAAAATATAGGTGAACTGTGGTCCAAGTGTTAAAGGTAGTGTTATGAAAATATCCACGGTATCGTTTGATAGTTACAGGAGCATTGTAGCTAAGGAGCTTCAGAATTAAAGTTTGTAGTAGTTGGTGCAAAACTTATTTCGTTTTCTTTGTTACATTTGGAGGGTAAACTGTTTAAAATATTTTCAGGGTATACTATATAAAACGACCAGGACGTTTTGCATGGTAATAAACATCAAGCTTTATGTTGTTGGATACCAGTAGTAGCTGAATTCAATGAACTACATATATTATGACTTACTTTTCCATACATTCATCTATTACAAAAGTGTGGCTTACGTCAAACACTTTTGAAAAACATTTTTTTGTTTCTCAGGTATTCGAGCCTGAGGCACCGCATTCAATCCGGTAGAAAGTAAACTTGCCCTTATTTCCTCATCACTTTACACGATATGATCCCTACCGTTCACTGGAGTTAATGAACAGTATTTGTGGTGGCTCAGCTTGAATTTGAGAGAAGGGTCCAAATATTTAGAGGTGAGATGCTTCTGCAAGATGCCCTTGACATCTCATACAAAGACCACATTACCAGACGAAGTTTTCTGAGGCGCCCCAACGGGTATAGTTATAGAAGAGCAGGGGAGGAGAATGAATTAATTAAGACATCTTGGAATATGTAGACCAATGTAGTGAGGAAATTTGAGAGCACTTAGACATGTCATTAAAGATAAGAGGAGAATATTGATGCTATTACCAGATTATCGTACTCAGCAGACTGTATTTCCTGATTTCAGCCCCCAACCTGTCGCCCCCCACACAAATAACGATAGCCTTCTCATTTACATTTATCGTTAAGTGTACGGCCGTCAAGGGTGGGTGGGGGGCTGTCATGGTAAGTGTCAGTCCGCCAGAGGGGCCGTTATGCTCCGGGGAGGCGAGGAGCGGCAGCTTGAAGCGGGCGGGCGGTGCGCGCGTCTGGGCGGCGCAGGGCAGTGTGGGTAGCCGGGCTGCCATCTTCGCAGTGCTGGCCGGGCCGAGCAGTGAGAGCAGTGAGCCGCGCGTGGCCGTCGCGATGATCACCTGATGAGGCTCGCCCACGCCTTGGTACGCAGCGCCATAAATACACAGTGAAACACGCACCGCGGTGGAGTGCACAGGTGTGAAACATGCGAATGTCAGTGATGTGTTTACCTGTCCGCGGCGACGAGTAGTGAGTGGAGGTGGCGAGGAATTGAAACCCGAAAAGAATGTGTGAAAAGACTGTGGAATAAAAGGTAGGTCTGGGGAGCCATCACCCCTCATGTGTACCTCACCCTAGTGACCTGACCCCCACCTGTCCCGCCCCCAGGGGAGGCGGCTCCCGGGGGTGGCAGCCTGGCCAGGGGGTGTGTGCCTCACCTGGCCACAACAGCTGGGGCTGAGGCACTGCCTGGCACCAGGCGGGGGCTGGACGGGCCGCCTCAGCACAGCCTAAAAGCCCTAAAGGGAAGGTTGAGGGGGGGCGAAGATCCTCGTAGGAGATTGTTAGATCTCATTTGGTTAGATGAATATAATGGGAGGGGGGGGGAGGGGGCAAAGCCCCCAGTAGGTTAGATTAGGTTACATTTGCGAGGTATAACAAATTTCAATAAATGTAATTAGATAAATGGAATTACACTGCCCAGGCCTCCTGTATTTTGACCATTTTGTTGTTGGCCATCAGCTGTTTGTTGCTTGTTGTGCCCTGATGGGTCTTGTTGCCGTGTCATGCAGCCGCCAGCCCTCTGTGTGTTGTTGAGGGGACTTCATGAATTGTGTTATGCACTGTGACATGAGGAATATGAGACGGCAAAGTGTTGGAGTTATCTCACTACTTAATTACCTTTTTGAATGTATTCAATATTTATCACTGAAATTAGTGAAGTCAATGTCCAAAATATGCAATATGCCAATGTAACGAATGATAGACGGGTCCATTGTTAATTGCACACACTGTCCATGTGCTAAATCCTCCCTAGCATTCACAGTTCAAATATTGCCTTATAGTATAACATTGACGCTACCTTTCATCATTTTGCTGAATTTTGACTACTGTTACTTGTAAACGTTTGGCCTGCCGTCAGTTGCCCTTTGCCATGCCCTACTATTCTAAGTAAACTAACCAACGCTTACCAAATAATGTACCCCACTCATGATAACCAAGCCTTGTCAAAGTAACCTAGCCATGCCAAAATAGAAATCTAGCCCTGTCAAACAAGTAACCTAGCCTTGCCAAATAAATAATTTAGTCCTGTCAGATATGGTATCCGGTCATTTCGCCCACATACCATTTCACCACACCATGGAGTCATTTCGCCCACAAGTCAATTCGCCCACACTATGGAGTCATTTCGCCCACATTATGGAGTCATTTCGCCCAAGGTTACTGGTGGTTCGTTTACCTCTCACTTGTTTACCGCGCATTTCAATGGGGTATATTCATTCTCAGCATGTATCACCAGTGAATAGGCTCTTGTGCCCAAAAATCTTGAACTATTCTTTCAGTTATCGTAAATTACCCGTGTTTCTCTGGAACTTGTAACAATTACACTTCAATACAATGAGTAACACTGTCTTTAATAAAAATGTAGCTGATCATTCTCGTTGTTTTATTTATTTGTAAACGAGAGAAAATAATGCTGTGTAGAATATTCGCTCTTTGGGATGAGCATGTAAGGGGCGAGAGGTCATCCTATCAACTGCTGAAAGTTTGCGCTCACCTCATTGGCCCAGTGTGCAGCTGAATCTTGCATGTATTTGTAAAGGTTATTTAAGTAGGTTTTAAAAGTTTAAATTCTTATGTTTGTATTCGGCACATGGATTTAATAAACTTACATATAGCTTTTCTTTTTGAATTCTCTATTTACCACTCGATAAGTGCCCCAACAAGCCTTCTACTGCTGCACTGCCCTGGTGGTGGCCTCGAACTACACACCAATTACAAGGTATATGACTACTACAACAACGTGGACGTGACATGGAACGTGAGGGCAAAGCGAAAAGTCTTGTGGGCAAATTGACATGAGCGAAATGACTGTAAACTGTCAGATAAGTAACCCAGCCCCATCAACTTTGTAACTAGCCACCGCCAAATCTTTAGCCTACTAGCCCTGCCTAATAAGTAACCTAGCCCCGCCAAATTAGTAACCAATCTCTGCCAAATTAGTAAAGTCTTGTGGGCGAATTGATGTGTAAGCGAAATGACTGTAAACTGTCAGATAAGTAACCTAGCCCCATCAACTTAGTAACTATCCCCTGCCAAATCTTTAGCCTACTTGCCCCGCCAAATTAGTAACCAATCTCTGCCAAATTAGTAATCTACCCCCATCAAATAAGTAACCTAGACCCATTGAATTGGTAACCTAGCCCCCCTAAATAGGTTTACTAATCATACCCAATTCACTCGGGTGCTTGATACTGTTTTCTTCAGATAATTTTTTTTTATTTTGCATTCATCGCTGATATTTTCTCATAAAATATTGATTTCCGAGATATAAACAAACTGAGCAGCAATGGGGCACTTATTTTGCTGCAGAAGGTTACTATTCTCAGTAGTAGTAGGTTGATATTTGTTTGGTTAAGGTGGGGTTCTATTAGTTTAAGAAGGCAGCGTGTCAGGATATAGGGTTCAGTGGCAGCCTGCTCTACCATCCTGAATTAGGTAGGTAACTTATATTTCTGGATATTTGCCCAAGACGAGTAACCTAACCCTCAAATTTAGCACTCTAGCACCACTGAATTATAAAGTTGGGGGCATAGGCTAAAGCTGTGCATGTCCTCAGTGCTCATCTTCATCTCATTGGCCCTTGAGCTTGTGGCGGGAAATAGCCCATAATTTATATACCCAAGGAGGCAAGACCGGTGTGATGTCTGGGTTACCACAGTTTACCTTCCCGAGATTTCCCCACGTACCCATTTATCGACCACTCTGAAAGGGAAGAAGAACAGCTAAGTGGGCCAGTCAGGATTCGAACCCAGGCCAGCGGATGCATAGCTAGGCATACCATTTAACCACGGAGGCATGATTACTAGATTATGGCACTAGATTAGTAACAGTAGGAAACCAGAGGTGTAGTTATACTAAAGTTAGTCATTATGTAGAGATGTTTAGCCTCTTTTTGTAGCTGTACAATGATAGTTACCCGACAGAAGTCTCATAAGGTTATTTTGTTAACTAGTTTTTCTGGCTCATACATATATAATACAGGTACTGCTTTTATGAATATTTATGATTTAGATTTACAGGCGAGTGGGCACTATTTTTTCTTGACAGCCTCAGCAACAATAAGCAGATGTACTAATAGCACTAGATTACGATCTGTTTGGTACTTTATAGTTGAGAAATAATTTTCTTCTATGTAGATTGCTTTCATATTATAATTTAGGGACATATATTTTATCCCTTACTATATGAAGGTGAACATGGGTTTTCAGATGCATGAATTGAATATTATCCAAACCATCTGGGACATGAAGGAATGACACCTTATTTATCTCTTCCATTTGCTGACCATTCTATCACTGCCTTGCTGATGGAAAACATTAATTAAGACAAAGATAATCTCTTAAAGTCTAACAGATCCATAAATGTAACATCCGTATACTCTACATCTGGTGTCAATTTCATACAGGGAAATTGCTGATTAGTTTGTGTGAAAAGGTTGATTAGATTTAAATCCTTTAATTTTGGACGGTATCAAATCAGCATTTACTTTGTGAAGTGAAATGGAGCCCTGTTACTTGCATAGCTGGTGAATGCCAGCCCCGGCTATATGGGCATGTGTCACGCTACCCATAAGGTGACCTGGCTCACCATGTTGTTTCTCTAAGACTTAGACAATCATGAATAGAGGAGGCCAAGGGGGCACCCACAAAGCTCGTTGCTTGATCAAGTCGTTATGTGAATTATAGTTTAAATGCACTAGGGCTGGAACTTGTGTGCAACAGTACTTTCAATGATGTTCATGTCAATCTTGTAAGCAGTGATGACACTGTGACAGTATGGTGGAGTAACACCTGTTGCACATCTTTTTTCAGACACGTGATGGTGCCGATGGGGCAGGTTCAGCATGTCCCAGGCACCAGCAGAGAATGGTGGAAGTAAGCTGCAGCCACCACACAATGTGGTGGTGTATGTGGCAGGGGAGGGGGGTGGGCCGGTGGGGCCGGGGGGGGCGCAAGGACAACACCGCCCCATGATCACCCCTCACCCGGTCAAGCCCACCAACCCCCACATGGTCAATGGATTCAGGGTCACCAACCCATTGCACCAGCAACACCAACATCACCAGCAGCAACAGCAACACCTGAATTACAACATGCAGATGAACGGCAGCCTTCATCAGCAACAGCAGTTCATCATGAACAAGATGAATGGGGTTGATGGCAACGGTAACTGCTTCCCAACCAGTCATGCACCGCAACAGCTGCAGTACCTGCCGGGCGGCAACTTTGTCACCACGGTCACTGTGCATGCCTCTGAGCAGACACAGCAGGTACAGCAGCAGCAGCAACAACAACAACAGCAACAACAACAACAACAACAACAACAGCATGCCATAGCAGGAAGTCAGCAGCAGCAGAAACAGCCACAGCAGCAACAGCAGCCCCAAGCACAGCACCCCCAACAACAGTTACAGAACCAAGTGAGTGTGATGGGTGCTATGAATGGCTACGTCCAGAACGGTGTCATGATGCAGGTCAATAATGCCGCCACCACCAACACTCCCATGGTGAGCAACTGCCAGGTGATGAACAGCCAAATGATGACAAGCAACACCTGCAACAATAGCACAATGCTGAACACTAACACAAACAACAACAGCAGCAGCATTGTGGTGGCTCGGCCAAGAACTAGTTCCCGGTGTGACTCAGTGAGGTCAGAAACTGCTGAATCTAGTTGTAGTAGTCTAAGTTCTGATAGTCAAGTAGAACACAGTCAACAACACATGCAACAACAACAACAACAACAACAGCAGCAGCAGCAATCACAACAGCAGCAACAACAACAGCAACCATCAGCTAATCAGTTTAATAATAACAGTCAGCAGTATCAAGTCAGCCTAATGAATAATTCACAGTATGTCAATAACCATATGCAGACCATGAATCCCAATGGTTATAACTGTTATCCCAACTACATGGCCTGTCAGTCATCTGGTGGCAATAACACGTGCGGAATGAATCAAAGCGGAGTGTTAAACAATCAAAACATTGTGCAGGCCTTCCATCAAGTGAACACAGTGCAGCACGTGCAGATGCAGGGCGGGCAGCTGCAGATCATGCAGCAGCAGTACCAGTACGTGCAGGGCCAGAACACGAACGTGATGCAGCAGGGGCAGGGAGTGAACGTGAACAGTGCACAAAGATCGAGTTCGATGCCGGCTGGGGGCATGTTCCAGGGACAAGGGACCAATGCAATGCATGGACAAATCATGCAAGGACAAAATACTTGTGTGAACAATGCCAACACAATGCAAGGTCAGGGAATGAATATGGTGACAGGTCAGCCCGGAGTGAACACTATGCAAAGTCATAACATGAATGTGATGCAAGGACAGGGAATGAACAGTGCCCAGCAGCAGTGTGGAAATGTTAACGTGATGGGCGGTGGGGGCGGGCAGTACCAGCCCGGCTATGGGCACAGCCTGGTGGGACAGGGTAACATGGTGATGGGGGGGCAGAACACTGGCCACTGTGGCAGCATGGTAGGGATGCAGAGCCATCACCCACAGCAACAACAACAACAACAACAACCACCACCACAGCACATGGTGGCTGGAAACATGATGCCAGACCAGCAGCAGCAGCAACAGACCCTCATGATGGGCGGTGCCATGCAGGGCAACATGACCATGGTCCCTGTGGGCACCAAGATGGCACCCACTAACATGAGCCACGTCAGCATGATGGGTGTCCCCGGGGGCACTGTGGGTGTGGTCAACCCCATGTGTGCCACCATGCCCGCGGGGACCCCAGCGGTGCCTGTGACGGACGGCAAGAACTTCATCCCTCTGGTCGTTCCCTTCGGCTGGAGGAGGGTGGTCAACGCGGGCCAAGGGGTCGTCTACATCAGGTAAGTACACGCTGCTGCCTTCTGTTGGGTTGGGGGTTGTGATGTCTTTTATTTTTTTTATAGATGCTTATAGATGGTTTACAGTGCTGGGTCCTATACAGGTTCATCTGCTGTTGCTTGTGTTGTGTTTAGGGTGTTGTAATAATGTGTTCAGGTGTATATTTATAGATACTTACAGATGGTTACAGTGCTGTGCCCTATACAGGTTCATCTGCTGTTGCTTGTGTTGTGTTTAGGGTGTTGCAATGTGTTTAGATGTACTTATAAATGCTTACAGATGATTTACAGTGCAGGATCCTATACAGGTTCGTCTCAACTGGTCTCTTATACTCCCAGTGTGTTTGTAATGTCACAGAAATTGCTGGCAGCCATGTCTTTCTGTTGTGTTGAGGGGTTGTAATGTGTTCGGGTGTATGTACGGATACTTATGGATGGTTTCCAGGGCAGGATCATGCAAAGGTTCCTCATTACTGGACTCTTTGGGTTGTATTACAAGACAGTTCATCGCCCAAGAACACATATTTGACAAGGCTTTCGTTGGAGTTGTGGGCATTTCCAGGAGTAGTTTTATGACCCTGGTGGTAGTTTGAACCTTTCTCCGTACCGTGAAACTGAAGAAACACTCATTAAAACCTGCCTGACCCCCTCTTTGACCTTTAGAAATAGCTGATGTGAGAAGCGAAAGTATCTTATAACACCGACCTTTTACTCCTGGTGTGTTTGTGGTGTCAGAAATGGCCGGGAGGGAAGTCTTCTACACCTTCCTAGACTTCATCCAACCTTTCCTAGAATCTGCCAATGTTCTTGAGTGCAACTATTTCTTCCTTTCGACTCTTCCATACCATAAGTTGTATTACTCTTATGAATTTACATTAAGAAGAAGAAACATTTGTGTGGAGGAGAAAAAAAGGGAGAAGAAATAGAAGAGGTGGAGGGATGGGAGATGGATTTAGTGCATAGGAAGGTGGAGGAAAGAAGAGATGAGATGTGGATTTAGTGGATAGGAAGGTGTAGGAAAGAAGGGATGAGATGTGGATGGAGGGAAGAAAAGTGGAGGAGGATCATTTCAGCATCAGCACACACACACACACACACACACACACACACACACACACACACACACACATGCTTAGCCAGCCACAGGAAGTCAATGTCTCGAGGGGTAATTACAGCATCGCATTTTCTGTGAGGCAGCGCTTAGTACCTGCCACACATATGTTATCATGGGGATGGGATGGCGTGTGACAGCTGTTGGTGCTCTTTGTGTAGCCAGCGTGCAGGTTACAACACTGCTATGATAGGATCCCTTTGCTTAGTATTGCACCTGTTGTATTACTGTATTCTTACCCACCTGTGTTTTGTTGTTAATCCATTTATGACTCGGTACTGACATGTTTTTAAGGTTGTTGTGATTATAGGTAAGCTCCACCTGAAATTGACCTCTCCTAGTCTCTCCCGTTTTCTTTTACAGGAGCAGCATCTCGCAGGCTTTATTTTCCCTTGAGATGCCTCCCTTGCTCTAAAAAAATTATATACACACTGCCAGGATGATAAAACAAAGTGGTAATATAGTAATCCTCCTTAATTGGTAACAGCCTCTAGCAACGTTATATAACTGAAGCTAATCTGTTGTTATTTAATGGTTAGTTCCCTAGTGATAACCTACTCCTATGACGACCAAGGAATGTGTATAATTAATAGCCATCAGTTCTCCTTCCATTCTGCCTTCCTCTTGTCTCCTCCCTGTTTACTCTTTATTCCTTCCCTCCTTTATCCTTTTCTTCTCTCCTCTCCTCTTCTGTATAATCTCATCCTCATCTTTCTTCTTCCTCTATCCCTTCTTCCTCCTTCTCTATGACTCCCTTGTTTAATCTTTATTCACTTCTTTATCCTTTCCTTATATCCTCTATTGTATAATCTTATCTTTATCTTCCTTCCTCTCTTATTTACATTTCCTCTTCCCTCAGTTTACTTCCTGTTCCTTCCCTCCTTTCCTTCTTTCTTTCTCATTTAGCTATACAACTTTTTCTTTCTATCTTTTTTGTTCCTTTATCCTCTCAAGTTTTCTTCTACATTGTTCCCAAGTAAAAGTAAGGTCAGGAGCCTCACGTGAGCTTATTAAGACCTGAACGACCTTGTGGAGTTGAGGAAGGTTCAACACATATTCTCAGTCTGAACACGTCACGCCTGTCTGTGTATCCGGTGTGTGTGTGTGTGTGTGTGTGTGATGAGGTATTTTGACACGTTTTGTATCTACTTTTTTTCTAATTGAGGTAAAAGTGAAAATGTTAAACTTTCCATTTCGTTTCGTTTACTACTACTACTACTACTACTACTACTACTACTACTACTACTACTACGACTACTACTACGACTACGACTACTACTACTACTACTACTACTACTACTACGACTACGACTACTACTCATCCCACTACGGTACTTCTTCTTCTTCATCTTCCTTTTCTTCTTCTTCAACTTTTTCCTCATCCTGCTACTCCTACTACTACTACTACTACTACTACCACCACCACCACCACTACTACCACCACCACCACCACCACTACTACTACTACTACGCGCGAGCCTGAGTCAGTTAGCACAGACCACACCCAGCCACTTCATCCTCGTTTGCAGGCAGGTTGGTAAACGAGTGTCTGGGGGAAACCCGGGAATGTAAACTGTGGTAGCCTGCAGGTCATACACACACACACACACACACACACACACACAGAGGAGGGGAAGAGGGTGGGGATAGTTATGTATGAGAGAGAGAGAGAGAGAGAGAGAGAGAGAGAGAGAGAGAGAGCAGTACCTCCACACAATGCGAGATGGACGATGATATTGCATGAGGGACAGTACGAGGAATGAGATGAGACGTGTGGCAGTTAGTATCGTAGTAGTAGGAGGAGGAGGAGGAGGATGTGGTCAAGGAAGGAGGGGAAGTGGAGGGAAAGTGAAGCGGAGGTAATAAACTCAAATGATGGAAGATTATACAAATGAAATGGCGTTTTGAGTCTTTTCCTTTCCCCTCCATCCTTCCTTTCTTTCTCCCTGCCTTCCTTTATTTATTCCTCCATGTTTACTCCATTTTTTACCCTCATTTCCTTCATCGTTATCAATCTCTTGTATCACCTTTTCTTTACTCTTTCTTGCTGTGTTTCTGCCTTTCTTTGTTTTTACCCTTCATCTTCCTCCTCCTCCTCTATCCTTCCTTGTTTACTTCTTTTCTCCCTCATTTTCTTCTTCGTTATTCATTTCTTTTGTGTCATCTTTTTCTTTACTCTTCCTTCCTTTCTTGCTTTGTTTCTGCCTTTCTTTATTTTTACCCTTCCTCCTCCTCCTCCTCCTCTGTTCTCTCTTGTTTACTTCTTTTCTCTCTTATTTCCTTCGCTATCCATCTCTTGTATCATTTTTTTCTTTTTATCTATCATTTCCTCCTCACAGTTTATTCTTTATTTCCTTCTTTCTTTCTCTTCAATATCTACTTTTCTATCCCATTTTCTTTATCTATTCCTCTTGTCCTCTTCCCTTCTTTCTTTCTCTTTCTTATTCTCTTTATCGCACTATTTCCTCTTTTCTTTCTATCTTTATCTTTCTTTTTGTTCTCATTCTCTTAAGTTTTTCTCTCACTATCTTCTTCCTCTTTTTCCTCATCCATAACCATCATCATCTTTTTTCCTTCCCCTCATTTTCTATATCTTCCTATCATCATGTTCTTCCTCTTCTACCGTTCCTACCTTCATCATCATCACCGCCTATCATCACCATCACCACCCATTATCACCATCACCTCCATCTCCTACTCTTCCAGCCTGCTCATAATCACCTCCAACCCTCCTTAACCTCCCGCCACAAATACCTCCTCCTCCTCCTCCTCCTCTTCTCCATTCTCTCTCTTCCTCTCCACTTTCATCCTTGCGACTATCCATCTTTACCCATCTACTTCTCTTCCTCCCTCCTCCTCTCTCCTCCTCTTCTCCATTCTCTCTCTCTCCTCCTCTCTCAACACTTTCATCCTTGCTACTCATACTATTCATCTTTATCCTCTCTCCCTCCCTCCTTCTCTCCCTCCCTCCCTTCTCTCCAGACAGGTAATTGCTTCCATTTAACACACCTGCCATTGTTACCTGGAATCTTCTCCTTATTATCCACCATTAAGCACACGGCGATTGAGAGAGAGAGAGAGAGAGAGAGAGAGTAATTGTAACCGCCGTTTGAAGCCTCGGGGAAGATTACTTTTGCGTTCAAATGTCGAGGTTTAGCGAGCAAACTAACGACCTTGGGTATCTCTCTCTCTCTCTCTCTCTCTCTCTCTCTCTCTCTCTCTCTCTCTCTCTCGTTTATTAAGGGTGTGGCTTTAGTTTACACTGGAATGTGGTTGCGTCTGCCCCGTGTAGGTGTGTGTGTGTGTGTGTGTGTGTGTGTGGTCAGGAAAATCTGTTCGCTAAATGTCTATACTTTTTTTTTTGTTTTATTTTCATTTCTACTTTTGGGTTCTTGTTAAGTGTGTCTTCTAATACTTCTTCTTTATCTTCTTCGTTTTCTTCTTTTTCTATCTCTCCATCCTTCCCTTCCTTTACTTCTTGTCCATCCTCCTTTCCGTCCTTTCCCTTTCCTTTCTTTTTCTCCTTCCCCTTCTCTCCCTTCCTTTATTTCTCTGTTTTCCGATACCCTTTGCTTACCCAGCCTTTTACTTCCCTATTTTCTTTCCCTTTGTTTCCTTCACCTTTTAGTCTTCGTTTGGTCTTTCCTTATTTCCTTTGTTGGCCTCGGTCTCGGTCTTGGTTCTGGTCTGGGTCTGGGTCTTTCATCTTGGCAACGGGACATCAGCAGCAGCACTCGCCTCGCCTTCCGCCCCTGGCATTCATCCTTAAAATCTGGAACTCGCTGGAAGAGGTCACGGAGGTCATGTAGCTGTGGGGGGACGGGGTAGGAGGGGGAGTCTGTGGTTGTGGGAGGGGGGGGGGGAATGTTGCTTTGGGAGGGGAGGGGAGTGTTGCAGTGGAAGGGGGAGGGGGGCTTTCTGCGTCTGTGGCTTATTATTATTATTATTATTATTATTATTATTATTATTATTGAGATTTATTAAAGGGCATATCAAAGGAAAGCAAATGATATAGACTTAAACATTTACCATTACTTTCTTCTAGTGTGTGTGTGTGTGTGTGTGTGTGTGTGTGTGTGTGTGTGTGTTCCTTTTGAAAGAGAGAAGAAAAAAGGAAGGAAGGAAGTCAAGTCGATGAAAAGGAAGAAAAAAATAATAACAACAACAAAGGCGAAGAGAGAGAGAGAGAGAGAGAGAGAGAGAGAGAGAGAGAGAGAGAGAGATGATACAAAGCCATTCTATTGCTACATTGTTCTCTGTGATTTTGTTTTTATTTCATTCTTTTCTTTCTTTTTTTTATCATTCACACTCGCGAAAAGGGAAAACTTTGGAAGCGCTTCAGGCAGAGGAGGAGGAGGAGGGGGGAGGAAAAGGAAGGAGGAGGGAGAGGAAGAGGAGGAGGAAGAAAGATAAGGATAGGAGGAGAGAGTTGGAGGTACTTTTTTTCCCTTCCCTTCGCTTCCCTTTATCTCCTCCCTCCCTCCTCTGTTCCCCTTTCCTTCCCCTCTTCCTCTTTCCTTCCCCTTCCTCCTCTTTCCCTCCAACCCTCAGATTCTCTTATTCTCTCTTCTTCCTTTCTTCATTCCCTCCTTTCCCTCTTCCTTTTTCTTCTCCCTTCTTTCCTCCCGTTCTTTCTTTCCTCCAGTTTATTCTCCGTTCTCTCCCTCCCTCTACTTTCTCATTCTCCCTCTTCTTTTCATCTTCTATCTTTCCCTACGTTCATCTCCCTTCTATCACTCCTTCTTTCCTTCTCCCTTCTACAACTCCCTATCGCGTTCTTTCGTTCCTATTCTGTCACTCTCCTCTTCCCGTTCCTTCTTTTCCCACTTAACACTCCCTCTCCCTCCCTGTTCTCCCTTCTATCCCTTCCCCTTCCCTCTCTCTCTTTCCTATTCCATCACTTTCCCCTTCCCGTTCGTTCTTTTTCCCACTTAACACTCTCTCTCCCTCCCTGTTCTCCCTTCCCTCCCTTCCCCTTCCCGCTCTCTCTCTTTCCCCACACCAGGAGGATTTGAGCCACGGGCGGGTCTTGGCGGGCCCGGATATGCCCCATTTTGACAGGCGCGCTGGGAAAAGTGAGTCACACGCGGCATAAAAACCGCCTGGGGTTCTCACGGCTTGGAGAACATCCTGAGGGAGGGACAGACGCGGCGGGAGGAAGAGGAGGAGGAGGAGGAGGCAGCGGATACGGGGTTGTTTTTACGTTTTATTCTGTTTTTGTTGGAGGAAGGGAAACCTCGTGTAGCGAAGGGGAAGAGGAGGAGGAGGAGGAGGAGGAGGAGGTGGCAGCAGGAGGAAACAGCACTATGACCACGGTTAGCATAAAACACACACACACACACACACACACACACACACACACACACACACAGCTCAAGTGATATTTCTTGTTCATAATTTTGAGTATATATTTCACACGTTAAGTTTTGCATGGTTAAGTTTTATAATGATACTGATAAATGAGTGCCACATACATATACCTTAGATGTAAATAATGTGTGGACGTAGGCAAAGGAAATATAGAATGGAGGACTGAGCGAGAATAAATAATGGATGTAGGAATGAATGAAAGAAAAAAAGGGAAAAAAAAAGGGAAGGGCAATCAGAAGTCGTACAAAGGGAGATGAAAGGGTAAATCATGTCAAAGGTTTGCTCGGTAAAAAAAAAAAGGGAAAAAAAAGATGGAAAAAAGAACTGAAAATGATGGTCCGCGTTTTCTATGCTTGGACAGACGCGTGTGTAGTGGACCCCCCCCCCTCTCTCTCTCTCTCTCTCTCTCTCTCTCTCTCTCCATCCTTCCCTTCCTTCACTTCTTGTCCTTCTTCCTCCATCCTGTCCTTTCCCTTTCCTCCCTTTTTTCTCACCTTCCCCTTCTCTCCCTTCCACCCTGTCTTTCCTCCTCTTCTTCCCTCTCCTCCTTCCACTTCATTCTTTCCTTCCTTCTTGTCCTTTCTTCATCCCGCCCTTTCCCTTTCCTCTCTTTCTCTGTCCTTTCCTTCCCCTTCTCTCCCTGTCTTTCCTCCTACCTTACCCTGTTCTCTCCCTCTCTCCCTCCCTCCCTTTCTTTCTCAACCTTCAAGCAAACTCGTCCCTTCTACCTCCCTCCCCTACCCCGGTCTCCCTCCCTTTGCCCCGTCCTCCCCACGTCTCAGGGTTTAGTTCAGTGCCCCATGAATAGGACAATATGACGCAGCCTCTTATACAGGTGTGCCCGGGGGAGGGGGTACTGGGGGCAGGGGGGGCGGCCAGGTGCTGAGGGTAGTGTCTGGGACCTTGGTTGTCTTCTCACGGGAACGAGTCTGTGATGGGGTGAGGAAGGGTGAGAACAGAGTGAGAAGGGTTGGTAGTGAGTGTTTACCGTAAGCTATTGTTGATGTTCACCTTATGTTAATGCCTCCACGGGAACGGCTGGGGGATAGGGTGAGGAAGGGTGAGAAGGTTTGGTAGTCAGTGTTTACCGTAACATATAGTTGATGTTCACTCTATGTTAATGCCTCCACCTCCCTTCTTCCTTTCCCCATCTCTTTATTCTCTTTCCGGCTTTCTCTATTTTATGATTTTACAGTAGAGGAAACAGTTCAAGGGCAAAAAAAAAGGAAACAATAATAAAAAAAAAGCCCGCTACTCACTGCTCCTACAAGAGTCAAGAGGAGTGGCCGAAAGATAGGTCAATTTCGGGAGGAGAGGTGTCCTGATACCTACCTTCCTCTTGAAAGAAATGGTCGGTAATCCTCTTTGCTTCCAAATATCACTCTTTACAAAGGCTAAAAAGGAGATCAATTGGGTTCTAATGAGTTTTTTTAGGTTCAGGTTTCAAAAGAAGGGTCACACTACCACCAGGGTCATTGAACTACCCTTGGAAATGCCTCAAACTCCTACGAAAGGCTTGTCAAATCAGTTGGGTTCTAATGGGTGTTTTTTTAGGTTCAAGGTACAAAAGAAGGGTCACACTACCACCAGGGTCATTGAACTACCCCAGGAAATGCCCCAAACTCCTACGAAAGGCTTGTCAAATGTATGTTCTTGGGCGCTGAAGTGATCAAGGGCCATATTTCGGCGCCTAAGATCACATATTTGACAAGGCTTTCTAGGGTGTTTTGAGCATTTCCAGAAGTAGTTTTATGACCCTGGTGATAGTTTGACCCTTCTTCTATACCATGAACCTAAGAAAAGCACTCATTACAACCTGACTGATCTCCGTTTTGTTCTTAGTGATCAAGGGCCATATTTCGGCGCCTAAGATCACATATTTGACAAGGCTTTCTAGGGTGTTTTGAGCATTTCCAGGGGTAGTTTTATGACCCTGGTGATAGTTTGACCCTTCTTCTGCACCATGAACTTAGGAAAAACACTCATTACAACCTGAATGATCTCCGTTTTGGCCTTTGAAAATAGTAGCGCTGAAATGATCAAGGGCCATGATATTTCGGCGCATAAGCTCACGGATTTGATAAGGCTTTCGTGGGTGTTTTGAGCATTTCCAGGGGTAGTTATATGACCCTGGTGATAGTTTGACCCTTCTTCTATACCATGAACTTAAGAAAAGCACTCATTACAACCTGACTGATCTCCGTTTTGGCCTTTGAAAATATTTGACGTGAGAGGTGGAAGCGTTTAAGAACACGAGCTTATGAATATGACTAAGTGCCTCCTCCTCCTCCTCCTCCTCCTCCTCTTATTCATCTCTCCTCATTCCCTTCAACATAAAAACAGATGAAAGCACTAAACTCCACCATCCCGTCAGCGCCAATGCATTAGAGCTTAGGTGACTATTGATTATACTGCTGCATGGACCTGGCTGGCTGAGTGACTGGCGGACTGGCTGGCTCGGCGCTGCTTTGTTGGGCCCGTAATGTATTAGTCCCTGTAGTAGTACGTGTTGGCATTCAATTTATTACCCGGCCAACTCTCTCCTCTCATTCAAGTCGATGGTATTACGCAGTTTGTTTTGTCGAAGTTAGATTAATGCCAGTTCCGTTGTTTTCATTGGCGGTTCATATGTTTTGGGGGTAATTTGCACTACACGGGTTTACACACACACACACACACACAGACACGAGAGCGAGAGGTATGGTTTTGAAGTCTCGTCAGGATGTGTGAAGGGAAGGGAAATGAAGACGGTGGGAAAGAGGAGGGCAGGGAAGAGGAAGAGGAAGGGGGGATGGATGGATAAGAAAGAAAGTGAAGGGAAGGGAAAGGGAGAAGAAGAGAGGGAAAAGGAAGAGGGAGGAACAGATAAGGAAGGGGAAGAGAGGAGGGAAGAAGTGTCTCACCTCTCCATATTTCTTCTCTCCACACGTCCTCGTTATCCCTCCTCCTCCTCTTCCTCCTCTTCCTCTCACAACGGTAACCTATCTCAGTCATCCATGCAGCCCCTACCGTGGCAACACACACACACACACACACACACACTATTTATAGATCGCCCCCTCCCCTCCCCACCCCCCCTCCTCCCCCCACCTCCTGCTCCCCTCTGCTGGCGGGCTATTTATTGCGACTTGGCCCCAGCGACTTACCGGAATCGAGGTTCTCTTATGCTCCCCCTTCCTGCCCTCTCCCCCCCCCCTTCACCTCTCCCTTCACCCCCTCGTTTCGTCTCTTATGCTCCCCCTTCCTGCCCCTTCCCCCTTTCACCCCTCTCCCTTCCCTTCCTTCCTCTCCCTTCACCCCTTCGTTTCGTCTCTACTCCTTCGCCTCCTAATGCTCCACCTCCCCATCATCATCATCTGTCTTCTTTACCCTTCCCTTCCTTCACCTTCTTCTACTTCTACTTCTAATCCACCTCATTATCCTGCTCTTTCCTTTCCTTAACTTTCTCTTCCTCCTCCAGTCTTCCTTCCATTATCGTCCGCTTTTAACCTTTCTTTCCTTCATCTTCCCTTCCTCTTTTTCCTTCCCTCCATTCCTCTCCCTTCACCTTCTTCCATTCTTTCTCCTCTTCCTTCATTTCCTTTTCTTCATCTTCTCATTCACTCCTTTTCTCTATGGCATTCCTACCATCCTCTTCTTTCTTTCGCTTCCCTTACGTTCCTTCACCTTCCCTCCATCCAATCCTCCTCCCTCCCTTCTACCTGTCCCTCCCTCCTCACCCCGTATACCTGCAACTCGTCCTCATTGCACCCTTCTCCCTCCCCTTCCCTTCTCTTCCCTTGCCTTCCCTTCCCTTCCCTTCCCTTGGCAACCCCGCCCTGACCTACATCGATAATCCGTCCCTGCTCAGCTTACACAAGTTATCCACCCCAGATCTGTCTATCCTAACCCTGCGAGAACCTCCTGCGCTCTCTCTCTCTCTCTCTCTCTCTCTCTCTCTCTCTCTCTCTCTCTCTCTCTCTCTCGTTTTAATGTTTGGTTTGTGGAACGTTATACCATTCAAGAGAGAGAGAGAGAGAGAGAGAGAGAGAGAGAGAGAGAGAGTTACCTAGTTGCAATATACAGGCATAAACTCCCGCCCTTGTGTATTACCTGAGCCACACTTCAGCTTTATTACACAATCATCGCAAGCTTACAACAGACCAAAGGCAAGATTGTTCGCCCGTACAGCACTGCCAGGCCCATATTCTCAAACACTTGGGGGCTTATTCGTACACCCACATTGGATAGGGTTTTGGTAGTCGTTGTTTGCATTTCCATTGGTAGTTTTATGAGCCTAGGGATAGTTTGACAAGGCTTCTGCTACACCATGAATATAAGGTCCATACTTTCAAGCATTTCGGAGCTTACAAACCCACATTGGATAAGGCTTTGGTAGACGTTGTGGGTATTGCCATGGGTAGTTTTATGAGCCTAGGGATAGTTTGACAAGGTTTCTGCTACATTATGAATATAAGGTCCATATTTTCAAGCATTTCGGAGCTTACAAACCCACATTGGATAAGGCTCTGGTAGACGTTGTGGGCATTTCCATGGGTAGTTTTATGAGCCTTGGGATAGTTTATATTTTCAAGCATTTCAGACTTACAAACCCCACATGATAAAAGGCTTGGTGACGTTGTGGTATATTATCATGGTAGTTTTATTGAGCCTAGGATAGTTTGGTGGCCATTGGATAAGGCTTTGGTAGACGTTGTGGGTATTGCCATGGGTAGTTTTATGAGCCTAGGGATAGTTCGACAAGGCTTCTGCTGCACCATGAACGTGAAAACACTCATGAGAACCCGACTAACCTCCTTTGTAGGCTTTGGAAATAGTGGTTATGGGAGAGTTCAAAGCGTCTGGGGCAAAAGCGAGGTTATGGCTATACAATTCCTCGACTTACGAATGCCCTGACTTACGACACCCTCGATTTACGAACTACTCGGTTTACGGACTACTCGACTTACGCCCCCCCTCTCGATTTACGATCTCGCTCTCTCTCTCTCGCTCTCTAGTCTGGGCCAGATTAACAGAGGCTACAGCGTGAAAGGGGAAGCGTTCTAACTTGTCTTGTCTCCACTTGGTTGTGAGCTGAAACCTGGGTCGTATTTCGTGTGTGTGTGTGTGTGTGTGTGTGTGTGTGTGTGTGTTGAGCGTGCAATAATACCAGACATCGCTATATAGAACATTGTGTGTGTGTGTGTGTGTGTGTGTGTGTGTGTGTGTGTGTGTGTCCTTAAGCCTCGTCATTAGTGAATTACATTGTGTTACTCAGATAAAAAAAAGACGTCATATCGTGTTGCGTGTCTGGTAGGGAGTAGGACACACACACACACACACACACACACACAGGATTATGTTCCCTGGTAATCATATGCTTCACAGTCAGGCATCTTGGGGCGACTCGATGCTTCTTCCCGCGGCCCCCAAACAAACCAGCATAGAAAGGATAGCGATAATAAGTCCCATAATTATTCCCCCTTATTCCTAGCTTACACGCTTATACATTTGGCTTCCGTAGAGGTTGTGTGTGTTAGTATTTCCATGGGTAGTGTTATGAGCCTAGTGATAGTTTGCCAAGGCTTCTGTACCATAAATCTAAAGTTCATATTCTCACACCCACATTTGATAAGGCTTTCTTAGAGGTTGTGTGTGTTAGTGTTTCCATGGGCAGTGTTATGAGCCTAATGATGGTTTGACACATTTCATCAGGCTGTCGTAGAGGTTGTGTGTGTTAGTGTTTCCATGGGTAGTGTTATGAGCCTAATGATGGTTTGACACACATTTCATAAGGCTGTCGTAGAGGTTGTGTGTGTTAGTGTTTCCATGGGCAGTGTTATGAGCCTAATGATGGTTTGACACACATTTGACAAGGCTTTCTTAGAGGTTGTGTGTGTTAGCGTTTCCATGGGCAGTGTTATGAGCCTAGTGATGGTTTGACAAGGATTCCGTGCACACATTTCATTAGGCTGTCGTAGAGGTTGTGTGTGTTAGTGTTTCCATGGGCAGTGTTATGAGCCTAGTGATAGTTTGACAAGGCTTCTGCTGCACCATGAACGTGAAAAAACACTCATGGGAACCCGACTCTTCTCCTTTGTGGCCTTTGAAAATATTTGTTAGAGCCGAAAGCGTCTTGAGAATACGGTACTGTAAGAAGAATGCCTTACTCCCTGCCCTCTCCTCCCCCTCCCCGCCCTTACTCCCTCCCCCCTCTCCCCTCCCTGCCCTCCCACAGATACAACCAGTGGGAACTCGAGCATCAGACAAGCATTTTTATCCCCCGAGTGGGCCAGAAACACACACACACACACACACACACACACACACACAAATGCAAGCTAGTCATCACAACGAAAGACATGTGATGGTGATTGATAAGTACCTCACCACCATCACCACCACCACAACACAAGCACCCACTCAGCATCAATTTCTAGCCCCATCCATACTCAGGCCCCCTTACACACACACTCAGACCCCCAGCACAGACCCAAGCCCCACTACACAAAGAACCAGCCCTCCCCTACACACATCAGGCCCCCCAACACTCACGCTCAGACCCCAGCATAGATTCTAGCCCCATTACACAAAGAAACAGCCCTCCCCTACACATATCAGTCCCCCCACACCAATTTCTAGGCCCCAAACATACCCAGCCCAGACGCCATTACACATAGTCCCCCCACATATTCAGACCCCAACATAGATTCTATCCCCACCACACAAACAAACAGCCCTCCTATACACACATCGGACCCCCCGCCTACACCAATTTCTAGGCCCCAAACATACTCAGACTATACACATATTCAGACCCCAACATAGATTCCAGTCCCATTACACAAAGAAACAGCCCTCCCCTACACACATCAGTCCCCTCCCACCATCACCACTACACAACAGAAGCCCCCCTCTACAAATTTCTAGCCCCCACTTCCGTTCCCCTCCCTCTATACACATTCTGACCCCACTACACAAAGAAACAGCCCCTTCCCCTACTACCCGTCACACATGTCCCCATCAGCCCCCCACCGCACATACACCCAGTCAGCCAGTACACACCCCACTTCACCCATCTCCCCTACTCCCTTTTCGCCCCCCCCCTCCTCCCCCTCTCGTTCTCAACCTCTGTATCGTGTGAGAGTTTCTGGCGGGAACAAAGACAATCTGCAACACGAGGTACGGAGATCCCGGGGACGCTTGGGGGGGGGGAGGGGAGAAGCGGACACATGCGCGGGGCACCTCCACAACCACCACAACCACCACCACCATCACTACCACTGCATCTCCAATCTACTGCTACTACTACTACTACTACTACTACTACTACTACTGTAATATTAAACCGTCCGCCGCTATCATCAAAGACACCGTCAGTTTCAGCTCAGGCTAACTCAGAGTGAATATAATTATCTTCGTCATCATCATCATCATCATCATCATCGTCTTAGCTTCATTCAAAACATTTAGCCAGTCACCCAGTCAATCGCCCAGTCAGTCCGTTGCTCAATCAAGTTACCAGTCACCCAGTCAGTCAGTCAGTCAGTCACTCCCGCTGGGCATTGCAGAGAATACATGAACAAGTCCTGTCTGTGTGTGTGTGTGTGTGTGTGTTTTGTCGATGTTTGGCGCAGCTTCCGAGTGAGAGAAACAAAGGCATGAACGAGAGAGAGAGAGAGAGAGAGAGAGAGAGAGAGAGAGAGAGAGAGAGAGAATGTGTGTCAAACCAACTCCTTTATCATATTACTTATCGGCACATCCCCCCCCCTCTGGCACTCCTCCCCCTCCCTTCCCCACCTCCCCTCATCCTCCCTTCCTCCCCACCCCTTTGCTTCCCACTCTCTCCCCTCCCAGCCAGAGCTTAGTGTGGCTTTTATTAGCTAATTATTTGAAGCCTTAAGTGAGAGAGAGAGAGAGAGAGAGAGAGAGAGAGAGAGAGAGAGAGAGAGAGAGTAAAAAGGGACAATATCAAAAAGGGAAAATGGGAAGCGAAATAAAAGATGAGAGAGAGAGAGAGAGAGAGAGAGAGAGAGAGAGAGAGAGAGAGAGAGAGAGAGAGAGAGAGAGAGAGTAGTGAGTCTTGTTAGTTTGTTTGTGCGTTAGTCAGCCACAAACGTAAACCCTGTCTGAAGTATTATGAAAACTGTCAAAACTTCAGACATTAATAGGCGGGCAACAGCTTCCATCGTCTATATTTTTCGCTCGTTTTCTATTCCCATCGTTCAACAAGTGGCTAATGATTTTGAGGGGTAACTGGACACGCCATGAAGTAGTTATTCTGTTTATTTGGCGCTGTCAGTGATGGGAAAGGATGTGTAGGACTTGGATGAGGATAAAAAGGATTCGTGGAGTGACTGAAGGATTGGTTACGGTATATATTGAAGGATTGTGTTGTCTATGTGTTGCTTGCAGTGAAGGGAAGGATACTCGTAGGACTGAGGATAAAAAGGATTCGTGGAGTGACTGAAGGATGGGTTATATATTGAAGGATTGTGCTGTCTACGTGTTGCTTGCAGGGAATGGAAGGATACTCGTAGGACTCATTGGAAGAAGATTCGTGGAGTAACCGAAGGATGGGTCATGATTTAGGAGGGATGCTGGAGTTAAGTTGAAGGATTCTTGAAGTAACTAAGGATGTTTATACTTCAGAAGGGATGCTTTCCACTGTCATTTAAATAGGATAAAGGAAGGATTCGTTTAGGTAAAGGATGGTTATATATTAGGATTTCCATTGTCATTTGAAGAGGATAAAGAACACATGTAGTGACTTTGAGATAGTTTTAAATTAAGAAGGATACCAATTCATGCTTTCCGCTGTCAGTTGAATAGGATAAAGGAAGAAGGAGTCGTGTAGTGCCTGAAGGATGGTTTTACTTAAGGATTCCCACCATCAACATAACAAAGATATCGTGTTACTTAGCATGGGTGGTTTGGCGGCGGTGTGGTGGTGGTGGTGATGGCAGTGCAAGGCGGGTGGTGATGTGATGGTGAGTAAAGGGGGTGGTGATGATGGTGGTTGTGATGGTGTTGGCAGTGCAAGGCGGGTGGTGATGTTATGGTGAGTGAAGACGGTGGTGATGATGGTGGTGGTGATAATGTTGGCAGTGCGTGGCGGACGGACGGACAGGCTGCGTGGCGGTGCGTGGCGAGGCCGTCCACGCCACATCCTCGGGTACGTTTTAAAGGAACTTGATCACGCCCAGCAGCTCGGCATCGCGGCGGTAGTGGCCCTCAAGTGCGTCGGTTACATGTGGAGCGCCGCGCCGCTTTCTGGCACCCGGGAATTTGTGGCCCGGGAGTAGATTTGTGATTCGTTTCATTACCCGGCCCATTTAGATTAGTTATGGCTATGTTGAGGTAGGATAGGGTTGTGTTAGTTTAGTTAAGGTAAGGTTCGGTAAGGTTAGGTTAGCTTAGATTACATTAGGTTAGTTATGGCTGTGTTGGAGTAGGATAGGGTTGTGTTAGGTTAGTTTAGTTAAGGTAAGCTTCGATAAGGTTAGGTTAGCTTAGATTACATTAGGTTAGGTTAGTGGTGGTGGTGATGGTTGTAGCTGTAGTAATAGTTGTAGTAATAATACCCGGCCCATTTAGGTTAGTTATGGCTATGTTGGGGTAGGATAGGGTTGTGTTAGGTTAGTTTAGTTAAGGTAAGGTTCGGTAAGGTTAGGTTAGCTTAGATTACATTAGGTTAGGTTAGGTTAGTGGTGATGGTGGTAGTTGTAGTAATAGTAGTAGTAGCGTATGATAAACTAAAACAACAACAATATCAATGGTGGCGATGGCTATGTTGCTATTTGTTTCTTCTTTGGTTTACCCTCAAGCTGCATCATTTCCTGTAATAAAAATATGAATACCTAGTAAAAGTAATGGTTGTCAATCGTTGTAGTTGATATTATTGTCGATATACGTCCAAATCATGCAGCCTCTTCAAGAAAAATAACATATAAACTTATAGAACAAGAAGTATTACCACCAAGCCTTACGCAGGTTAACCATCACAAAACACCTGAAAAGCACTGATAGACAAGGACCATCAGGCAACCAGTCGATCCTCACCTATAACAACAGTACCTCATTGCCCCGACCTCTCTCTGTCTCCCTTACTCCCATGCATAGTGAAGCCCTAACGTGGCCATGATCACCACCAAGCCTTAAGACACGCAAGTTAACCCACACAAAACACTCCTGAAAGCACTGATTAACAAGGACCATCAGGCAACCAGTCGACCCTCGCCTGTAACATTACCTCATTGTCCCGACCTGTCTCTCTCACGCATGCATAGTGAAGCTCTGAAGTGGCCATGATTACCACCAAGCCTTAAGACACACAAGTTAACCCTCACAAAACACCTGAAAAGCACTGATAAACAAGGACCATCAGACAACCAGTCGGCCCCCACCTATAAGAGCATTACCTCATTGTCCCGACCTGTCTCTCTCACGCATGCATAGTGAAGCTCTGAAGTGGCCATGATTACCACCAAGCCTTAAGACACACAAGTTAACCCTCACAAAACACCTGAAAAACACTGATTAACAAGGACCATCAGGCAACCAGTCGGCCCCCACCTATAAGAGCATTACCTCATTGCCCCGACCTCTCCCTCTTTCCGTGTCCCATGCATAGTGAAGCCCTGACGTGGCCGCTCCTCCTCACTAATTAAATACTAGTTTCCATTGTGGTTTAATTAAAGGGCATTCGATTTATACGGCTTCGGGTTTAATTTAAGTTATATTCTCCTGCATCACGGGTTTAGCGACGCCGGAAACGTGCCATTAAATCCGTCCGTCATTTCTCTAATTTCTGAGCAACGGAATGTGTGTAATGGAGACTACATGGGCTTGGGACGACGATGATTCTCCGTCACTCAATGGTCGATGTTCTCAGACTCTCCCGCTTCTCATATCACCAATTTCCAAAGGCCACGAAGGAGATTAACCGGGTTTTCACGAGTGTTTTCTACCACCATGGCACAGAGGAATGGTCAGACTACTACCAGGGTCATAAAACTACCCCTGGAAATGCCCCAACCCCCTACGAAAGCCTTGTTAAATGTATGTGCTTGGGAGGTGAAATGAGTGTTTTTCTATCACCATGGCACAGATGAATGGTCAGACTACTACCAGGGTCATAAAACTACCCCTGGAAGTGCCCCAACCCCCTACGGAAGCCTTGTTAAATGTATGTATTTGGGAGGTGAAATGAGTGTTTTTCTATCACCATGGCACAGAGGGATGGTCACACTACCACCAGGGTCATAAAACTACCCCTGGAAATGCCCCAACCCCCTACGAAAGCCTTGTTAAATGTATGTGCTTGGGAGGTGAAATGAGTGTTTTTCTATCACCATGGCACAGAGGAATGGTCACACTACTACCAGGGTCATAAAACTACCCCTGGAAATGCCCCAACCCCCTACGAAAGCCTTGTTAAATGTATGTACTTGGGAGATGAAATGTGTAAGAATGTGAACTCGTGTCTGAGCAAGAGGAGGAAGAGGAACGTAACATGATTGATATGGCGTCCTTTGCCTTGATGCTGGGTGTGTGTGTGTGCATTGAGGTTCTGTTGTAAAGGATAGCGCAGTTTCCCCTTTCTGGTGAGACGAACTGCACCGGTAGAGGGCTATTCAGAGTCGAGATGGGACAGTGTTAGCAAGGGGCGTTGGGTGGGGTGCATCAAGGCTCTGTTGTAAAGGATAGCGTAGTTACCCCTTTCTCGTGTGGCGGAGTGGATTGGTAGGGAGCTATTCAGAGTCGAAGTTGAGGGACAGTGTTAGCAAGTGGCGTTGGGTGGGGTGCATTAAGGCTCCGTTGCAAAGGATAGCGTAGTTACCCCTTTCTCGTGTGGCGGAGCGTACAGGTTCAGAGCTATTCAGAGTCCAAGTAAATATGCAAGTGGGGGGAACAGTGGTAGGAAGTGGTGTTGGGTGGGGTACATTAAGAGTCCGATGTAAAAGATAGCGTAGTTTCCCCTTGCTCGTGTGGCGGAGTGGACAGGTTCAGGGCTATTCTGAAACGAAGTGGGGGAGGGGGGGGGGCAGTGGTGGCCTTGTTTCTGAGCCTGATGTGTGAGGAGAAGGAGGAGGAGGAGGAGGAGGAGAGATGGTCACTAACATGTTACTTCCAGGTCAGCTTGTCGTAATGTCTCGCCGAGCTCCTCCTCTTTGTGTTGTTAAGCCCATTCAGTGTCAAGGGAAGGCTACTGAACCATATATCTGACTTACTCGTGTGTGTGTGTGTGTGTGTGTGTGTGTGTGTGTGTGTGTGTGTGTGTGTGTGTTTTGCTTAGATACGCCTCGTGTGAAGGGATGGACAAGTAGGGCAGCTTCTTTGTGTCTCGTTAGGGTAGTGTGTCATGCGTTAAGGAGCCTCCATGATAGAGATGCAGTTTTATGACCCTGGTGGTAGATCGACCCTCCTTCTGTACCATGAGCCTGAAGAACCACTTTTTAGAACCCGATTGACCCCCTCTTTGACCTTTAGAAATAGCTGATGTGAGAAGCGAAAGTCTTGTAGTATCGACCAAAGAGTCCAGATCAATTCAAGGGGGAACTATACAAGACGTCGTTTGCCCTGTGCCACCAAGACGCGTTCGTGGGGTGCCAGCAGCGGTGCCTCGGCGGAAACCCGACCCTCGCGGCACTGTCAGGCTGCGGCACTCCACCGAGCCACGCGTAAAAAGGGCAAAATCAAGTCTCCCATTGTCTGAGCACGCCGCTGTGTGTGTGTGTGTGTGTGTGTGTGTGTGTGTGTGTGTGTTAGTCCGTGGGGGGAGGCTGCGTCTTGTGGGGCGGTGGTGGTGGTGGTGGTGGTGGTGCAAGCGTCGGTGTACCTTTCGTACCATAGCGCGGGCGAACCCAGAACCCAGCAGTCTCACCACCACCACCATTACCACCACCACCACCACCTCCACCTCTTACTGACAACCTCTCTGCAGCTGTCGTCTCCCTGCTTCCCCCCCTTCTCCTCCCCTTCCCTTTCTCCCCTCTCCCCATTTCTTACCTATGACCAGCATCCACCATTCTCGTTGACGGTCGAGGAGGAGAAAGTGTGTGTGCACCTTTATTATGACACACACACACACACACACACACACACACACACACACATACACATAAACACTTGTGATAGAGTACGCCCCGTGGAAAAGGCTGGAACCATAGCACTTTCTCCCTCCTTCCTTCCTTCCATCCTTACTCCATCAAGCAGAGGAAGAAGAAGAAGAAGAAGCGGCAATTGAAACGTATATAGAATGGATTAAGCAGGATAGGACTGAAGACAACATGAGCCTAATAATAATAAGAACCGAAGAATATCTGAGGAACTAAGAACTAATTTAGAACCTAAGGACATATGAAACTATACAGAGCCTTACATACACGTCAACAGAAGAAGAGTAAGCAGAACAAGAAGAAGTGGCAGGGGCAGACAAGTAGTATTAGTAGAAGCAGAACCTAATCACCTACAAAGCGATAGATGTCAAAAGAAGAAGAGGAAGCGGCAGCAGGTGGCAGTCAGTAGTATAGCAGGAGGAGGAGGAGGAGGAGGAGGAGGAGCAGAAGCAGAAGCAGTCGCGGTGAGAATGCCAGAGGTCTCGTTAGTTAGGGCGAAGCGGCAGCCCCAGGAATGCTGACCCTTTCATCAGGCAGCCCCCCAGCGCGCCCACACGCTCCTGCTGCAGATGCTGACGATGATGATTATGATAGTGATGATTATGAAGAGGAGGAGGAGGAGGATTTTGCTTCGATTATTAAAGGAAAGGAATATTTGTATGAATGTACCGTAGAGAGAGAGAGAGAGAGAGAGAGAGAGAGAGAGAGAGAGAGAGAGAGAGAGAGAGAGAGAGAGAGAGAGAGAGAGAGAGAGAGAGAGAGAGAGAGAGAGAGAGAGAGAGATTACAAGCAGGTTGAGATGTTACGAGAGATAAAGAATGCAGGCGAGGGAGATTGGCTACGAGGTGAGGGTGACGACCTTTGTGTGCAGGTGTGGGGAGAGAACAGACAGGTGTGGGGAGATTAGTTTACATATATAATGGAAGAATAGACAAGTGTGTGTGGGGGGAGGATAGACAGGTGTGTGGAGGGGGGTGAGGGGAGAGGAGAATATACACAATTGGGAGATTAGTTTACCTGTGTGCATGTGGGGAGAAAAAGTTTGCATATGTGTGGGTTGAATGTAGAGAGGTATGTGTGTGGGGGAGAATGTAGACAGGTGCATGTGGGAGGAGGGGAGAGGAGAATATATACAGTTGGGGAGATTAGTTTACCTGTGTGCATGTGGGGAGAAAAAGTTTACATGTGTGGGGAGAATATAAAGAGGTATGTGTGAGGGGGAGAATGTAGACAGGTGCATTCTGGAGGAGGGGAGAGGAGAACATATACAATTGGGGAGATTAGTTTACCTGTGTGCATGTGGGGAGAAAAGTTTACACGTGTGGGGGAGAATATAAAGAAGTACGTGTGAAGGGGAGAGCATATACACGTTGGGAGACTAGTTTACCTGTGGATGTGGGGAGAAAAGTGCAGGTGTGAGGGATGGAAGTATATCAACATCTGTGGGGAGCAAACTACAGGTGTGTGAGAGAGAAGAATGATTAACAGGTGACACGAAAAAGAGAGAGTGGCTTACAACTTTTAATTACAAGTGTACCCAGAGAGCTATTTTATATAATGTGCACCAACAAAGGTCTATCCTGTGTCAGTGGGGAGGAAAGTCTGCAGGTGTGTGGGATGGGAGTATATCAACATCTGTGGGGAACAAACTACAGGTGTGTGAGAGAAGAATGATTAACAGGTGATACGAAAAAGCGAGAGTGGCTTACAAGTGTACGTACCCGGAGAGTTGGTTTATATAATGTGCTCTGACAAAAGAAAGTCGACAAACAGTGACTGATTTATTGACGTGGGTGAGGGCGGGCGTTAACAGCTGTGTGTATACGAGACCTCACCTTCCCACACTGAACCAGGATATATGAGGCTATTGTAGTGTAGCGTAGTAGTGTATAGTGTAGTATATTGAAGTAGAGTAGTAGTATATATATATTTTTTCAATAAGGGAGGCAGCTCAAGGGTTAAAAACAAAATTAGGAAGAAAAATGCCCACTAGATGTTGCTCCTACCAAAAAAAAAAAAAAAAAAAGAGCGTAAAAGAGTATAGCGTATAGTCAAGTAGTGTTGTGTAGTGTGTCCGTCCCCGCCAGTCACTCCCAGCAGGAAGGATATTAAGCAGTCGAGGCCGTTTTCAAGCATCATTACAGGTAGTACAGGAATTTCAAACGTGCGTAGCGAGGCATGAACGGAGGGCGAAGTAGCAACACTGAGGAATGACGCGGGTCGGCTGTTGGGTCCCCGCGGGGCTGACCTTCCCCCGGGTGGCGGCGACTGCGGCTACCTGGCTGTGGCTGTGACCCGGGGCGCGGAAGCCGTGGCCGCTGGGAGCCTCTCATCCCGCAGCAAATTTACTCGGCTGTACCATTGTGCCGGACCGTGTTCAGACGCCTTTCATGATAGCATTTTTCCTGCCTATTACGAGGTGAGGCTTTGTCCTGCAGCGGGGTGACTGGGGCGGTGGGTGGGGGTGATGGGGTGATGCCTTACTGGCCTAGCGAAGACCTGGCGATGTAGCGGTGTTGCGGGGGCGTCGTGGCTTGGCGGGGGCGGCGGGGGCGTGGTGGTGCCTTGCTCTGGGGCGCCGCGGCTCAGCAGGGGCGGCGGCGGCTCGTGGTGGTGCCTTGCTCTCCGCGGCGAGGCGTGAGGACACCTGTGCAGCGGGACAGGTGAAGGGGGCGCCGCGTGACGATGACGGGCGGCGTGTCGTGGGAGTGTTGCGGAGTGGGCGCCGCGGCCGTCACGGTGCCCGGAGCGGCGGGTTAAGTCTGCTTTATTGTATTGGCGGCGTTGTCGTGTACAATGGCCCCGCAATTTTAGCCTGGCTTGCGAGGCTAATGGCGGCGTAAAACATGCAACCTTACGTGCCCGCGGGACGTTTAGTGACGCTTATCACCATAAATTTCCAGCTCGCCGCGGGTCGCCGCAGCGAAGGTAAGACTTGATAACGCTCGTGTTGGCGAGATGTAACGAAGTGTGGTGTAAACCCTGGCGGGCTGTCACGTGTGTGTGTGTGTGTGTGTGTGTGTGTGTGTGTGTGTGTGTGTGTGTGTGTGTGTGTGTGAGTCATGCTTGCACCATGCCTGCCTGGTGGTGCAAGGCAGGCGGTGTTGGGGCTGTGAAGAGAGTTTGGGGACAGCCCTGCGTGGAGGCGGGGGCACGGCACGTGGCCTCAGTGATGCGTGGCGGCCCACTCCCCAGCTGGGCCCTGGCTGCCTCGGGACCGTCCTTTACGTGTATATGGACACATTAAGGGAACAACAAACTCGTTTTGTCAACAGTTCAAATATGAGTGTTTTTTTTTTTATTTATTTTTTATTTTTATTTATTTATTATTATTTTTTTTTTCTCTGGCGTTATATACGTCGCGTGTTTAAGATTTCGTTTTTGGCGTCGTGCGTCATAACTTCCGCCGCCGCTAATAAACGTGTAATCTCATCAAGCATCAAAGGAGAGCTGCGGCGATGGGCGCCGTGAAAGGGTCGAGGAGGCTCATAAAGACGTGGAGCATCGCGGCGGAAACCCTTGCCGCCTCATTGCCATGCACGCTGCGCGCCTCTCAGTATGCGGCGATGCATCACCGGGATGTCGTGCGGCTGCGGGGCGGACGTCCACTGAGCCGAGGTGTTGACGGCTGTGTGGAGGGGGCGGTGGAAGGCCGGTGCCACGGCGGCCCTGCGGCGCTACTGTGTGCCGGAGGCTGCGTTGTGTTGGGGCGGGGCGGGCCGTGGGTGTGAGGTGAGCCGGAGGAATGTTAGGCGGTTAACCATTGCGGCAACCATTACCTGTCCCTCAGGTGTGCGGTCAGGGCGGAGACAGCTGTGAGGATCATTACCTTAACGAGGGCGGCGGTCGCGGCCCGTGCACGCCGCCGCCCGCACAGAGGAACTCGACGCGGTTTCCGCCATCCGCACGTCATCCGTCTTTCCTGCGCGGCGCGGCTGTTCAGCCAAGCCCCGTCACGGCGTCGCCCGCCCAGGCGTCTATAGGGAAAAGTAGGGGGAGGGGGTAACCTGTGGCCAGACACCTGTCGGCCGCAACACAGGTAGCTTTATGTTGCCACACAGGTGGGCAGGTAATGGCCGCCCGTCACGGTGCAGGTGGACGGGACAAATGGTCTGGAAAAATCCTCCACTGGAGAGATATTCAACTTTTTGTTGCTGTTTTTGCCACAATTAGTTTGGGCAACCTTCCTTTTTTTGTGGCGAGGGAAAGTGCGAGGCCACCTGAAGGAGGCCACTGCCGGAGGTCACTACTGGCCTTCCTTAGCAGCGGCCCTTCCCTGCAACCCTCCGTGCCCTCCCATGCTGGGGCTTCGTGTGCAGGGCGGGCCACGCGGTGTTGGGGGGCGCCACCCCTGCGTGGCGTGCCTGGCTGCAGTGTGCGGCGCGGGGCCTCGTGGCTGGTAGAAGTGCGTGTGTGTCTGTCTGTCCCCTTGTCCTGGCGGGGAACGACTGGACGGGGCGGGGCGGGGAGAGGGGGGGCGGAGGGATGAGGGAAGGAAGCGTGAAACTGGAACACTGCGTCACCCTTCTACACACACACACACACACACACACACACACACGGCGTAGTATTGACTCACCCATTTCTTCACTTATCTCTTAACACTTATCATTAACCCAATTTTCATGCACTTAACACAACAAAAAAGAACCTTTTATTAAATTCTAAAATGCCACAACATCCTTTGCATCCACCTCGTTAACAGACCCCAAAACGCTACCTCATATAAACGTGCAAATGCTTTTAGCCCGAGTCAACAAACCACTTGCGAACAACAACACAACAATCAGCATAACAACACTTACAACAACAGCTAACATTACACCAACAACACACACACAGAACAACAAACTGAGGCAATTTCTGCGGATCCAAGTTTCATTTACACGCTTGAGTTTCACGCGGAGTTTCTCTCGTCCGTGTGCAAAGTGCTGAATGTTTGTCTTGGTCCACGGAGCCTCGTCGTGTAAGCCCTCTCTCTCCCTCCCTCTCTCTCTCGCTTACTTGTGTTGTGTCCCCTCCTATCCCCTCCCTTCCTTTGCCCTTCTGTTACCCACCCACTCAAGGAAAGAGGTGTGTTATCTATCTTAGCATACCTTACTTTACTTTTCTCCTTCTGTACTATGCCTTACCTTAACCTAATCTAACGTAACCTTACCTAACCTTACCTTACCTTACTTGACCTAACCTAACCCATCTCTACTATACCTTACCTTAACCTAATCTAACGTAACCTTACCTAACCTTACCTTACCTTACTTGACCTAACCTAACCCAACCCCCCAACTCCTACCTTAACCTAACCTAACCTAACCCTTCCCTTCCCTTTCCTTCCTTTCCTACCAAACCCATCCCTTTCATTCCCTTCCCATTCCCTTCCCTTTCTTTCCCATCCCTTCCTATTCCCTTCCCATTCCTTCCTTTCCTCCCTTCCCATCCCTTCCTTTCCTTCCAAACCCTTCCATTTCCTTCCCTTCCCATTCCCTTCCCTTTCTTTCCCTTCCCTCCATTCACTCTCGTAATAGCTGTTTATCTATTTATTTATTAACTTATTCCCACTCTTAAGGTTTAAAAGGGAACGAGTGGCCTGGGACGAATAAAAAGTGAAGGATAGCTCGTGTGTGTTAGTCTAAAAGGGAGAACCGGCTGGGTATGTATCTTGTGTACTTGTGTCTAGGGGAAACTTACCTAAAGACATAAAATAACTCAGTCCCTGTTGCGATTCGTTTTCTATGCACCCTTCCTGCCCCTTCTTTCCCTTCCTCTTCTTCCATTCCCCTTCTTCATCCCCTTCTATTCCCATTTCTCTGTCTGTCTTTGTTTTCTGTTTACCTTCCTTTCCTTTCCTTTCCTTCCATTTCCAATTTTCTCTGTTTTCTGTTTACCTTCCTTTCCCTTCCTCTCCTTCCTTTCATTCCCCTTTCTCTTCCTGTCTTCGTTTTCTGTTTACCTTCCTTTCCTTCCCCATTCTCTGTGTCGTCGTCTTCTGTTTATCTTCCTCTCCCTTTCTCCTCCTCCATTCATTCCCCTTTCTGTCTTCGTTTTCTGTATATCTTCCTTTCCCTTCCTCTTCCTTTCATTCATTCCCCTTTCTCTTCCTGTTCGTTTTCCTTATTCTTCTTTCTCTGGTTTCAATCCTCTTTCTCTTCCCTCTTTTCTACTTCTCTATATCTTCTTGCATTCTCTTTTCTCTTCCTCCTCATTTCCTTTTCCTTCTTCTTTTCTTCCATTTCACTTTCATTGTCTTCCCTTCCTTCCTCTTCCATTGCCCTCCCCGTCCTCTCTTTCTCTCCTTCTTTACCTCCTCCTAATGTCTCTTGTTATCCATGCTTCCTATCTCCTGTCCTTCCCTTTTATTTCCCTTTCTGTTTCTCTCCCTCTCTGCTTATTCATTCTTTTATTTTTTTCCCTTCCTTTCCCACTGTGTTTCTTTCCTCCCTTCCCCATTTATTCTTTCCTTTACCTCCTCTTTCTTACCTCCATATTTCTCCTCCTATTCTCTCTTTCCATTCTCCGTTTATTTATTTATTTTCACAGTTTATTTATTTTATTTTCATATTTCTTTTATTTCACTTTTACAGTTTCCTTCCATTGCGGTCATTTTTCCTCCGTTCTCTTCCTCTTCTTTTCCATTCTTTCCTTCCCTCCCATTTCCTTCTTTCTTTTCTCTTTATTATCTTCCTCCCTTCCACTTCTCTCCTCTTCCTTTCCCATCACTACCTCCAATGCTTCTCTCTCATTCCTCACATTCCCTCCCTTTTTCCATACCCTCCCTTTCCCTCCTCCTCCCCCTCCTCCTCCTCCTCCAGTATTGTTCTCCGGCGCGGTCGAATCATATATTACGGGAGTGAATTATGTTTTCAAGTTGATGGAGGAGGAGGAGGAGGAGGAGGGGGTGGGGAGGGGGCGATGGGGTGTGAGTTATGGGCTTGGAGGAGGAGGAGGAAGAGGAGGGAAAGGTAACGAAAGGGAAGGTGAAGGATGGAGGAAGGAAAGAGGGAGGGAAAAGGGAGGAAGGTCTCTTAGTGATGGAGGGATAATGGATGGGGTGGAGGAATGGAGGGAAGGGAGGTGGAGGAAGTATTGGGGTGGGAAGGTTATGGAGAAGGTGGAGGGGAAAAAAGGAAGGAAGAGAAGGGGAGGAGGAGAGGAAGGGAAGGAAAGAGGAGGAAGTGGGAGGTGGGAACATGGAGGAGGAGGTGGAGGGGGGGAGGGAAAGGAGTAAGGGAAGGGGAAGGGAAGAAGTGAAGGAGGAGGAAGGAGAGGGAGGGTGAAGGAGAGGAAAAGGAAGAAGGGAAGGAATGGGGGGAAGATCGAGAAGGGGAGGGGAAGTGAAGAAGGGAAGGGAAGGAAAAGAGGAGGGGAAGGAAGGGCAAGAGAAGGAAAGAAGGAAAGGGAAGGGAAAGAGAAGGAGGGAAGAGAGGGGAAGGGAAAGAGGAGGGAAGGGAAGGGAAGGGAAGGGAAGAAGGTGAAGGGAATGGAAAGAGAAGGAGGGAAGGGAAGGGAAAGAGAAGGAGGGAAGGGAAAGAGAAGAAGGGAAGGGAAGGGGAAGGACCGTCACTTACCTCAATAATGAAGAAAGTCGTTGGTGAAGGGGTGAATGGGGTCAAGGGTATGGGAGAGGTGAAGGGAGATTAATGGGCAGGTGAAGGGGAGAGAGAGAGAGAGAGAGAGAGAGAGAGAGAGAGAGAATTAGAGATAGAGGAAGCCGTAAAAGAGGGAAATGGAGGGGAAAGATAAGGCGATGGGAGGAAACTGATAAGGGAGAATTGAATGGAAGGGAAGAAGGGAGGATAGGAAGAAGAGAAAGGTAAGGAAATTGATTAAAAGAGGAAGGGAAGAGGAGAGAAAGAGAGGTAAAGGAAAATAAGTAGGAGAGCAAGAATGAGAGGGAAGGGAAAGGTATAACTGATGAAAAGAGGAAGGGAAAGGAAGGGAAGAGGAGAGAAAGAGAGGGAAAGGAAAATAAGTAGAAGAGAAAAAATGCAAGGGAAGCGAAAGGTAAAATTGATGAAAAGAGGAAAAGAAAGAAAGGAAATAGAATCAAAAGGAAGAGAAAGAAAGGAAGAGAAGAGAAAGGAAAGGAAAGGAAGGGAATGGAATAAAAAGGGAGAAGTGAGAGAAAGAAGGAAGGAAAAGACAGCAAAGGGATGAAGAGGAAGAAGAAGAGGAGGAGGAGGAGGAGGAGAAGGAAAAGGAAAAACTATTGTAAAGGAAATAAAGAAAACAAAATAAGGAAATGGAATAAAAAGGAAGGACAGAGAAAGGAGGGAGAGAAAGAGAGAGACAGAACGGGTGAAGAGGAAATAGAGGAGGAGGAAGAAAGGAAAGGAAGGAAGGGAAGGACTGAGAGAAAGAAAGAAGGGAGAGGAGAGAAAGAGAGAGTCAGAAGGGGTGAAGAGGAAGTAGAGGAGGAGGAGGAGGAAGAGGAGGAAGGGGAAATGATTCATACGTTTCTGCCTCAGTTGTAAACTATAATCTATGAACACTTAGATTGCGGTCGTGGGGTTTGTTGTTTCCTCCGTCTGGGAAGCGAGGAGGAGGAGGAGGAGGAGGAGGAGGAGGAGGTGATGATAAAGTGGTAAGGCGTATAGGACCGTAAGGGAAGGGAAGTGAAGTAAGCAATAGTAGTAGTAGTAGTAGTAGTAGTAGTAGTAGTAGTAATAGGAAGAGGTAAGAGGAGTGAAGAGGTAAGGAAGAGAGAGGAAGCGAAGGGGAGGAGGAAGAGAAGAGAAAACAAAGGGAAACGAAAGCAAACAGTAGAGAAAGAAGGAGGAGGAAGAGGAGGAGAGGAGGAGATAGGGGAAAGTACACTCGTTAACCTGTGTGTCTGTATCTGTGTGTGTGTGTGTGTGTGTGTGTGTGTGTGTGTGTGTGTGCAGCGTCCCCTGAGCACCCTCGCCCCGGGCCTGCAGCGGCGGGAACCTTATTGACTGACGTGTATCGTGTATTTGTGCAAGACTCAGCCCGGCGCCGCCTCTCCCTTCACCCGCGACACAAGGGTTCCGCCGCTTCGCCTTTTACCCCGCCGCCGCACCGCTCATCCGATCTCTGGCTGCCTCTCGCTTTGTCTCTCCTCTCTTTGCTGTTTCTTTTTACTGTTTCCCTTTTCTTTATTGCCTAGTTGTTTGATTGTTCTTATTCCTTCATTCCTTTGTTTTTCGTTATTTTACCCCTTCGTGCCTCTCATCCGATCTCTGGCAGCCTCTCTCGCTTTGTCTCTCCTCTCTTTGCTGTTTCTTTTTACTCTGTTTCCCTTTTCTTTATCGTCGAGTTGTTTGATTCTTCTTAGTCCTTCATTCCCTCTTTTCGTCATTTTATCTTACCGAGTCTCTCATGTAATCTCTTGTCTCTCTGCCCCTCACTGTTTCCTCCTCCCTTTGCTGTTCCTTTTTAGTCTTGCTTCCCTTTCCTTTATCAATTCTTACCCCTGTGTCGTTTAGTTGCTTCATTCTTAGTCCTTCATTCATTTTTTCTTCGTTATTTTATCCCGTCGCGCCTCTCATCTGATCTCTGCCTCTCGCTCTGTTTCCTCCTCCCTTTGCTCTCTCTTCTACTTCCTCTTCTTTGTTCCGCTGTCCTATATCAGTTGCTATGCTTGTGTTATCTAGTTTTCCTTTGTATCTTTTAAATGTTTCTGTTTCCCGTCGCTTCTCATCCCATCTCTGTCTGCCACTCACTCTGCTGCCTCCTCCCTTTGCTGTCTCTTCTACTCCCTTTTCTTTGCTATGCTTGTGTTATCTAGTTTTCCTTTGTATATCTTTTAAATTTTTCTGTTTCCCGTCGCTTCTCATCCCATCTCTGGCTGCCTCTCGCTTTGTTTCTCTTCCCTTTGCTGTTCCTTGCTTTTCGTTCCCTTTTATCAGCTTCTAATCTTTTTATATCCAGTTTATCTGTGTATCCTCCTTCCCTTATCTTTCCCTCTTTATTCCTTATTTTCATTCCCAGGTGTTCCCTTTATTTTTCTGTTCCTTCCCTTTCAGTTCCCGTTTTTCCCTTCCTTTCCCATCCTTTCCCTTCTTTCCCTTCCGCCTCCATCGATCATCTCTCTCTTCCACCTCGCTTCCCTTACTACGTTTCCTCTTTGACACCTAGTACTTCCCTCCTTTCCCTTGCTTTCTTCCCTCCCATCCCCTTCAACGCCCATTCCACTTGCCTTCCCATTCTCTCCCCCCTCGGTGTTTCAGGGGTGCAATGGAGCGGCTCAGGAGGAGGAGGAGGAGGAGGGGGAGGAGTATGGGTGTGGGTGTGACTCAGGGCAAGGTGTCTTCGTTTTGTGTTGCCACCATCGTCTTTGCGCTATTAAAAGGTATAAGACAAGTTTCCAAAAGATTCTTGTTAGTTCTGTTAGTTTTGTGTCCTTATTGGCTGTGATGACTCTGCCTCCACGTGTGTCCATGAGTCGCCTTGTTGTGCTGAAGTAGAAAGGGAAGAAGTTACGATGATAGTGAAGATTATAAGATTAAAGGGTATAAGACAAGTTTCCAAAAGATTCATGTTAGTTCTGTTAGTTTTGTGTCCTTATTGGCTGTGTGTCCATGAGTCGCCTTGTTGTGTTGAAGAAGAAGAAGAAAAAGAAGTTAGATGATAGTGGTGAAGATTATAATGGAGAGCAAGATTGGAATGGAGGATTGGAAGACGAGACTTTCAAGAACCCTATTGGACACTATTGAACATGAACTCCTAAAACAAAGGAATCCAAGCCTTTGATACTTTAGCGCTCCGAAGATGAGAACAAGCAGCATAGAATCTTCGACATGGTATAGACATTATCAAAGCAGTCCCTCAAGGCCCATCCCTGTCACCCTGCTTAAGTCCAATTAGCAGGGGGACTTAACAGGGAGGTAGGGGAAGGAGATCAGGCCATTCACCTCCCCTCTCTCTCTCTCTCTCTCCCTTCCCCCCAGCCGCTACAGGGGTTAGAGGGGAGAGGGGGGCAAGTCTCCGCTAAGGGTATCACTAAGGGCTTGGGAGGACGAAAGATTGAATGCCGCCTTACATACTGAAGTACTCCCTTATGATAGCTTGTTATGGCTTCCTTTTGACAATAGAAGGCAGCCTCCTCCCCTTGTGTGTGTGTGTGTGTGTGTGTGTGTGTGTGTGTGTGTGTGTGTGTGTGTGTGTGTGTGTTACCTTACCTTACCTTATGTTACCTGCCTTACCCTACTTGTCTCCCCTTACCTTACCTTACCTTATAGTATGTGTGTGTGTGTGTGTGTGTGTTTTCAATATGTTATTTTTTTCTTCTAGTTTTCTTTCATTATGGAGGGATTTAGTTAGGGCGAAGGGAAGAGAGAGAGAGAGAGAGAGAGAGAGAGAGAGAGAGAGAGAGAGAGAGAGAGAGAATGGATAAATACGAGAAAAAGAAAATAAGAAGAAAGAATGAAAATAAAGAATAAAGAGAGAAAGAAACAGAAATAGACTCATGAGAAAGAAGTGATAAAGAGAGAGAAGAGGAAAGAAGAGAAGGATAAAGAAGGAATAGAAAAAAGAAAGGAAAAAAAAAAGAAGGTTAACCATACCTGTTTATAAGTATTCCTGTATTAATTAACAAGTTTACCTGGGCGAGAATTTGACCAGGTGTGGCTCGGCGCGTTACCTGTCCCACACCTTTCCCTCCTCCCCCTCACCCCTGATATGATGCTTCCTTTTCCTCTTCCTCTCCCTGCTCCCTCCCTCTTCCTCTTCGATATACTCCCCACCCCCACCCCCACCCCCCCCACACACACAGGTTTTCCTCTTCCTTTTCCTCCCAACTTTCCCTCTTTCACGCTTACCTCTTCCTTCCAATTTTCCTCTTCTCCTCCCTCCTCTCCTTTTCCTCCTCCTCTTCCTCTTCTTTTTCCTCCCCCCCCCCTTCTATCTCTTCCACCTCCCAGCTTTCCCTCTCTCACTTTCTTCTCCCTCCCCCTCCCAGTTTTTCCTCTTATTCTTCTCTCTCCCTTCCTCCTCCTCCTCCTCCTCCTCCTCTCCCCCCTCTCTTCCCTGCTTCCCCCTCATCTTCCTCCACCATGGCATTTCCTCCACTTTTTCCTCTCACTCTCCTCCCTCCTTTCCTCTTCCTCCACCTCCATTGTGCTCCCTCCTATCTCTTTCCTCTCTTTCTCTCCGTCCCCTCCTCCTCTTCCTCCCAGTTTTCCTCTCCTACTTTCCTCCCTCTTCTCCTTTCCCCTTCCTCCACCTCCATTGCGTTCCTTCCTATCTCTTTTCTCTCCTCTTCCTCCTCTCCTCTTCCTCTTTCTCCACCTCCATTGCGTTCCTTCCTATCTCTTTTCTCTCCTCTTCCTCCTTTCCTCTTCCTCCACCTCCATTGTGCTCCCTCCTATCTTTTCCTCCCTCTTTCCTCCCTTCCTTATCTCTTCACAGCCACCCCAACCTCTCTTCCTCACTGTCTCCGCTCCCCTCTTCCTCATCCTCGGCCCCCTCTTCCTCATCCTTCTCAGTGTCACTTTCCTCCCTCTCCCCTCCCTCCTCTCCTCTCTGATACCCTCCCCCTCTCCTCCTGACACCCTCCTCTCCTCTCCCTCTCCTCTATGACACTCCTTCTCTCCATTTCGTTCACTTTTTCTCTTTTGCCTTTCGTGTTTTCATATTCCATCGTTCTTTTGACTTACCTTCTCTCTCTCTCTCTCTCTCTCTCTCTCTCTCTCTCTCTCTCTCTCTCTCTCTCTCTCTCTCTCTCTCTCTCTCTCTCTTCTTACCTTACCTTACCTTATTTGACCTTAGTTTACCTTACCTTACCTTATTTGACCTTAGTTTACCTTACCATACCTTACCTTACCTTATTGCACCTTAGTTTACCTTACCATACCTTACCTTGCCTTGCCTTACCTTACCTTACCTTACGTTACCTGCCTTACCTTACCTTACCTTACCTTACCTCTCTTAGCTGCCTCTCCCCTTGCCTTACCTTTCTCACCTCCCTATCGCCACCTTTTGTTGTTGTTTTTGTTTTTCCTTCTTGTCAGGTCTCAGGTGGTCTCAGGTGTTATTTTTTTCTTTTTGGTTTTGTTCTATTTTATCTCGTTCTTGTTCCTCGTGTTCATGTTGTTTTTTTATCAGGTCTCAGGTGTCAGGCTTACAGAGACAAGGAACAGATAAAGAAACAGAAAAAAAAGAAAGGAAAGGAAGAAGAAAACGAAAACAAGAAGAAAAAAAGGAAAGAAAGAAGGAAGAAGGGAAAGCGAGACAGGACCGGAACCGCCAAAAAAAAGAGAAGTGTGGAAAGAGAAGCAGAAAAAAGGAAGAAAACGAAAACAAGAAGAAGAAAAGGACAGAAAGAAGGAAGAAAGGAAAGCAAAACAGGACCAGAACCGCCCCCCCAAAAAAAGCATGGAAAGAGAAGCAGAAAAAGGAAAAAAAAAACGAAAAGAACAGGAAGAAAACGAAAACAAGAAGAAGAAAAGAACAAAAAAAGGAAGAAAGGAAAGCAAGACAACCGGAACCGCCAAAAAAAAAAAAATTTATGGAAAGAGAAGCAGAAAAAAGGAAAAAAAAAACATTGAAGCAGACAGCACCGGAACAGCCACCAACCCAGCAAGTGACGTTGGATTCATACTCGGCCGCTCACGCCTGCCCGGAAAAAGGGAGCGAGGGAGCGAGCGAGGGGGGGGGGGAGGAGGAGGAGGAGGAGCGGATGTTGAGAGAAGCGGGTCCAGAATGTGTCCAGAGCATATGTAGCCATGTCAGAAGAGGGGAGGAGGAGGAGGAGGAGGAGGAGGAGAGGGGGGGAAGAAGGAGGGATTTGGGGGTTCGTGTATGTGTGAAGGGAGGGGGGGGGAGTCAGTGTGTGTGTGTGTGTGTGTGTGTGTGTGTGTGTGTGTGTGTGTGTTAGCATCGATTGTCGCCGAAATAACACGAAGTAAACGTAATTAATGTGTGTCTGGCATGGCTTGGAGGAGGAGGAGGAGGAGGAGGGACAAACTATCACGTAAGCCTTTTCCTCCTCGCCTCATATCCTGAAAGAGGAGGAGGAAAAGAGGGGAAGAGGGAGAGTATCAGTAGTAAAGGAGAGAGAGAGAGAGAGAGAGAGAGAGAGAGAGAGAGAGAGAGAGAGGAAAAGGAAATGAGTACTATTGGTTTCTCTCCCTCTTTTCTCATGTCCTTCCTTCTCCTTCCTTTCTCTTCGTTTCCCTTCCTTTCCTTTCCCTTCCCTTCCTTTCCTTTCCCTTCCCTTTCCTTCCTTCTCCTTCCCTTCTCTTTCTTTCCCTTCCCTTCCCTTCCCTTCCCTTCCCTTCCCTCGTCTTCTCTTCATGTATGTAAGGGAAGGTTATGTAAGGGAAAGGAGGAGGAGGAGGTTACGTGTATATGTGTGTGTGTGTGTGTGTGTGTGTGTGTGGTGTTCCTCTTTCAAGACAACCATTATTCTTGTCTATGTAGGAGGAGGAGGAGGAGGATAGAACAAGTGGAAGATATACAGAGAAGGAGGAAGAGGGAAGGAAAGGAAAAAGAAAAGAAAGGGAAGAAGGACGGATAAGGAGGAGGAGGAAAAGGAGGAGGAGAAGGAGGAGGAGGAATAGGAAGAGGATAGCAAGAGAAGGAGGGGACGAAGGGGAAGCTATTTTTTATAAGTCCGTCTGTTTTATTATCACCTCGTCTTTTCCGCGCAAGCCTTCGTGGACTGTTACGTCGTGTGGTGTGTTATGGAGCCGCGGCAGGGGTGTCATCGGGGCCACTTAGTCAATAATCGATGGGGTGCGTGAGTGTGCCGGGCCCGAGGGAAGGGAAGGGATGGGAGGAGGTGGGAAGAGGTGAAGGTGTCCGTAGCTGTCTGTACGAGGGGGTAGAATCATGTATGTGTGTGTGTGTGGAGGGGAGAGGGAGGGAAGGGGTGGGAGAAGGTGGGACGAGGTGTAGGTGTCTGTAGGAGGGGGTAAAATCATGTGTGTGTGTGTGTGTGTGTGTGTGTGTATGAGAGAGAGAGAGAGAGCGGACAGGAGGGAGTGACAGAAGGTTGTAAAAGGGTATAAGGGGTTTGGCTGTCTGTTTGAGGGACTAATATCAGGTTTTTATGTGTTTGTGGTTTTATGAGGGGACTAGAATCGTGTCTATGTGGTGTTTTGGGAGAGAAGTATAAGGTAAGGTTCAGAATAGGTCAAGACGTGTGTGGCTATCTGTATAAAGGGGTAGCATCGTGTCTGTTGGTAGGTGATTGCCTGTTTGTAAGTATTGAAGATAGGTACTCAGGTAGGTTATGTAAGGTGAGGTTAGGTTAGAATCGTGTCTTTTAGTAGATGATTGTCTGTTTGTAAGTACTGAAGATAGGTACTTAGGTAGATTATGCAAGGTGAGATAAGGTGATTAGGTGTGTCTGTTGGTAGGTGATTGTCTGTTTGTGAGTACTGAAGATAGGTACTCAGGTAGATTATGCAAGGTGAAGGAGGAGGATTAGGTGTGTCTGTGGGTCTGGGTGTCTTGCTGTACGTCTTTGTGAATGCAGTGGAATATGGTAGTAGCTGTCATATAGTGGAGGAGGAAGAGGAGGAGGACGAGGAAAAAAAAAAGAAAAGAAAAAATGATCATATAGATAATAAACAGGTTAGATAATTAGTAATAGGAAACAGTACATACGTTAGATAATGTTGGTAGTGATAGCGGTGATTGTAGTGACGGTGATGATTGTAGTGATGGTGGACAGGTGAGGGAGAGAGAGGAAGTCCACGTTAATAACCCATCTACACGTGGGCAGAAATGTGGGGCTCATATTGTTAGGGGGGGGCATTGTTTCCGGAGGGTGACGTGTGGGAGAGTGGCAGGTGAGGGGGCGCCCACTCTCACCTGCCCTCCCTCTCTCTCTCTCCCCCTCTTTCTCTTTCTCTCCCTCACTCATTGACTTATTTCATTATTTAATTATCTCTTGTTCTTTCTTTCTTTTCCCTTCCTTCTATCTCTCTTACTTCCTCTCCTTCATTATTTCTTTCATTTTCTTCTTCTCCCTCCCTTCCCTTTTTTTTGGACTTCCTCTTACTTATATCATTCTCCCTCTTGTCCTTCCTCTTCTTCCATTCCTCTCCTTCTTCCTCCCGTTTTTTTCCTTTACTTTTTCATAACTTAATTCATTCCCTGTTCTTTTTCTTCCCTTCCTTCCTTCTCCCTCCCTCTCCTTCCAACTTCCTTTTACTCACTGACATTCTCCCTCTTGTCCTTCCTCCTCTTCTTCCATCCCTTTCCTTCTTCCTTCCTTTTTTTCCCCTTTACTTCATGTCTTATTTCATTCCCTGTTGTTCTTTCTCTTCCCTTCCTTCCTTCTCCCTTCTCCTTCGTCAGTTCTCTCTTCTTTTGCTCAGTCCCTCCTGTCTTTCCTCTTCTCTCTCTCTCCCTCTCCCTCTCTTCTCCTTCGTCAGTTCTCTCTCCTGTTCTCATTCCCTCCTGTCTTTCCTCTTCTCTCTCCCTCTCCCTCCCTTCTCCTCCGTCAGTTCTCTCTCCTTTTGCTCAGTCCCTCCTATCTTTCTTCTCCCTCTCCCTCATCTTTCTCAATGATTCCTGTTCTTCTCTTTCCTTCCCTCCTTTCCCTCATATCCTCTCTACTCATTTCATATCCTCTCTTGTCCTATTTCCTGCCTTCCTCTCCTTCACCTCTCCCGGTAGCCCCAACACCACCGCCTCTTATCACCACCATCAGTAAGACCGCCTCTACCGACCGTCCTACCACAACCTAACACCGGTATCGCTAATATCTACTATCGCTACCATCGTCAACGTCATCTCCACCACCACCATCGCCACCTCATCTACAGCCAGCCCCCACCACCACCACTAAATAATAATATATATCACTGTTGTATTTGTCCTTGATTTATATATATTAGATGTTCTTGCTTTGTGTACTAGTATATATTTTGTTTTTGTTTTTCTTTATTTGAAGTTTATGTTAATTGATCAGGTAAGAGTTATCCACAACGAAAGCTCTTAGTGGTGGTGGTGGTGGTGGTGGATATGGTAGTATGTTGTGGTGGTAATGATCGTGCTAGTGGTGGTGGTGGAGGTGGTGGTGGTGGTGGTGATGGTGGTAGTGGTGGTGGTAATGGTGGTGGTGTCACGCTTGGCCTTGATCCACCTCACTCCCTATTTCTCATCACCACCACCACCATCACCATCACCACCACCATCACCACCACCACCACCATCACCACCACCATCACCACCACCAAACAATAGGCCAGTCAAGGTCTCTGTCACGGCTGCAGGGAGAAGAAACAAAGAAAAAAAACAAGAAAAAAGAAAAGAAAAATTATGATCCCTCTTGTCTTTATACTCGGCTGCCTGCTTATGCCGTGTGTGTGTGTGTGTGTGTGTGTGTGTGTGTGTGTGTGTGTGTTTGTAGTGGAGTGGTGGTGCTGCCAGTATAATGCTTTCGTACACACACACACACACACACACACACACACACACACACACACACACACACACATTCTACAACCTTGCCTTAAAAAGAAAGAGAGAAATGAAAGAAAGCAAAAGAAAAAGATAGAATAAGTTCTGGAACCTCATCTCTTTTCCTCCTTTCATTCCTTCCTTCCTTCCTCTACTCCTCGCCCCTTCCCCATCCTCCTCCTCCTCCTCGTCCTCCTCCTCGCCATTCCTCCGCCGTCACGCCTCACTGCCCGTCTCACTTATTTTTGGCACGACTCTGAGGCTGCGTAATGCCCCCTGGATGTGTCTGGGCCGAGAGCAGCTTACATTTGCATTGTTATTGCTTCCATGCCAGACGCTGGGAGGGAGACGCGGGTACAGCAATGCCGGGGAAAGAGGGAAGGTAGAGGTGGCCGAGACGGGTAGGAAGAAGGAAGGAGACAGTAGAGATAGATAGGTTGACAGTATGAGCTGGCAGAAGGGAAGAAGAGGTAAGACGCTGAGACGCGGACGCTGGTACAACACGGCCGGGGAAAGACGGAAGGAAGAGAAGGCCGAGACAGGGGTAGGGATAGGGAAGGAGACAGTAGAGATAGATAGAGACTAGAGAGAAAGACATTGCCGGCAGAGAGAAGGGAAAGAGGGAAGGAAGAGGTGGCCGAGACAGGAGTAGGAATAGAGTCAGAAGTGCCAGTAGGGATAGATAGAGAGACGGTACAGGCAGAAAGAAGGGAAGAAAGAGGTCAGACATTGAAACACAGACGCTGGTACAACACGGCCGGGGAAAGAAGGAGGGAAGAGGAGGCCGAGACAGGGGTAGGAATAGGGAAGGAAGACCAAGGTAGGAGACAAGAGAGAAAGACAGTATGGACAGAAATAAGGGAGAAAGAGGCAAGACGTTGAGACAGATGGAAGAAGAGGTGGCCGAGACTTACATGGACAGGTAGACAGGAGCAGGTAGAGAGAAGAACGCTGTAACATATCCAGAAAGACAGCTTGAACAGAGAGAGAGGGAAGGAAGAGATACATAGACAGGAATAGAGATTGAAGATAGATACATAGCTAGAGAGAGAGACAGAAAGACAACACGAGAAGAGAGAAAAAGAGGGACAGTAGACAGCTCGGACAGAGACAGACGCAAGAAAAGTGAGAGAGACAGATACAAAGATAGGAACAGACAGAACAATGAAAAAGAAAGACAGACAGACAAAAGGAAAAGACAGCACGAGAAGAGGAAAAAAAAAGAGGGACAGTAGACAGCCCGAGGAGAAACAGACGCAAGAAAAGTGTAAGAGAGACAGATACGAAAATAGGAACAGACAGAAAGACAACCCAGACAGACAGACAGACAGACGAAAGGAAAGGACAAGAAAGGGTACATTACAAGGAAGAGGAGAAAGAGTATCCAGACAGACAGACACAGACAGACACAGACAAAAGCATGAAAGAATTACAGAAACAAAAGGAAAGAGGAAAGGAGAATGAGGACAAGGAAAATAAAGGAAAAGGAAGATGGGAAATAAGTCGGAAGAGGGGAAGAGGGAATAGAACGTAAGAGGAGATGAGAGAGGAAATAAAAGGAGGAGGAGGAGGAAGAGGAAGAGGAGGAGGAAACGATAACAGAGGCAACAAAAAATATATAAAGAGGTATACGAGAGAGAGAGAGAGAGAGAGAGAGAGAGAGAGAGAGAGAGAGAGAGAGAGAGAGAGAGAGAGAGAGAGGGAGGAAATATTATCGAGAGGAAAAAATACTAGAAGGGGAGGAAGGAAATGTTAGGGAGAGAAGGAGGAGGAGGAGGAGGAGGAGGAATGTGGAGAGAGAAGAGAGAGAGGGAGGGAGAGAAGAGAGATAAGGAGGGAAGAAAGATGAGATAATAAGGGAGCGATGGAGAGATAAGAGAGAGAGAGAGAGAGAGAGAGAGAGAGAGAGAGAGAGAGAGAGAGAATCACTTTTTACATCACTACCACGGCACAAAAATCCTTCCTCCCTTCCTTTCCTCCTTCCCTCCCTCCTTCCTCCCTCCCTTCCTTCCTTCCTTCCTTCCCTCCTTCCCTTCCTCCCTCCCACCTTCCCTCCACCCATAAGTCACCTCGTTGCGTTGCATTGAGATGAGTCACGTCGTTGCGTCATGAGTCACCTTACCACCGTACTCACCTTGACTCATGTTACTAGACTGTCACTCCCTTCTATGCACGTCAACTCATATATTTACGATTTATGAGTGAGTAATTCTGAATAAAAGAGTTAGAACCTGCATCAATGGGTTTAAGCAAGGAGCAGCGAGTAGCGGGCTTTTTTTTTTTTTTTTTTTTTTTTTTTTTTTTTGTGTGTGTGTGTGTGTGTGTGTGTGTGTGTGTGTGCCCTTGAGCTGTCTCCTTTGTTGTAAAAAAAGAAAAAAAAGTTGGATAGATTCTCGACACGTATATATATCAACACTTATAATTACGATCCATGAGGGCTTAGGTGTAGATAAAAAGTGTTAGAATCTCCAGCAAAAGGATTAAGTTGGGTAGAGTGACGGTTTATCTTGCATCTTAAATATAAATGTGGTAGGACTTGCATCAGTGGCTTCAAATTGCTTATACACGATTAAACTTGCATCATCTTAAATATTATAGACGTTTAAACCAGCATCAGTAGGTTCAAATTGCTTATACACGATTAAACTTGCATCATCTTAAATAGTATAGACGTTAAAACCAGCATCAGTGGGTTCAAATTGCTTATTCACGATTAAACTTGCATCATCTTAAATAGTATAGACGTTTAAACCAGCATCAGTGGGTTCAAATTGCTTATTCACGATTAAACTTGCATCATCTTAAATAGTATAGACGTTTAAACCAGCATCAGTGGGTTCAAATTGCTTATACACGATTAAACTTGCATCATCTTAAATAGTATAGACGTTAAAACCAGCATCAGTGGGTTCAAATTGCTTATACACGATTAAACTTGCATCATCTTAAATAGTATAGACGTTTAAACCAGCATCAGTGGGTTCAAATTGCTTATTCACGGTTAAACTTGCATCATCTTAAATAGTATAGACGTTTAAACCAGCATCAGTGGGTTCAAATTGCTTATTCACGATTAAACTTGCACCATATTAAGTAGTATAGACGTTTAAACCAGCATCAGTGGGTTCAAATTGCTTATTCACTGTTAAACTTGCATCATCTTAAATAGTATAGACGTTTAAACCAGCATCAGTGGGTTCAAGTTGGATAGATTCCCTCTTTTTTTCAGCAGAGACGGCTCAAGGGTAACAAAAAGAGTACAGAGAGAAAAAAAAAAAAAGCCCGCTACTCACCGCTCCCATAATAGACAAAAGTAAAGAGCGGCCAAAAGAGAGGTCAATTTCGGGTGGAGAGAGGACTTACACTGAGTACTTTAGGTGTAAATAAAAAGTGTTAGAACCTCCAGGAAAAGGTTCAAGTTGGATTGGTTGGCGGTTTCTCTTGCATCTTAAATATAAATGTTAGAACCTGCATCAGTGGGTTCAAGTCGCTTATTGACGATTAAATATAAGTGCTAGAACCTGCAGTAGAGGATATAGGTATAAATTCACTACTTGCATCAATTTTACGTTGTGTCGCATCTCCGGGTACTGTCTGAGATGCGACCCCTCCCCCCCTCCCCCCCCCCCAGTGAGTCATTTTCCAGTACTCTGAGTCACATCTCGACCCTGTTCCTGGATGGCTCGTCGTGTGAATCTTTGGTGAGTCATGACTACTAGGCTTGTCCCGGTGAGTCATGCTCCCCCCCCCCCCTTCCTAAGCTGAGATAAAGACGAGTCATTTATTAATATATATTTTAAAAAGACGATGATGATGACGACTTGAAAACGATGCTGACTAAGTGAAAATAAAAAAAAAGATAAGCAGACTAATTCATCTCAAGACTTAGAAGCTTAATTTTAGGGGTAATTCGTATACGGTCAGGAGAGTCACGTCATCTCTCTCACTCAGCATCACTCACTAGGGATGCTGGGAGAGAGAGAAGATGCTATGGGTGGGGGGGATGTAGGTGGGTGAAGGAGGGGGATGTAACAGGGAGGGAGTGTTGGTTGGGGAGGAAGAGGAGGAGGTCTTGGTGTTAGTTGGGGTGGGTGGGAAGGGGGGAGGGAGATAAAACACACACACACACACACACACACACACACACACACACACACACCGTCAGTCGATAGCGGGATGGAGATAGAGTGTGTTGGTTTCGCTGATATGGAGGAGGAGGAAGAGGAAGAAGAAGAGGAGGAGGAGGAGGAGGAGGAGGAGGAGGAGGAGGAGGAGGAGGAGGAGAAAGCTATAGCGTTTGGTAGGAGGAAGAAATTGATAAATAAAATAGAGAAAGGAGATATATAGTTACAGCTTTGAGAGAGAGAGAGAGAGAGAGAGAGAGAGAGAGAGAGGTGTGCTCGTACGTGAAATAAACGTAATGGACATAAAAGTTTTGCGATAGGAAGGCAAGAGAGAGAGAGAGAGAGAGAGAGAGAGAGAGAGAGAGAGAGACCTATAAAAAGCATTCATGTTCAAAGACTCGGAAGGAATAAGCTAATACTCTCTCTCTCTCTCTCTCTCCTAAGTTCCTACGTTGCCTTTTAATATAATTGAGACGCAAAACAGTCATGTGTGTGTGTGTGTGTGTGTGTGTTTTCAGCCATAACCGAGAGCTCGTTATCATTTATGGCTGCAAGTGGCTGTGTGTGTGTGTGTGTGTGTGTGTGTGTGTGTGTGTGTGTGTGTGTGTGTGTGGGTTAATGATTCAGCTCTTCCTTTTTTTTATACTCTTACTCTCCTCTTATTTGTCTACTTACTCTCCTCTTCCTCCTCTTCCTCTTTACTCTTCCTCCTCTTCCTCTTTACTCTTCCTCCTCTTCCTCTTTTCCTTCGTATTTTACTGTCATTAAATTCATATTACGTCACTTTTTTATGTATATATTTAAGAGCAATTACGATGCGGCAGATGTCTTTTAAGTGCTTATTAATTATAATTGTACATTGATAACTGATGGAGGGACCGTCACACACACACACACACACACACACACACACACACACACACACACACACACACAGTCACACACACACAGTCACACACACACGCCAGCCAACTCACTCTATACGCACTTCACAACTCGTTCAGCAATTCCTCGCAATCTCTTGATCTCAATGGCTGTCTCGCTCCGTTTCTTATCTTCCTAGACGGTTGCCGCGACACCTCCACTAAGCCTGCCAACTTTAAGCTTCTCTCTCTCAAGCTGCACCGCCGCTTCTCTTGTCTTGCTACACTCTGTCTCGTATGTTTTCCTCCTCCTCCTCCTCTTCCTCCTTTTCCTTCTCCTTGTAGATTATTTGATGTTCTTTTGTGTTTGTCTTCGCTGGGGGACTATTGAAGTTAACTGCTTGCTTGTGTGGATTCGGATTCTTTCAGAGGGTTTGAGAGAAGGTTATTAGGTCCATATTTCTTCTTTTTACTCAGATTATTATAGTTCCTCCATTTTTGTCTTCACTGGGGGACTCGTGAAGCTAACTGTTTACTTTTTCCTATTCGCTTGTGTAGATTTGGATGCCTTCAGATGGAGAGAGATTAGTACAACCTCTTATTCTCTTACTTCTCGTAGATTATTTTATGTTCTTGCTTTTTATCTTCACTGGCAGACACTTGAAGGTATATAACTGTTTGCTTTTTCTTCACTCTTCGCTTGTGTAAACTTGGATGCTTTCAGACGGAGGGAGAGAATGACGTAAGGTTTTAACTCCTTCGTCCTCTTAGATTAGTATAAGTTCTTGGTTTTTATCTTCTTACTGGCGGAGAGTGAAGTAAACTGTCTCTTCCTACTTGTCTCTCCTTTTGTTTAGATGTGGACGCTTTCACAGAGAGGCTTGGTGTAAGATCCTAAGCTGGAGATGTCTTGTGGGAATCTTGACTTCGTTGTTGTGGGTTCATCGTTCTTATGTTTCTTGTGAGCTGTGGTGTCATGGTGTTTATAGATGTACTTGTTCTTCCTTTTATGAAACCTCTTTGTAGTATTCGCTCACTTATTCAGTCACTTACAAACACTCAGTCAGTCTGTCAGTCAATCAGGCACTCACTCACTCACTAATTCGATCAGCAACCTACAACTACTTACACTAACTCACCCAATGACTCACTATCACCACCACCACCAACACCAACACCACCAAAGTCACAACAGATTGGTTGGGTCCACTGGGTACGAAGAGTGTGCGAGGTATATAGTCCTGCTTGAAGCGACGCCCGGACTCCATAATGGCTTAGCATCAGACCCTATCGACATGTGTTTGAATGCCATTGTTAGAGGGATTTGGCCCGTGGTAAGGAGGACAGAATCGAGGAGCGGAAAGACGAGGCAATAATGATAAGGTGACGCTGGATAAACATTGTGCTTTGTGGTGTGCTGTGGAGGGAAGGTAAAAAGTGTATCGAGTCTGAGGTGGAATTACTGGGTAGGAGAAGGAGACTTGGAGTAAAGAAAAGACAAAGGTTAAGGATATTGTAATGATGTTCAAGAGTAAAATGAGTGTATCCGGGGTGTGTCTGGAGTCGTGAAGCCAGACAGGAACATGGATTTAGGAACAGACAAAGGTTAAAGGTATTCTAATGATGCTCAAGAGTATAAGAAATGTATTTGAGGGAAGAAGAATTGCCGGGTAGAAGAAGAATTGTGAAACCAGACAGTATTATGGAGTAGAGAAAAGACAAAGGTTGAGGATAGTCTAATGATGCTCAAGAGTATAAGAAATATATTTGAGGGAAGAAGAATTGCTGGGTAGGAGAAGAGTTGTGAAACCAGACAGTATTATGGAGTAGAGAAAAGATAAAGGTTTAGGATAGTCTAATGATGCTCAAGAGTATAAGAAATGTATTTGAGGGAAGAGGAATTGCCGGGTGCAGCATCCATTCATCTTCGTAATCCTCAAATCAAGTTACATCATACATTTATCATCTCATTATTGACAGTCTTTTTTCCCATCTCATCCACTCACTTCAATATACACGCCCTCATCTTCCCCGTCAGACCATCAGACCCATCAGGCCGGACAGTATTATGGAGTAAAGAAAGGCTAAGGTTCAGGATAGTCTAATGATGTTCAAGAGTATCAGAAATCTATTTGAGGGAAGAAGAATTGCTGGGTAGGACAGGGAGAGTTGTTAAGCCAGACAGCAACATGGATTTAGGAACAGCCAAAGGTTAAGGGTATTTTAATGATGCTCAAGAGTAAAAGAAGTGTATTTGAGGGTAGGACAGGGAGAGTTGTTAAGCCAGACAGCAACATGGATTTAGGAACAGCCAAAGGTTAAGGGTATTTTAATGATGCTCAAGAGTAAAAGAAGTGTATTTGAGGGTAGGACAGGGAGAATTGTTAAGCCAGACAGCAACATGGATTTAGGAACAGCCAAAGCTTAAAGATATTCTAATGATGTTCAAGAGTAAAAAAAAGTATATTTGGATTCTGGAGAGCAATTGCTGGATAGGACAGGGAGAGTTGTGAAGCCAGACAGCCAACCACAAAAGAACATACAAAGGTTAATGATACAATGACGATTAAAGTAAAAAGAATACATATTTGAGAGAAGACTGAGTGAAGAGGAATTGCTGAGTAGAACAGGCAAGGGTTGAGGATATTCTAATACTGATGGTGATTTTGTACTAATGTGTTAATTGTCTTTCCAGGTGAGTGAGCGAGAGAGTGAGCAGAGGAAAGTGACGCCGCCATACAGGTAAAGTGACTGTGTGTGTGTGTGTGTGTGTGTGTGTGTGTGAGTGAGAGTGAGAGTGAGAGAGAGTGAGAGAGAGACGGCCAGGTGTCGGGTAGATAAGGAAAAGGTGGGAAGAGAGAGGGGGAGAGAGGGAGGGGAGGGACATGTTAACAGATGTGGAAAATGACAGATGTATACAGGGAACACGAGAGAGAGAGAGAGAGAGAGAGAGAGAGAGAGAGAGAGAGAGAGAGAGAGTCGTCATAGTAGTAGTAATAGTAGTAGTAGTAGTGGTGGTCGATGTAATAGGAGTGATTAGGTAATAAAGGAAAGTACTATTGACCCTTAGTAATTAACAATGGAGGATTGGGTAGTGTGTGTCCGCTGCTACATCTGCCTCCTCCTCCTCCTCCTCCTCCTCCTCCTCCTCCCATACCTACCTTCCGTTTCCATTTCCGCTCCGACCCTTCCCTATATCATAACTCCCATACCACCACCACCACCATCATCACCCTTTCCCACATCCATCTTCTTTCCTTCCTTTCTTTCTCCCTATCTACACATGTTACCAGTTCTTCTCTCCCCCCTCTTCACCTCCTCTTCTTCACCTCTCTCATCCATCTATATGTCCATCCATTGTTATCTTCGTATTGATACATGTCACTCATTTTGCATTCATCTCCCATTAGTCCAGCATCCATTCATCTCTTCTTACCCTTCATTTAGGTTGCATTTTATGTCTGTTATCTTCTTATTGACATTCACTTTCTTCCATCACGTCATACACACTTTCTCATCTTCCCTGTTACTCATCATCTTATTCATCTCCTCTTAGTCCAGCATCCATTCATCTTTGTAATCCTTCAGTCAAGTTACATCTTACTTTCATCATCTCATTATTGACATCTTTCTTTCGATCACATCCACTCACCTCAATATTTACGCCCTCATCTTCCCCGTCAGTCTTATTCATCTCCTCTTAGTCCAGCATCCCTTCATCTCTGTTATCCTCCATTCACGTTACATCTTACATACGTCATCTTCATATCGACATCCACTTTCATCAACAGACACAAGGACACAAAGATTTAAGAAGTCTACAGTAGATCAGAAACATAACATACACACACACAACATACACACCCTCACTGTCGCATCACACATACACACACAAACACACACTTTTCCTTCCCTCCTTCAGACACACCCCGTCAGTCACGCCTCACCCCGGACACCCACACAAGCCTAACACACCCATTGTCCACGGCCAACGCACGTCAGTCTTTTGTTATGCCTTCGATATCGTCACCTGGTCGCCTTCCCGCCACCGCACGCCTCCTCTTACCTGCCTGCCTTCCCTCCAGCTGTCAAATTGTACCTTGCTGGTTATAACGCTCAGTTCTTCCTCTCTTCTCTACCTCTTGTGTCTCTCTCTCTCTACCTTTGCTAACTTCTTTCTCCCTTAGTTTCTCACCTCTACCTCCTCTCTCTCTCCCTTCTCTTCCTCCTCTTCCTCCTCCTCCGTGTTACAGACAACGTGCTTGGTTTGTTTATCAGCTTGCCGGTCTGTTACGTCCATATGTTACTCGTGTGTGTGTGTGTGTGTGTGTGTGTGTGTGTGTGTGTGTGTGTGTGTGTGTGTATGTGATTTTAAGTGGCCAGTGTTTTTACCTGTGACGAAAGAGGAAGAGGAGAAGGAAGAAGAAGAAGAGGAGGAGGAGGAGGAGGAGGAGGAGGAGAAGAGTCAAGGGTAAAGGGGACATCATGGTTTGCTGGGCTGTCATTTCTTCCTCCTCCTCCTCCTCCTCCTCCTCCTCCTCCATCCCTTTCCCGGCCCAACGTAACCTACCGCTTTCCTGATATGATGTGTGTGTGTGTGTGTGTGTGTGTGTGTGTGTGTGTGTGTGTGTGGACCGGAGGTGGTGTGGGGGAGGGGGGGGGGAGGGGGGGTCACTTCCTCACATTATGTCCTCATTATGGTTGAGTTTGAAACGTCGGTCAAACATGGAACGGCCACGCACACCTCACTACTCTTCCTCCTCCTCCTCCTCCTCTTTATCTTCTTCCCTTTCCTCTTCTTCTTGTTTTTATTCCTGTTGTTCTTTTTGCTGTCCTTCTTTTTCTCCGTCTGCCTCTATTTCCTCTTCTTCCTCCTTCTTCCAACTCTTCTTCTTCTTTTTATTATTATTATTTTCTTGTTCCTCTTTTTGCTGTTCATCATCTTCCCTTCCCTTCCTCTTACTTCTGCTTCCTGTTCTTGTTTTCTTGTTGTTGTTGTTGTTGTTGTTGTTGTTGTTGTTCCTCTTCTTCTTCCATCTTCTTCCTCTTCTCCTCTCATGTTTTTATCCTCATTATTTGCTTTTTTACGTCTTTGTTTGAATTTTCTATTATTACCACTACTCCCCCACCCTCCTCCTCCTCTTCCTCCTCCTCCTCCTCCTCCTCCTCCTCTTCCTCCTCCTCCTCCTCGGCCCACACATCACACTGTCCCACCTGTGATTACAACAACAGGTGACTCAAGAAACCACAGCACCAGGTATTTCACACACACACACACACACACACACACACACACGCACGCACATTATATCTTGTTCTCACGAAGCTTTACATTATCTGTCTTTGTCGTCTCTCTCTCTCTCTCTCTCTCTCTCTCTCTCTCTCTCTCTCTCTCTCTCTCTCTCTCTCGCTCGCTCGCTCGCTCTCTTCTCTCCTCCCCTTCCTTTTCCTCTTCCTCCCCTTCCCCTTTCTCCTCCTCCTCCTCCTCCTCCTCCTCCTCCTCCTCCTCTTCCTCCCCCTATCACTTCACACGCCCTAACATACACCCAAACCACTCCCTCGTGTGTGTGTGTGTGTGTGTGTGTGTGTGTGTGTGTGTGAGGCAGGAAGGGGGGTCGGCAGGGAGCGTGAGCAGGGTCGTGATATTTACTTCATAACCACAGTCCTTGCCCGCTGAACCTGTGATTTGCAGGGCTAAGGGAAGGGAAGGGAAGCGTAGGACAAGGGGAGGGTCTGGACTGTACTGACATCTCTTACCCGCCTACCTAATGCCCTCCCTCACACCCTCTCCCTCTCTCTCTCTCTCCGTCATATCCTCCTTCTCTCTCCCTAGTCCTTCTTTCACCTTGTTTTTTGATTAATTACTCTTTGTTGTTTGAAAGTATAGTTTATTTAATCTTTTTTTCGGCGCCACATGACCCAAATATGAAAACAAATATGAAAAAAAAGTAGCAGTTTTTTTTATATATATATTTGTTTCCTTTTTTTATGCCCTTGAACTGACTCCTCTGCTGTAAAGAAAAAAAAGTTGCGGCGAAGATCAAATAATCAATAATAATAATAATAATAATAGTAATAATAATAATCTAATCTAATCCGTCATTCCCTATCACCTTTCCTTTTCCCTCATACCTCTTCCTTGCCCTCCTCTTCCTCCTCTTTTTGTTCTCCATATTCCTCTTACTTGCCCCCCTCTTCCTCTTCCTCCTCTTACTGTTCTCCATGTTGTTCTTGCTTTGGGTTATCTCCTTTCTGGTTCCTTCCTCTTCCCTCACACCTACTTATCCCTTGCCCTCCTCTTCCTCCTCTTTTTTGTTCTCCATGTTCCCCTTGCTTGCCCCCCTCTTCCTCTTCCTCCTCTTATTGTTCTCCATGTTCTTGCTTTGGGTTATCTGTTTTCTGGTTCTTGTTTTTCTTCCTCTCCTTTTTGGGCGTCTCCCTCCTCCTGCAAAGACAACATGTAATTCACTACCTTATATATCATCCATTTGTCCCCCTCCTCCTCCTCCTCCTATTGTCCTTCATCTTGTTATTGGTTTAGTTCAGTTTCTTCTTTTTCTTGCTGTTGCGTTTTTCTTCTTCTCTTTCTCCTCCTCCTTTTCCTCCACCTCCTCTTCCTGAATCGTCCCTTTCTTCCTCTTCCTGCAATGAAAGTTCAACCCCGTCATATTATTTACCCCTCCTCCTCCTCCTCCTCCTCCTCCTCCTTCTCCTCCTCCTCGTCCTCGTCCTCCAGCACGGAAGTAACACCACATGTAATTTCGGCCGTCGTAAAATGTAATTCTCGCCACGTGATCTTTGGGCAAGTTCACCCCTCGTAAAAATAAAAAAAAAGTAAAAAAAAAGTAGAAATAAAAAGAATGTATAATAACTATCTGGCTTTCTCCTTGGGGTTGTGTTCCGGGCAGCGATAGATTCAATACATTTCCTAATTAACTTCCAGGAACGTGTGGTAGGGTGAGGGTGAAGGTGGTGGTGGTGGTGCTCCCCTAACACACGCATGGCAGCTAGTTAAAGGGTCATGCAAGGAAGGGAGTCAGTCGCTCATTCCCACCCCAATGCATGAAGTATAAAAACGCGTTGAAATACAAGCGTCTTTCACCTTTAGTTTTTATCCATTCTCCTCCTCGTCGTTCATATATAAAGGTTTGCAAGGAAGGAAGTTCGTCGCTCCCTCCTACCCCAGTACATTAAGTTATATAAAAATGGTTAAAATCGTAAGGTATTCATATTTCCCAGCGTCATTTTCCTTTAGTTTTTATCCATTCTCCTCCTCGTCCTTCATATATAAAGGTTTTCAAGGTAGTACAGTCATGCAAGGAAGGAAGTTCGTCGCTCCCTCCTACCCCAGTACATTAAGTTATATAAAAATGGTTAAAATCGTAAGGTATTCATTGTTCCCAGCGTCATTTTCCTTTAGTTTTTACCCATTCTCCTCCTCGTCCTTCATATATAAAGGTTTGCAAGGTAGTACAGTCATGCAAGGAAGGAAGTTCGTCGCTCCCTCCTGCCCCAGTACATTAAGTTATATAAAAATGGTTAAAATCGTAAGGTATTCATTGTTCCCAGCGTCTTTCACCTTTAGTTTTTATCCATTCTCCTCCTCGTCCTTCATATATAAAGGTTTGCATGGTAGTACAGTCATGCAAGGAAGGAAGTTCGTCGCTCCCTCCTACCCCAGTACATTAAGTTATATAAAAATGGTTAAAATCGTAAGGTATTCATTGTTCCCAGCGTCATTTTCCTTTAGTTTTTATCCATTCTCCTCCTCGTCGTTCATATATTTTGCAAGGTAGTACAGTCATGCAAGGAAGTAAGTTCGTCGCTCCCTCCTGCCCCAGTACATTAAGTTATATAAAAATGGTTAAAATCGTAAGGTATTCATTGTTCCCAGCGTCATTTTCCTTCATTTTTGGCTCATACTCCTCCTCGTCGTTCATATATAAAGGTTTACAAGGTAGTACAGTCATGCAAGGAAGGAAGTTCGTCGCTCCCTCCTGCCCCAGTACATTAAGTTATATAAAAATGGTTAAAATCGTAAGGTATTCATTGTTCCCAGCGTCATTTTCCTTCATTTTTGGCTCATACTCCTCCTCGTCGTTCATATATAAAGGTTTACAAGGTAGTACAGTCATGCAAGGAAGGAAGTTCGTCGCTCCCTCCTGCCCCAGTACATTAAGTTATATAAAAATGGTCAAATCGTAAGGTATTCATTGTTCCCAGCGTCATTTTCCTTTATTTTTTGCTCATGCTCCTCCTCGTCGTTCATATATAAAGGTTTACAAGGTAGTACAGTCATGCAAGGAAGGAAGTTCGTCGCTCCCTCCCTCCTGCCCCAGTACATTAAGTTATATAAAAATGGTTAAAATCGTAAGGTATTCATTGTTCCCAGCGTCATTTTCCTTCATTTTTTGCTCATACTCCTCCGTTCATATTTAGAGGCTTGCAGTGTAGTACAGCCTTGCGAGGAAGTCAGTCGCTCCCTCTTGCCTCAGTACATGAAATTATATGAAAAATTGTTAAAATATACAGCTTGCATATTTTTCAGCGTCTTCCCCCTCCAATTTTTGCTCCTCCTTCCCTTCCTCGCTCTTATAAAATGGTAGTAATTCAGTTGGGCGAGGAAGTCAGACCTGCTCCAGTAGTATATGAAGTTATATGTGAACGGGTTAAAACATCAGCTATTCATTATTCCAAACGTCTTTCCCAGTAGTTTTATGTCATTTTCCTCCTCGTTATTCATTCAGAGGGTTCAAAAGTTGTACAGTCTGCCAGAAAAGTCACCTCTTCATGCACACTCCACACGCAATAGCAGAAACTCGTCTAAAACATACGTTATTTACAATTTTCTGCTTCCATTCGTTATAATTTTCCCTCATTCTCTTTTATCGTTCATAAATTGGAGGATGGGAATGACAGTTTACAATGCACGTCATTCGTAGTTATCAGCGTTCATTTGCTCTAATCTTCGCTCGTTCTCTCTTCTGTCGTTCATAAATGTGAAGATGTTTTTTTGGCCATCTTCATGTTCTTGGAGCACGTGAAGTAATATCAAGACTGTTAAACAAGACACGCCATTCGTAGTTATCAACGTTCATTTGCTCTAATCTTCGCGCGTTCTCTCTTCTGTCGTTCATAAATTGGAAGATACTTTTTTGGCCAGCTGTACTAAGTGAGGGGAGGGAGAGTTCTTCATGTTCTTGTAGCACGTGAAGTAATATCGAGACAGCTTACAAAACACGCCATTCGTAGTTATCAATGTTCGTTTTCTCTAATTTTCGCTCATTCTCTCTTCTGTCGTTCATAAATTGGAAGATACATTTTTGGCAACTGTTCCAAGTGAAGGGGAGTTGCTGCGTTCGTGTCCTTGTAGCGTGTGAAGTAATATTAAGAGTTTATTACACATGTCAATCGTAGTTTTCATCGTCTGTCCCCTTATAGTTTCCTCTCATTATCTACTTTACTCATTTTAAGTCAGTAATTGAAGTGAGGGACCTCCTTAATATTCTTGCAGCACGTTAAGTCATATAAAGACTGTCTAAGCACTCGAAAGCACACGCAAGTCATAGTTATCACCCTTGTCCCTTCTTATTACTACTTATTGTCTTATTACATTTTGGGATCAGCTGTACCGGGTCAGTAATTCATAAGAGGTGGAGCTCCTTCGCTTACTTTTAACACGTGAACTCATCTAAAGACGGTCCAAGTACTCTAAAACACACGCCATCCGCAATTTTCATCATTTGTCCCTCTAGTTTCAGCACATTCTCTTATTGTATTTAGGGATCAGCTGTACCGAGTCAGTAATTCATAAGAGGGGGAGCTGCCTTGTCTACTTTCAACACGTAAAGTAATCTAAAAACGGTCTTATATACTCAAAACACACGCCATTCACAGTTATCAGCGTCCTTTCTATTTAATATCACCCTATACCATTTCTCTTATATTTGGGGTCAGCTGTACCAAGTCTAATTTAAGGGGGGGATCTCCTTCGCTTACTTTCAACACGTAAAGTAATCTAAAGACACTATATGTTCTCTAAAACACGCTATTCACAGTTATCAGCGTCCTTTCTATTTAATATCACCCTATCCCAATTCTCTTATATTTGGGGTCAGCTGTACCAAGTCTAATTTAAGGGGGAGATCTCCTTCGCTTACTTTCAACACGTAAAGTAATCTAAAGACAGTCTATGTACTCTAAAACACACGCCATTCATAGTTACCAGCGTCCATTCTCTTTAGTTTACCCCTATATCAATTCTCTTATATTTGGGGTCAACTGTACCAAGTCTAATCCAAGGGGGGAGCTCCTTTATCTACTTTCAACACGTAAAGTAATCTAAAGACAGTCTATGTACTCTAAAACACACGCCATTCATAGTTACCAGCGTCCATTCTCTTTAGTTTACCCCCATATCAATTCTCTTATATTTGGGGTCAACTGTACCAAGTCTAATCCAAGGGGGGAGCTCCTTTGTCTACTTTCAACACGTAAAGTAATCTAAAGACAGTCTATGTACTTCAAAACACACGCCATTCACAGCTATCAGCGTTCATTCTCTTTAGTTACCCCAATACCAATTCTCTTATATTTCGGGGTCAGCTGTACCAAGGCAGTAATTTAAGTGGAAGACCCCCTTAATTTTCTTCCAACACGTGATCTAAAGACGCCATAAGTACTCTAAAACGCACGCCATTCACAGCTATCAGCGTCCATTCTCTTTAGTTTCCCCTATCGCTGTTTTCATATATTCGGGGGTCAGCTGTACCAAGTGGATGACCTCCTCAATTTTCCTTCAACACGTGATCTAAAGACTCTCTAAGCACCCCAAAACACACGCCATTCACAGTTATCAGCGTCCATTCTCTCTAGTTTCCCCTCATTCTCATATCTATCGTTCACGGAAAACCGAGTATAATATCTTTAAGTAAGTCCACCAAGTCAGCGATTAAGTGTAGGGGGAGATCCCTCTTGATTACCTTGGGAGCAGAATTCAATCCCAGGCATTTCCTCGTCGTCACCCCGTGTGTAAGTTTATCGCCGGGCCGCGTTGTCGTGACCGTATTTGAAAGTCTAATGAGGCGGAGAAAAGGAGGAACAAGGAAAATGGTGCGAGGGTGAGGAGGAGCAGGAGGTGGAGGGAGCATTAAGGGGGGCATGTTAGCTGGACCCTGAGACCCACCACCACCACCAGCCAACTCTTGCTCCCACCTTGTCTTTCTTTTCCCAGAGTCTCCTTAGTTCATGTTCTCCTCGCCTCTGTCGCTGCCTTTTGCTACTCTGTTTTCCACACTGGTTTTCTTTCCTCCTGTGGTTTTGGGTAAGCCTGTAGTGAAGGGTTTGTGGTTGTTTGGGTGTCTGGTGGTGGAGTGTTTGGTTGTATCGCATTGGTGTTTGTGTTTGCTGAGGACGAGAAAGGTGAAAAGATTGTTGTTGTTTTAGTTAGGTTCATTAGTTTAGTGGGTGTTTGGTGAAGGTAGAGGTGAAATATTTGTCTCTTTGATTTTGTTAATATTGATGTGGAAGGAAGATGTGATAAGGAAGGACTACAGAATGATGTTGTACTTAGATAATGACGTTGCTTAAGTAGGATATTTTAGGGAGCCGTTCATTGGGCATGTGGTGAAAGGGGGGAGGTGGAGTATTTGCCTTTTCCTTATGTTTATGTTGATGTTGATGTGTTTATTTATGTATGTGTGGGTGGAGGGAGGGTGACAGCGAGGCATAAGAAGGCAGGATCTGTTCTAAGCGTACTTCTCTATGCCACCCTCCAGGAAATACCAGCAAGGGTCCTGTGGTGAAATATAAATGTTTGCCCCCCTGATATTTGTCTTTGTGTGGGTGGTAACACTGAGTAATGAGGAGGAATGATCTTGCCTAAGCTTACTTCGCTAGGTGGTCCCTCAGGAAATAGCTATACAGGGGCAGTGTGGCTAAGGAGGAATGTTTGCCTTTTCCTGATATTGACGTTGATGTGTTTGTGTTTGTGTAAGAGGTGCCAGCAAGGAACGAGAGGGAGGAATCTGATACTAAAATATTACGATAGTTTATTAGTAGTAGTGGTATTAGGTGGTGGTGGTGGTAGTAGTGGTAGTAGTAATAGTAATAAACTATCTTAATATTTTAGTATCAGATTCTTCCCTCTCCTTCCTTGCTGGCACCTCTTACATAAACACAAACACATTAATGTCATTATCAGGTGGTAGTAGTAGTAGTAGTAGTAGTAGTAGTAGTAGTAGTAGTAGTAAAGTTAGGGGCATATGCTATAGATGCGCGTGGCCTCAGTGCTCATCCCCGTCACATGAACAAAAACCACAAGCTCTTACACTCGGGACAGGTAGGAGAGAGGTAATAGATAACGCTTTCTACCTCGTGGACCAAAGTGTACCTGGTAACAATGGTATAGGCGGGTCAACAGGTGGGGCCTAGTGTAATAGCCACCACTACCACTACCGCCACCACCGCCGCCGCTAGTCCAGTGCAAACGGGTGTAAAACTAGCTGTCGCCTAAACCCGGGATTACCACCATTCAGCCCCGCCATAAATAAGGTGCAAATTGCTTTAAACCGAGGGCGCCGCCGCCTGCAACAACGGCGCCGCCAGGACACAATGCGGGAAATCAGGGAGGGGGGAGGAGGGGTGGAAATACCTGAAAATTAACAGAAAAAAGGGAAAATTCATGAAAGAAGGTGATTTGAATGTGCTGTGTGTTACCTTACGGCTTAACATCAATACGGAATCAATTTGGAATGAAAACTACGCGAAATCAGTGAGGGGGGAGGAAGGGGGGGGGGGGAGCACGTGGAAATTGCCCCTCCTCAGAAAAAAAGTAAAGTTCATGGAAGAACGTTATATGAATGTGTTGTGTGTAACCTTGCGGCTTTACATCAGTACAGAATCAATTTGGAATGAAAACTGCGTGAAATCAGTGAGGGGGGAGGAAGGGGGAGGGGGGGGAAGCACGTGGAAATTGCCCCTCTCCAGAAAAAAAAGTTAAGTGCATGGAAGACGGTTATTTGAATATGTCTGTGTAATCTGTCGGCTTAAAACATCGATACGAAAATTACATGGAATCAATGTGTGTGTGTGTGTATGGTTGGGAAGGTGGGGGAAAACACATGAAAATTGTCCCTCTCCCCCCCCAAAAAAAAGGTAAGTACATGGAAGAAGGTTATTTGAGTATGCTCTGTGTAATCTGTCGGCTTAAAACATCGATACGAAAATTACATGGAATCAATGTGTGTGTGTGTGTGTGTGTGGGGGGGGGGGGGGGGCCGTTAAAATTGCCCCTCTCCAGAAAAAAAAAAGTAAAGGTTATTTGAATATGTCCTGTGTAACTTTCTGCTTAAAACTTAAATACGAAAATTACTTGGAATCAATGTGTGTGTGTGTGTGTTTGTGTGTGTGTGTGTGTGTGTGTGGGGTTGGCAAGGTTGGGGAAACACGCTAAAATTGCCGCTCTTCAGAATTAAGTAACATGCACGAAAGAAGGTTATTTGAATTATGTTCCCCAGTAACTTTTCGGCTTAAAACGTCAATACGAAAATTACATGAAATCAGTATATGCGATCCGGAAGGGAGCTGGGGAAGAAACTCGTGAAAATTTACCCCCTTGAGAAACTCGTGAAAATTTACCCCCTTGAGAAACTCGTGAAAATTTACCCCCTTGAGAAACTCGTGAAAATTTACCCCCTTGAGAAACTCGTGAAAATTTACCCCCTTGAGAAACTCGTGAAAATTTACCCCCTTGAGAAACTCGTGAAAATTTACCCCCTTGAGAAACTCGTGAAAATTTACCCCCTTGAGAAACTCGTGAAAATTTACCCCCTTGAGAAACTCGTGAAAATTTAACACCTTGAGAAACTCGTGAAAATTTACCCACTTGAGAAACTCGTGAAAATTTACCCCCTTGAGAAACTCGTGAAAATTTACCCCCTTGAGAAACTCGTGAAAATTTACCCCCTTGAGAAACTCGTGAAAATTTACCCCCTTGAGAAACTCGTGAAAATTTACCCCCTTGAGAAAAAAAAAGCGTAAAATTTCTGAAGTTCCTGAAATTATGAGTTGTTTCAATTTTCCGCTCAGCATCAATTTGAGATAGGCGTCAATCTACACTCTATCTCATCCACACTCATCTACACTGCATAACCTCAACTACTAACCCCGTCAAGTCCAAGTAACCAAGGCTTGTGTAAACTAAAGTACTGCCAATCCCCTTGTCAATGCCTATCACACTCCCTCGTCTTCAGTACCATCCTTTTATCTAGTCTATGCCAACAAGTCCCTGTGTCAAGTACTACCAACCCTGATATCAAGCCCATGTTAACACGACCAATGCAAACTTGGACACAGCCACTTCACATAGACTCCCTCGTATCAAGTGCCATGCTATCGCCAACCCAAAGGAAACTCGTGTAGCGCCTCTCTCAAGACCAAGTAATTAAGGCCTGTGTCAACTCAAGTACTACCAACCCTGATATCAAGCCCATGTTAACGCGTCCAATGCAAACTCAGACAAGTACCATGCTATCGCCAACCCAAAGGAAACTCGTGATGCGCCCCTTTCAAGAGCAAGTAATTAAGGCCTGCGTCAACTCAAGTACTACCAACCCTGATATCAAGCCCATGTTAACGCGTCCAATGCAAACTTGAACACAGTCACTTCACCTACACGCACGCACGCACTCCCTCCCTCGTCGCCGTCCCCCCGCCAGTCCTGCATGCACCGGACGCCGCGCCACCACGCCAACAAGTAATAAAATTGTAAAAAAAAAATGCACTAAAACCCTCGAATCGCTATCATTTCCCGTTTTTACAGCGTGACGGAGTGGCGGGTGCATACGAACGAGCCTGCCCCTGCCCCCCCCCCTCACCCCCCCTCCTCCCTTCCTGCCTGCCTGCCTGCGTGTGCGTGCGTCCGTGCGTGCGTGTAAAATGATTCTAAATTTCGTCCGCTGTGTATTATTAGTTTGCAAGATTTACGAGCGGCTTTCATCGTGGCCGTTGATATTAATAGAGTATTGTCGCTACTGGGAGAGGAAGGGAGGGAGGAAAAGTGGGGAAGGGAGAGGGGAGGGAGGGATGGAGAGGGAATGGAGGTAGGAAAAGTGGGGATGGAGAGGGAATGGAGGTAGGAAAAGTGGGGATGGGAGAGGGAATGGAGGTAGGAAAAGTGGGGATGGGAGAGGGAAGGGAGGGATGGAGAGGGGAAGGGAGGGATGGAGAGGAAAGGGAGGTAGGAAAGGTGGGGAAGGGAGAGGTAGAGTGTGATAGAAGGAGGGTAGGAAGGGAGGAGGAGGAAGAGAGAATGGAGGGGGGGGGAATGGGATGATAGGAGGATAGGAAGGAATGGAGAGGGAAGGGAAAGGGGGAAGGAAAAGTGGGATGATAGGAGGGGATAGGAAGGAAGGGAGAGAGAGGGAATGAAGGGGGTAAGGAGGAGGAAGAAAGGGAGGGAGTGTGTATACCTGTATGTGTGTGTTTGCGTATGGGAGGAGCTACACAAAGATTAAATTTCTAGCACTGTATTGACTGTCTCGTAATAGGATAGGGCCCAGTTAGTAGTGTAAGGGGATAAAGGGATTGGTGGAGCTTGTGTTGGGTTAATGGAATGGGTTGAACGGTAATACTCCTCCACTGATCCTGTCTCCTTATGTAATGGGACTGACTGTATTGTAATGGTATAAGATTTGTGAGCCTGTATGTTGGGTTAATGGAATGGGTTGAACGGTAATACTCCTCCACTGATCCTGTCTCCTTATGTAATGGTAACTGACTGTATTGTGATGGTATAAGATTTGTGAGCCTGTGTTGGGTTAATGGAATGGTTTGAACGGTTATTACTCCACTGATCCTGTCTCCTTATGTAATGGTGACTGACTGTATTGTAATGGTATTGTATTGGTATAAGATTTGTGAACCAGTATGTTGTTGACACGCCTGCACTGGCTGTCACGTGATGGGATGGTGGTGCTGGGAACGGGCGGGGTGCTCATAATATACCTGGTGATGGCGTGACACAGGTATTGTACAGGTGTGTGTGTGTGTGTGTGTGTGTGTGTGTGTGTGTGTGTGTGTGTGTGTGTGTGTGTGTTGATAGGTGGGTAGGGAGAGGGGCAGGTGGGTGTACTTGTTGTTGTTGTTGCTGTTGTTGTTTTCGATATATAAGGGTATGCGAGATAGATAGATTGAGAGAGGCAGACAGACATAGAAAGAGAGGAGAAAAAAGGAAAAAAGAGATGAGAGAGAGAGAGAGAGAGAGAGAGAGAGAGAGAGAGAGAGAGAGAGAGAGAGAGAGAGAGAGAGAGAGAGAGAGAGAGAGAGAGTAAGGATAGCGTCATTACGTGAGATTAGCGTTATGGTAATATGGTGGTGGGTGGAGATTATGGTGATGAAGGTGGTGGTGGTGGTGGAGGTGGTGGTGATAAATCGTTGCATGACTCCCATAAACAGTGTAGCAAAATAAAAATAAAACAATAAATAATGAAAAAAAGAATGACTAAAAAAAACAGGGAGAGGGAGGGAATGGAAGGGAGAAAGGGGGAAGGGAGGGAGGGAGGGAAGGGGAGGGGATGCAGAGTGTATGTATATCTGTATTCGTGTCTACACCACACGGACAAAAATAACACCAATAACAACAACAATAGGAATAATAACAATAAATAAAAGAATAAAGGCAAAACGCTATAGCTAAAGGCAGGACGCAAGGACATAACTCTGTCTCTTATTCTTGTGTTATTTATTACGTTGAAAGCAGAGAGAGAGAGAGAGAGAGAGAGGGAGAGGGAGAGGGAGAGTTGCAATGAATAAGTCGGTGTGAATATACGAGTCTGTGTGTGTGTGTGTGTGTGTGTGTGTGTGTGTGTGTGTGTGTGTGTGTGTGTGTGTGTGTGTGTGTGTGTTGCTTTGTGAGGTATTTCGGCTGACTGACTGACTAACTGACTAACTGACTGACTGATTGACTGGTTGAATGATTGGCTGACTGACTGGTTGACATTGACTGTTTACGTTTTTTCCTTGCCTACTTTTTCCTCCTCCTCTTTCTCCTCCTTCTCCTCCTCCTCCTCCTCCTCCTCTTCCTCCTCCTCCTCCTCCAAGCTAACTAAAACATCTTCTCGGATTGGATATTCGTTGCCTTGTCATTTTTTGTCTCTTATGTTGAAGTGCGTAACGGAGGGAAGGAGGGAGAAAGGAGAGAGAGAGGGAGGGAGGAAGGGAGGAAAGAGGGAGGGAGAAAAGGCGTGACGGAATATCGTGTGGGTGGGAGAGGGTGACGAGAGAGAGAGAGAGAGAGAGAGAGAGAGAGAGAGAGAGAGAGAGAGAGAGAGAGAGATGAAGAAGGAAATGGTAATGGGTATAATAAGAGTGTAATGAAGGGTAGGCAGGGACGTGAGAATGATAAAGATGGGGATGGAAGGGAGGGAGGGAAGATAGAAGATAGTTAGGGGGGAAGGAGGAGGAGGAGGAAGGAAAATAGAGGGTGGATGAGGACATAAGGGAGAGAAAGTAGGTTGAATATGAGGAAGGGTGTGAGGAAGAGAGGGGGGGAGGAAGTATGAGCTTATAAGGGTGAGTATGAGGGGAGAAGGGGGTGTTTTTGAGGGTGTGGGAAGGTGTAGGAGAGAGAGAGAGAGAGAGAGAGAGAGAGAGAGAGAGAGAGAGAGAGTATGACCTGTGTGTGAGAGAGGAAGAAAAAGGGGGAGAGAAAAACTGAGTGGGTGGGGAGTGGGGCGTGAGGGAAGAAGGGTGTGTTTTGGGGTGAGGTAGGAAAACAGGGTGTGGGGTGTATGAAAAAGGGTAGCAAGGTGAGAATGAAGGATGGATAGGTGGGGGGGGGGTGAGGTGAAAGGAAGGGATGGGGGGAGGTGTAAACTATAGAGAAAGAGGGTGGCGTGGGTGTGAAGGTATAGGAAGGCAAGAAAGAAAGGGTGGTTGATGGTCATGGCAGTGGGTGGGGGTGAGTAGTGTGGGGGGGGCGTGAGGAAGGGAAGGGAAGGGGGAGGCAGGAAAACAGGGTGTCATCTTATGTATAGGGGTGTGAAGGTAGGAAAAAGAAAGGGTTATTGTGTGTGGGGTGTGTATTGGGGGCGTGAGGAAAGGTAGGGGAAAGGCAGCAGGGGAAGGAAGGGGAGGGGGAGGAAGGGGTGTGAAGGTAGAAAGGCAAGAAAGAAAGGGTGGTTGTTGGTCATGGCAGTGGGTGGGGATGTGGAGAGGGTTGGGGGGCGTGAGGAAAGGAAGGGAGAGAAGGTGGAGGGGGCTGCCGTCACGCCCCTGGCCGCCCCAACCCGGTAATTACCTGTCTCCCTGTCTGAGTTATGGGCCCCGCGTGTCACCTGCTCTCATTAACTCCTTATTTGTGCCGGGCGGCGTGGCGGAGGGCGAGGGTGTCTTTATTTCTCCTGCGGGATGGGACACCTGACGTTACTTGGTGAGGGTGAGGGGAGCCAGGTAACGCTGAGGTGGGTGAGTCTACAGGTCGTTATATACAGGACCTCTCCCTTCTCTCTCCCCCACGACCTCTAGGGTGGTATTGTCAAATGCTCCCACCCCTCACACCAGCTATTTCCAGAGGCCAAAAAGGAGGTTAATCGAGTTCTAATGAGTGTTCTTTTAGGTTCACGGTACAGAAGAAGGCTCAGACTGCCACCAGGGTCATAAAAGTACCCCTGGAAATGCCCTAAACTCCCACGAAAGACTAGTAAATTACGTGTTCTTTGGCGCAGAAATGTTTAAAAATATGACCCCTAAAGACTGACCTGATATTGTTCTTGTTAGTGTTCTTTTTGTTCTCGTTTTCGGGTTCTAGTTCCTCTTCTGTCTGGATATTCTTGTTCTAGTTTTTGTTCTTCTTTTTCTCTCTCGTTCTTGTTTTTTGTTCTTTTGAGGTGAGTGAGTCTACAGGTCGTTATATACAGGACCTCTCCCTTCCCTCCTCCCCCTCCCACGACCTCTAATGACTCACCACTTGATATTGTTCTTGTTATTGTTGTTCTTTTTGTTCTTGTTTTCGTGTTCTAGTTCCTTGTCTGTCTCTGGATATACTTCTTCTTGTTTTTGTTCTTTTTCTCTCTTGTTCTTGTTTTGTCTTGTTTTTTTGTTCTTTTTCTTTTGTACTTCTTTTTCTCTCATGTTCTTGTTTTTTGTCTTGTTTTTTGTTCTGTTTTGTACTTCTTTTTCTTTCTTGTTCTTGTTTTCTTGTCTTGTTCTTGTTTTCTTGTCTTGTATTTGTTTTCCTGTCCGTCATCTTTTTCATCTCCTTGTTCTTCTTCTGTCCATCTTTTTCCTCTTTCTTTTTCTTCCTATTATTATTCAGGTTTTCTTATCTTTCACAATGAGATCAATAATAATAATAGTAATAATAATGCCAATATTAAGAAGTAACGCTTAAGATATGTCAACATCTCATTAAAAGTCGTAGTAATAAAAGTGTTAACGATAATAATGAAATGGGTCTGACCTAATTAAAATACAGTGTTCTTAGGTAAGTTAGGCGCTGGTACACGTTAAAATTATAAGTCGTAGTAATAAGTGTTAACAGTAATAATGAAATAGATCTGACCTAATTAAAATACAGTGTTCTTAGGTAAGTTAAGCGCTGGTACATGTTAAAATTACCACCAAATAGCCGATATATTTCCACGTGTATGCCTCGGCTTTGGAATACGAATGTCGTCTCTGAGGTCATATTGTGAGGGAATGAGGGAAGTATACAAGTCGTTCTGGGTTTAATCTCGCAAGCTTTTCCTTCTTCTCCTCCTTATTGTGTACTTATACTTCGTCCCGTTGCTAGGAGAGTGGTTACCATGGCGACTATAGATTGTTGTTGTTATTGTCAGTTGTTGTGTGTTTGGGGAAGTGACAGACAGACAGGCAGATGGAGACACACAGAGATAGACAGTGACTGGATGTGTTTGTGAGAGAGACAGAGGGGGAGACAGACACAAACAGACAGAGACTAAATAACCAAGTGACTGTGTGTGTGTGTGTGTGTGTGTGTGTGTGTGTGTGTGTGTGTGTGTGTGTGTGTGTGTAACAAATAGACAGACAGGAACAGACAGGCAAAGGAGAAGACGGACACACACACACACACACACACACACACACACACACACACACACACACACACACACACACACACACCAAATGACTAACTGCATGTGGAAGGACGATGTACAATGGATGCTTTATGACCCTTGGTTGTCAGCTGATACACACACACACACACACACACACACACACACACACACACACAGTTGACAAGGCTATCGGAGGAGTGCTTCAGGGCAATAACCTTAAACATATCGGCGTACAAGCACACACACACACACACACACACACACACACACACACACACACACACACACAGTTGACAAGGCTTTCGTAGGGGGCGTGTACATTTCCATGGGTAGTTTTATGACCCTGGTGGTAGTCTGACGAAGCACACACACACACACACACACACACACACACACACACACACAGTTGACAAGGCTTTCGTAGGAGGCGTGTACATTTCCAGGGGTAGTTTTATGTCCCTGGAGGTAGTCTGACGAAGCTTCTGTACCATGAACGTGAAAAAGGTCATGAGAACTCGACTTATCTCCTCTGTGGCTCTTGGAACTACTTGTGAGAATCTAAAATGTCTAAGAATGTGGGCTTGACAAGGCTTTCGTAGGAGTTGAGGGCATATCCATGGGTAGTTTTATGACCCTGGTGGTAGTCTGACGAAGCTTCTTTACCATGAACGTGAAAAAGCCCATGGGAACCCGACTACTTGTGAGAATCGAAAGTGTCTAAGAATATGGGCTTGGCAAGGCTTTCATAGAAGTTAAGGGTATATCCAAGGGTAGCTTTACGTCCCTAGTGGTAGTCTGACGAAGCTTCTGTGCCTTGAACGTGAAGAAGACTTATGAGAAACCGATTAACCTCCTTTGTGACCTGTGGAAATAGTTGATGTGAAGCCAAAAGTGTCCAAGAATGTGGGCTTTCAGACACGGACACACGGCAAGGAGATGCGAGTAAGAATAATCAGCTGACGTTTGCGCTTGGAGGATGTCAACAACCTTATCAACAACACGAGAGATTGATGGAATGACGAAGTGGAGATGCTGCGACCGGGGAACTCGATAAGGAAACATGGATAAGAGATAAGAGAAAGATAAAAAAGAAAGAGAAAATGATATATACCTAGAGAAAATTTAAGTCTTGTCATTTTGCTCTTCAGTGTTTATCTTCACAGTTTGTTGTTTTTTTCACACAAATACAACGTTTTTTTTAATGTCGAAACGTTTTTGAGTATAATTTCTGTACAAGGGAGTCGATGAATCTTGCATGTGTGATAGTGTGTGTGTGTGTGTGTGTGTGTGTGTGTGTTCGCCATCGTTCTTGTACACCACCAGTAAAAGGGAAAAACCGAAAGTCAGTCAGTTCAGGAGCAAGATACATTTACCGGCATTTCCTGTCTCTGTCTGTCTGTCGGGGAAAAAACGATTGTGTGGGGCGAGCAGCGTGTGAGTGTGTGTGGGGTGGTGAGGGGGGGGGGGCATGGGTGGTGTACTCCAACCTTGCCACATCTTGTCAGACACCCAGACAGCCACCCACCCACTCACTCATCCAGCCAGTCAACCAAGGAATAGCCAGTGAGTCAAGTTAACCAGTCACCCAGTCAGTCATCCATTCTCACATCCAGCCAGTCATCCAACAAGCAAAGCATCCATACATCTATAGAGCCAGGTAGTCAACCACTCTCAGCCAGACATCCATTTCACCACCCAGCAAGTCAGCCAGCCACCCAGCCAGTCACCCACCAGAACAGCCAACAAGCAAACCAGACATCCATTCATCTCTCCAAGCAAAAACTCACCCAGCCAGTCAGTGACCCAATCATCCATCCATCTATGCACATCTCCAGCCTACAAGTCACCCAGCCGGTCATCCAATATACCAATCACCTAGCCAGCTACACAACTAACAAAACCAGCCATCTCCATCCACCTACCCAACACACCACCTCTATTCAACCAACCAGTACACCATCTCTTTTAGCCAGCCAGCCACCCAGCCATCTCTAGCCAGCCTTGGTCGCCTCAGCCTCAACCCCCGCCCGTCACCTGCCTGTTCCCTGCCAGCGGCCTTCGTGCCCCGACAGCCAACATTAAAAAGTTTCACTGTGTATATTTTGGAAACGCACAAATATTCGGGGACGTTTTTATATATATTTTGTTTTTTCGTATAATATCGTAAAAATTTGCATCGGTCGCAGGATTATGGTTTTGGTAGGAATAATGGTGGTGGTGATGGTGATGGTGGTAGTAGTGGTTGTAGTTGTAGTAGTAGTAGTAGGAGGAGGAGGAGAAGGAGGAGGAGGAATTCTGCATCTACTATTATCTTTTCAACTACTACTACTACTACTACTACTACTACTACTACTATTATTATTATTATTATTATTATTATTATTATTATTATTATTATTATTATTATTATTATTATTATTATTATTATTATTATTATTATTATTATTATTATTATTATTATTATTATTATTATTACTACTACTACTACTACTACTACTACTACTACTACTACTACTACTACTACTACTACTACTACTACTACTACTACTACTACTACTACTACTACTACTACTACTACTACTACTACTACTACTACTACTACTACTACTACTACTACTACTACTATCAACACCACCACCACCACCACTACCACCACTACCACCACCACCACCCGTGCCCCTCGACCTTGCTAGCCACACACACACCTGGCCGTGCATACCTTTGCCGTGAGCCTTACCTGGGCGGCGGCGGACTGCAGGTGACTGACTCAGGTGCGAGGCTTGCGTGGCGGGGCGGGACTTCCCTCTCTCTCTCTCTCTCTCTCTCTCTCTCTCTGCTGGTATGTTGCGACCACTCTTGAACTGGCCAGGTTAGGTTAGGTTAGGCTAGATAAGGGTTGGTAATAGTCAGTTAGGGTAATTTTGAGTGGGTATCGCAATGAGAGTATTTTCCAGAGCGCCCCAAGGTTAGTTCTGAAGGTATAGCCACTCTTGAACAGGGCAGGTTAGGTTAGGTTAGGTTAAATAAGGGTTGATAAAAGTTAGTTAGGGTAAGTTTGAATAGGAATCATAATGAGAGTATTTTCCAGAGCACCCCATTTTTAGTTTCGAAGGTACAGCCACTCGAATAGGTTAGGGTAGGTTAGATAAGGGTTGGTAAGAGTTAGGGTAATTTTGAGTTGGTGTCACAATGAGAGTATTTTCCAGAGTACCCCATTTTTAGTTTCGAAGGTACAGCTACTCGAATAGGTTAGGGTAGGTTAGATAAGGGTTGGTAAGAGTTAGGGTAATTTTGAGTGGGTGTCACAATGAGAGTATTTTCCAGAGTACCCCATGGTTAGTTTTGAAGGTATAGTCACTCTTGAACAGGCCAAGTTAGGTTAGGTTAGGTTAAAGGGTTTGTAAGAGTCAGTTAGGGTACTTTTGAATAGGAATCACAGAGATAATTTTTTTCTAGATCACCCAATGGTTAGTTTCGAAGGTACAGCCACTCATGAACAGGGCAGGTTAGGTTAGGTTAGGTTAGATAAGGGTTGATAAGAGTCATTTATGGCCATCTTGAGTGAGAATCGCAACCAGTATTAATTAGGCTAGTATTGGAGCTACACTCACTATAAATAAAATTCGCCTGCGCCACTAGCGGGCTGGGGTCGTCCAAGAACTACACTGTAACATAGGGAAGGAGATGAAGAGACCACGTGGCTTGTAGTAAAGACCAGTAAAGACCTTCTCCGCATGCTTCAATTGAGTTACGAGTATAGGAATGTGTAGGGAGGTATAGTTGAAGGTAAACACAGCATCGTGAGGTGGATGACCAGACCAGGAAAAGCAGCTGTGTGGTGGTGGTGCTGTTTTTTCCTTTTGCTATAGAGAGAACACATCCCATCCGTCTCCACTCACCCCATGATGAGTTACGAGTGTAGGAATGTGTAGATAGAGAGTTAAACGTACACACAGCATCGCAAAGTGTATCAAGGTGGATGACCAGACCAGGGGGGCAGCTGTGCAGTGGTGGTGGTAGTTTTTCCTTCAGCTATTGAGAAGACCCATCCCATCCGTCTCCAAACACCCCATGAATGAGTATAGGAACGCGTAGGCAGGTAGTTGAAGGTACACACAGCATCGTAAGGTGTACCAAGGTGGATGATCAGGGAAGCAGCTGTATGGTGAAGGAGTTAGTTTTTCCTTCAGCTATTGAGAAAACCCATCCCGTCCGTCTCCACACACCCCATGAATGAGTATAGGAACGTGTAGGCATCGTAAAGTGTCCCAAGGTGGATGACCAGACCAGGAAAGCAGCTGTGTGGTAGTGGTGGTGGTGGTGGACTGCATCAAGGGACTCCGTGGCTCAATTTTCCACCCGCCACTCCTAAAAATATCACAGGCTGAGTGGCTTTAAGACCGCCCGCCTGCCTGCTTGTCTGCCCTGCCCGCCACCTCCCCCGTGTCTCGAGGTGTTGTAAGCTCTTGTAGTTGGCTGAGGTGCAGGAGTGACTTACGGACACACACACACACACACACACACACACACACTTTCTTTTTAGCTTTATTGACCAGAAATTTGCAAGTACAGACGCGCACACAATTTATATTAGCTTTATTAACCGCAAATTTTAAGTTTTATATAATTCGTCAGTACACTTCTTTACATTTCGTTTAATTCATGGTCCACACACACATAGACATACATGGACACAGCTAGATAGTAAGTCATTAAAAAGAAACATTAGAACATTTTTTTTAGACATACATGGACACAGCTAAATAGTCAGTCATTAAAAACAACAACATTAGAGCATTTTTTTTAGACATACATGACACACAGCAAGGTAGTCAGCCATTAAAAAAGATACATAACATTTTTATTTATTTATTTATTTATTTTTTATTTTTTTTTTATTTTAGAGCTAAGGAGACAGTTACAGATCAGTTGGGTAGAGAAAGAACGACAACCATAGATATTGCTTAGGTGTAAATGACCCTTGTTTTCGAAAGGCTTTGTTATCAGCATACGACGTCAAGGGTGTTAGGAAGCAGTTTCATGAGCGCACACGATCACACACATCATGGCATACGATCACAGTTGAATATTTAAATACGTGTAATGTATTGAAATTTGAGACACCAATACATAAATCCCTTGCTATTGTTATAATGATGATGATGATGATGGTGGTTACTGTAAGTCGTAAAAGAGGTAGTGATGATATACAAAGTGGTGACGGTGGAACAGGGAGCAAGCAGTCTCGGTGATGATGGCTGGGAGGTGTTGGTGGTGGTGCTTATGGCGGTGATTGTGGTGGTGTAGCAAGGTAGCAGCTGTGAGTGGATGTATGCCCTCTCCATCTTCTAGTCGACCCCGAGGAGGAGGAGGAGGAGGAAGAGGGAGAGAGGAGGAGGAGGTTAGAAGCCAGTCAGTGAACCGTGCTGGACTGCTGCCTCACCTCCCCCTCCTCCTCCTCCTCCTCCTCCTCCTCCTCCTCCTCCAGGCCTACCTTTATGCTCACTCTTTCCTCCTAGTCTTCCTCCCCTTTAAGCCTTACCTGCGTGTGTCTCATTGCGAACAGGTGTTAGATGGATGGTGTGTGTGTGTGTGTGTGTGTGTGTGTGTGTGTGTGTACAGGTGTGTCGAGGTGGAGGAGGAGGAGGAGGAAGAGCAAGTGTTAGTCAGCTTCACTTCTCCCAGACACACACACACACACACACACACACACACACACACACACACACACACACACACACACACACGATCACTGTAATAGACCGAACGCGCCTTACAGAAAATAAAACAAAAAACGAGAACATAAATAAGTCTTCAATATGCTAGCCACGATTCTCTCTCTCTCTCTCTCTCTCTCTCTCTCTCTCTCTCTCTCTCTCTCACTTTTTTTATGCCTTAACTCGGTATGATGATTCCCCCAGGGCGGTGGAGTGAGCTAGGGTGGTGATGGTGGTGGAGGTGGAGGTGGAGGTGGAGGGGGTAGGGGTGGAGCAAGCATACAAGGTGGTGGTGGTGGTGGGGGTGGTGGTGGTAGTGGTGGTGGTGGTGGTAGTGACGGAAAGTAATTCAAGTCAGAGTATAAATAGAGACGTGAAGGAGGAGGAGGAGGAAGAAGAAGAAGAAGAAGAAGAAGAAGACGTAGTAATAGGAGGTGGTAGTAGTAGTAGTAGTAGTGGTAGTGATATAAGTGTGTATAGTATTAGGTACAAGTATTCAAGTACTGTATTAGTGGCATAAGTATAGTATAGATATGGTAGAAGTAGGGTATAGGAAGCATAAGCATAGGAGGAGGAGGAGGAGCGAACTAGGAACACAGTAAGCCAAGCAACACAACAACACACACCAGCCCACAAAAACAAGCAGAGGAGGAGGAGGAGGAGCGGACTAGAGACACAGTAAGCCAAGCAACGCAACAACAACACAAACCAACCCACAGGAGGAGGAGGAGGAGCAGTACACAAGCAACACAACAACACAAACCAGCCCACAAAAACATAAGCAGAGGAGAAGGAGGAACAATACACAAGCAACACAACACAACACACACAGCCCAAAAAACCATAAGCAGAGGAGGAGGAGGAGCAGGTACGCAAGCAACACAACACAACACAAACCAGCCCACAAAAACAAAATCAGAGAAGGAGGAAGAGGAGGAACAGTACACAAGCAACACAAAACAACACACACAGCCCACAAAAACATAAGCAGAGGAGGAGAAGGAGCGAACTAGGAACACAGTAAGCCAAGCAACACAAACCAGCCCACTAAAAACAAGCATAGGAGGAGGAGGAGAAGGAGTACACAAACAACACAACAACACAACACAGCCCACAAAAACAACAGCCAGCCAGGAACGGTAAATCAAATGCAAAGAAGAAACTGAGCCGCTCCCCCAAACGGCGCATGCAACCTCGACCACACGCTGCTCGGCCTGACAAGACAGAGGACACCACCGCCACTCAGGGGAACAGAGAACAGGGCTTGTCAGGGCCACAGAGGATACACAAAACAGGGAGAGACTCGGAGACGCAGACCAGCCCTCTCAGACCCCCGTATACTCAAACATTACGGAGCTCACACACACACACACACTCACAGTTCTTCTTTGCTATTTCTTTTCTCCTCTCCGTTTTCGTTTTCGTCCTCCTCCTCCTCCTCCATCTCTTTTTCGTCTTGTTCTTGTCCTTCTTCTTTCGTGGAGGTTGTATGTGTTAGTATTTCCATGGGCTATAGTTTGACAAGGCTTCCGTACCGTACATATGGAACATCACTCACTAGAACCCGGCTAATCCCCTGTATGGCCATGGAAATAGTGGTTTTGAGGGGTGAAAGCATCTGGGAATACATGACATTAGCTACAGTTTATACGCAAGACAAGACCAACACTACAGAAGAAGGAAAAGAAGAAAGCTTGTCAGGGGCACGGATACCACAGAACAGGCAGAGACTTTAGCTACAGTTTATATCTTAGACAAAAACAACAACATTAAAGCACAGAGAAAGGAAGAAAAAGAACATCACATTTTGTTTACACGTAAGACGAGATAAAACGAGACACGCACCACGGAACAAGAGAGAGAGAGAGAGAGAGAGAGAGAGAGAGAGAGAGAGAGAGAGAGAGAGAGAACGTAAGCACCGCAATCACTCCACAGCAAGCAAGAACAGAGAGATAACCAGCACCAAACATCTCCTCCATAGTGAATTCGGTGGCGGTTGTGGTAAACGCTGTGGTTGTGAGGAGAAGAATGCAGACAAAATAGAGAGAAAAGAATGTCTAAACCACAGCAACTCCACATCAAGCAAGAACAGGAGAGAGAAGCAGCGAACCAGCACCAAACATCTCATCCATAGTGACTTCAGTGGCGGTTGTGGTATTCGCCGCGAGAGGAGGAGGATGTTGCTGACCTTAACGGGGAGTCCTAATGGCCGCGAACAAGCAAGCTGTGGCCAGGTCCCGCCGTCTCGCCCGCCCATTATCCCGTCCCGGCCCAGATGACGTTGACGTACACGGCCAATTTTGTTTTGATAATAATAATGATTACAGTGTCTTGTGATTGCTTATCCTCTCTGGCCAAGCAGGTCCTCGGCGCACATCCTCGCAATTTGGGTGCGTGCCTGAGGTGCTGGAGGAGGAGGAGGAGGAGAGGTAAGGAGGGGGTGAAGGCTCGCTCGCTTGTGCCCCAACCCAGCCTTTTGCCCAATGCTGCCTCCGCCTCCGTCTCCCTCCCGCTCACCACCTGCCTCCTCCTCTTGTGTGTGTGTGTGTGTGTGCGTGCTTTGTCTCTGTCCACCCGGGTGTCAGTCAGTGTCCGTTCGGGTGACAAAGTGCGGCCCTGGGAACTGCTTTGAATTACGTCGAGTTATGTTTGCTAATGTTAGGCTGCGACGAGGTGGCGGTGGTGGTGGGCGGCGGGGGCAGTGTGGGGGGGGGGGAGGGGGGGAGGTGGTAAAAACATCATTCTGTCCGCCCCAAACAGCAGATGATGGCGGTGGTGCGTGAAAACTCGGTATGTTAATCACAGTATTGGGCGCTGGGGGAGAAGATGGCTGATAATGAGGCACTTGAGGAGGAGGAGGAGGAGGAAGAAGAAGAAGAAGAAGAAGAAGAACAAGAACAAGAACAAGAACAAGAACAAGAACAAGAACAAGACGAAAAAGAGGAGGAGGAGGAGGAAGACGAAAACGGAGAAGAGAAAAGAAGTAGCGAAGAAGAAGAAGAACAAGACGAAAAAGAGATAGAGAAGGAGGAGGAGGAAGACGAAAACGGAGAAGAGAAACGAAGTAGCAAAGAAGAAGAAGAAGGGGAAGGGACGAAGAAGAGGAGAAGAAAGACGAAGACAAAAAAGAAGAACCAGAACAACAAGAACAAGAGGAGACAAACGAAGAAGAAGAAGAAGAGGAGGAGGAGGAGGAGGAGGAGGAGGAGGAGAAAGATCAAAGCAAGAGCGAGGATGATTACTTGATAGGACACGTTGAAAACAGAGGAGACAGCGGAGACATTGTAGCCAGTAAAAGGTTAGAGGTACGAGGAAGAAGAAGAAGAAGAAGAAGAAGAAGAAGAAGAAGAGGAGGGAGTGGGGGAGGGATCGACGGAGCAGCAGCCTCATAAATAGTGTGAATATGATGGAGGCGAAGTGGTAGGGAGGAGGAGCAGAAGAGAGGGATAACAAGGGGCTGGAGGAGGACAGGAAGACGATTTGAGAGAGGGAGGAGGGAGGGAGAGAGAAAGAGAGGGAGGGAGGAGGGAGGGAAAGTGTGAAGGGAGAGGAGGGAGAGTGAGGTAATAGGTACGTAAGAAGGAAGAGAGAGGAAGGGAGAGGAGAAGGAAGGGAGGGTATGGAGACTAAGGAGGGAGGGAAAGTGTGATGATAAGGGAGAGGAGGGAGGGAGAGGGAGGCAATAGGGACGTAAAAAGGAAGGGAGGGTATGTAGACTAAGGAGGGAGAGAAAGTTTAAAGATAAGGGTGAGGAAGAGGAAGGGAGAGTGAGGTAAGAAGGAGGAGGAGAGAGGAAGGGAGGAAAAGTGTGATTATAAGGGAGAGGAAGAGGAAAAGGGAGGGCAAAGGTGTATAGACTTGAGGTAGAGGAAAGGATTATGACGAAGAGAAGGGAGAAAGAGGGAGATAAGAAAGAGAAAGGGTGGGAGGGAGGGAGAATATAGACTGAGGTGTGAAGGCGAGAGACTGGAAGAGATAAATGCTGAAGAAGGAAAGGTAAGGTTAAGTTAGGTGAGGTCAAGTTAGGTAAGGAGGTTAGGTTAGATTGGGTTAAGTTAGGCTAGGTTTAGGTTAAGTTAGGTTAGGTCAAGTTAGGTTAAGTTAGGATAGGTCAAGTTAGGCTAGGTTTCGTTAGGTTAGGTTAGGTCAAGTTAGGTTAGTGGTCAAGTTAGATTAGGTTAGGATGAAGTGGAGACATAATACAGGCTGTTTGTTATGTTTGTGGGTGAAGGGAAAGGTTAGTTTTGGTCAAGTTAGGCTAGGTTTAGGTCAGGTTAGGTTAGGTTAGGTTAAGTTAGGTTAGGATGAAGGGAAGATACAATACAATACAATACAATACAGGCTGTTTGTTGAGTTTGTGGGTGAAGGGAAAGGCTAGTTTTGGTTAAGTTAGGCTAGGTTTAGGTCAGGTTAGGTTAGGTTAGGTCAAGTTAGGTTAGGATGAAGGGAAGATACAATACAGTACAATACAATACAGGCTGTTTGTTATATTTATGGGGAAAGGGGAAGAAAGTAAGAGAGGAGAGAAAGAAGGCCGTGAGTAAAGGGATTGAAGAAAGGAAGAAGAGGAAGAAAACTACATATTGGTGCATCATGAAGAAACTGAAGAAAAGAAAACAAGAAAGCAAGTTACGACACTTTTTTTTTTCTATAAGTGATTGATACCAAAGAAGAAAAGAAGACAAACATTGGAATACTGAATGCTATATAGTCAGCCTTAACATTTGTAACACTGTCCTCCTCCTCTTCCTCCTCCTCCTCCTCCTCCTCCTCCTCCTCCTCAAAGCCCTTCGTCCTGCATCGCTTCTCAGTGGTTAATAAGGCGTGTTAGTGTGTGTGTGTGTGTGTGTGTGTGTGTGTGTGTGTGTGTCCAGGATCGTTACGTTATGGTGTGTGGAGTTACTCATCTCCCAACACCCACGTCAACACCACAAACACCCACCTGCCACACCGCATTCACCACCACGCTCATCACCACTTCCTTCTCCCACCATCACCACCACCACCATTTATCGCCCCCCATACGCCTTGACACCCCGCTCACCACCACACACCAACCTGCCACACCGCATTCACCACCACAGTCATCACCTCCGTTAATCGTCCCCCATACATCACCTCTTGCATCACCTCCGTCTTAAGTATCTCTCTTCAGGTTATTTAAGTTTTATCATACATTATTTTTTTTCACTTTACATGCACTTCGTCATTTCCAGTCACCCTTCCATACACTTCCTTTCTTCCTTACCATTCTCTCCCCTTCCTCCTCCTCCACCTTCCTATACAGTTCGTCCCTCCCTCCCTCTCCACCCTCTTCCTTCCTTCCTCTCGTCCACTTCTCTCTATCTTGTCATCTTCCAATCAGTTTTCACCCTTTCTCTACCTCTTCTTTCTCTCCTCTTCCTCCACCTTCCCATACACTTCCCTCCCTCCCTCCACCTCTTCCCTCCCTCCCCCTCATATACTATTATACCCTATCTCTCCACCCTTTCTCTCCCTCTCCTTTCTCTCCTCTCCCTTCACCCTCCCATACACCTGTCTCTCTCCCTCCCTCCACCCACGCCTCCACTCCTGACCGCCTCCCCGCCCCGCCGCTCCACACCCACGGGAACACATTCGTCATCACTCCCAACACTCACTCTCAGGTAGCCGTGTCCTTCCTGACAGGTAATCTATCAACAACACTGATACTCTCTCTCTCTCTCTCTCTCTCTCTCTCTCTCTCTCTCTCTCTCTCTCACGCCCATCCTCTCTGTCTCGCTCTCTGCTAGCTTTTGGTCTTTCCCTCATTGTTTTTTTATTGGTTTGCGCTTCCTCTAACCCGCCCCCCTCTCACTCTCTCTAACCCGCCCCCCTCTCTCTTTCTCTACCCCCCCCCTCCTCTCTCTTGCTCCCTGTCTTTTTCTCGCTGTTTCTTTATTGCTTGGCGCTTCCCCTCGCCTCGGCCTCTCGTCGCGGGCCCTCGCGGCGTGCCTGGGGTCACCCGCCGCCTAATAGAGGGCCGTGTGTGTACAGTCCCGGCCCGCCTCAACCTGCTGCTGTTTATGCAAATCGCTATGCAAATTATTACCGCCGCCGAGGGAGTTGTCTGATGTGTACATTTTAGTTACATCAAGCACCCGGTCCTCCCCGCGGGCCCCGGCGGCGTGGCGGAGGCGGCGGCGCGGCGGGAGGCTGAGCGGCGTACACCAGGTGCTGGCCGGAGGCAGAGGCAGCGCTCCTCCCTGTGTCCTCCGCTGCCCACCGTCATTGTCTTCCCCGCCCTCGCCCCCCGGCCCTGGCCCTGGCCCTTCAAGTCTCGGCCTGGCCTCCCTCGCCTTTCCTCCCGCCCGTGTCCCCCTACTTAGCCTCTCTCATTGTTCTCCTCGCCGTCCTCGTGTCCTCCCTTGCCGGTCTCTGCTCCGCGTCCTGGAAATGGTGTCGGCAGCAGGGCCAGCGGAGCAGAGCAGCAATTAGCAGAAGCAGAGGAATTCTGGGCCAGTGATGGAGTTGTCTCGCGGGACCAGCAAATTGCATTTAGGCGGACCCCGGGGGGCGGCCACCGCTGTTGACAACCTCGCAGAATGAGCTGCGGCAGCCGCTTGACACATGTTGCAGTGCGGACTGCGGGCGCGGGCGTGACCTGCGTGCCGAGAGGCTTGGGAACACCTGTCCATCTGTCTGGCTGTCCTGCTTCACGCCCGTCCGTCCCCCGCCCGTCCGTCCCCTGCCCTGCTCGTTCGTCTGTCGCCCTGCCCGTCCGCGTGTCCGCCCACCCATTTATGCAGCTGCCGGTTGTCTCCCCGCCCGGCTCGCTCGTGTGTACACGCCCCGCCCGCCCGTCACATACACATGTACGCGTGTGAATAGCCCCCCACATCTGGCTTTGACGTGTGGGAGGAGGCTCGCTCGTCAGACTGTTGTAAATGTGTTGACTAAAATTTTGTTTTCAGTCTGCTTTCACGTGTAGCTCTGCTCCTCTCTGTTACCAAGAGGCGCTGAGAATGGCGGCCCTGCGAGGCGAGACTTGACACTTCCAAGGCAGCATTGTGTAACGCGGGGAGGGGCCGCCGCCCACGCCGGCTCCCCGCGCCCTTATTTGAATATATCCGGCAGGTAGCGACTCTGCGCCTCGTTACAGATAAAATACGCGGCCACAACAACGCCGCCCGACACCCCGCCGCCGCCCCGCTGAAACATTGACCCACAAATCTCACGTCCCGCCCACTGATGTCTCCTTTCCGGCGGCTTCCTGCGGCAGCGCCTCCGCTTCACGCCCGCCCGCCACGCATTACCGGGGAATGCCTCTCAGGGGCGTTGTCTGTCGCGCCGCCTCGCTCGGGCAGGTGTCGTTCTCAGGTTGTCTCGGCGGGGGCGTGTTGCCGGCACCCCGACGCCCCGCGGCCCCGTGTGGCCCGGGGCGAGTGTAAGTCACAGCCCCGCCCCGCCCCAAACCCTTGCTGCATGCTGGCGCTAGATGCTGTGCTGCCACTCTGCGTCCGTGGGAGTGAAGGCTTGGCCAGACAAGGGAAGGACGCTGCAGGGCGCCATCAACCTTGAGGAAGCCTCGGGCAGTGCCAGTCACCACACGGGGCCTCGGGCGGCGTGGTCAGGTCCCTACACGCCGGGGCGCCGCGGGCCGCGCCGTGCATGAGCTACCCGCAGCGCCCTGGGGTGCGTGCTGCAGGGAGCAGCTCCTGTTGGCTGCACATTGCTGTTTGTATTTGTTTTCAGGAGATTGTCTCGGGTCGTGCCGTGCATGTTAATAAACCTGAGCAGCCTTGTTGAGAGTCTCTTGCCATTGGCCGCGCGGGCTAATTAAGCGCGCTGTATTTTCTCGTGCATTGACGCAACGCTAACGAGCTGGAGGTGGCGGAGGGTGAGGTGATGGCTACCTCGTGACGCGGCCGCTGCGTCCAGAATTGCGGGAGTATGGGCGGCGGGGCTCGGGGCCCGCGGGCACGCTGGGGGCTGCGGCCCGCGGTGGTGGCGGCAGCAGCAGCGGCAGCCACAGGAGGCCGCGGTCACATCGGCTTGCTGAAGCCACTCTTCGCATGATAGATGGCAATAATTACGATAAAAAAGGCCAACTAGTTAAGGTGGGAGCCTCTTCGGTGGTCTGCAGGACGTGACCAGGGTGTTAACACTGTCCTAACCGGTTTTTGTATGGCGGCGGTACAGGTCGGCCCGGCCAGCGGCCACCGGGCGCGGCGGCCACCCCGGCCCCATCCCCGGCCCCGGCCCCGGCCCCGCTCGGCCTGCCGCCTTGAGATAACCCCCGGGTACTCCGCGGCCGTATTCGGGCGGCCCGGCCTGCCGCTCCGCCGCCCCTGCTGCCGCGGCTCCTGCCGGCTGAGCGCGTCACGGCCCCGCCACAGTGTATTTCGACAAGGCACACAACGCGGCCGCTGAGGAGGAAATGTCAATGGCGACAGGCGCTAATTAAGAGCGTGAACGGGCGGCGGCTGTCGCGGAGGTGTGAGGCAGCGGTGGCACGGGCGGCGGTGAAAGCCGTGTGTGGGTAAATGAGGGTGAGCCTGTTGTCGCCATATTAGGGGCGGCGGCTTGTTGGTGCCCCGTCACTGCGCCGCCATGTAGCGGCCACCACACCATCCACACAAGGTGGGGAGAGAGAGAGAGAGAGAGAGAGAGAGAGAGAGAGAGAGAGAGAGAGAGAGAGAGAAACTAACTCCAACAGCACGAAAAACACCACCAACATCAACCAACACACAGCGGCGCAAACATGACAGACAGACACAACTCAACACCACGCACAACAACCCGATCAATTACCAAACAGTTCACCACCACCACCAAAACAACAACAACAATAACATTTCCCCGAAGCTCGACCCCCAGCCATATTGAGTCCACCTTACCTTCGTGATATGTTAATTGGTCTACCTGTTGGCAGCCTCACCTTGTCTCAGGTACACCTCGCCACCAGAGAACAAGGAGGGAAGAAGGGAGAGAAAAGAAGGGAGTGAAAGGAAGGGAAGGGAAGGGAAAGTAAGGAAAAGAAAGAAAGGAAAGGAAGTAAGGAGAAGGGAGAGATGGAAAAGAAGGGAAGGAAGCAAGGAGAAGGGAGAGAGGGAAAAGAAGGGAAGGGAAGGAAGCAAGAAGAAGGGAGAGAGGGAAAATAAGGGAAGGGAGGGGAAGAGAAGGAAAGTAGGGAAAGGGAAGGAAAGGAAAAGAAGGGGCTAATTTGAACGCTAGAAACATTGTATTCATCTTAATTCTTTTGGGGATAATTCATGTATGTATGTACGTATATATGTGTGTTTATTTGTATACATAATGACCTCCATAATGTTGTATAATTGGCATGAATATAAAGTCACTCCATTATCACTTGACACAATCTATACACTTGCTTAATTAGTGACCCCCTCCTCCTCCTCCTCCTCCTCTCCTCCTCCTCCTCTTCTCTCAGGTGTTCCCAGGTGTGTTAACGTGTTGCTTGTCTTTCCAGGTGAGCGAACGAATTGGTGTGTGTGCGTACGTGTGTGTGGACGTACGCCTCGCCGCCACGCTCAGGTAACTCCCCTCCGTGTGTGTGTGTGTGTGTGTGTGTGTGTTTTGGTTCAGAGACAGACAGATAGATAGATAGACAAAAAATACAGACAGCAATATGTACGTGTGTGTGTGTGTGTGTGTGTGTGTGTGTGTGTTTCCAAGGACGTGTTTTGAAATCCGGATGTCAAAGCAGGAAAAAGTGGAGGATATTTATTGGGTGTGAACTGTTGCAAGTGTGAATGCCTCCCCTCCCTTCCCTTCCCTTCCCCTCCCTTCCTTTCCCCTCCCTTACCCTCCCCTCCTATCCCTTCCCTTCCCTTCCCTTCCCCTCCCTTCCCTTACCCTCCCCTCCTATCCCTTCCCATCCTTTCTTCATCACCTCTTCCATCATCCCTTCCTTCTCTTCCCCTCCCTTCCCTTCCCCTCCCCTCCTATCCCTTCCCTTCCTTTCCTCATCACCTCTTCCCTCATCCCTTCCTTCTCTTCCTCTCCCTTCTCATCCCCTTCAAACATCCCTCCTCCCTTTCCTCTCTCCTTCCCTTTCTCTTCATCCTATCCCCTTCTCCCTTCCCTTCCCCTCTCATCCCTCCCTTCCATTTCTTCCCTTTCCTTTCCCCTAAATCATTCCCCGTCTCTTCCCCTTCTCTCCTTCCCTTTCCCTTCTTCCCTCTCTCATCCCTATGCCTGTCCCCTTCTCTCCACCCCTTCCCTTCCTCTCCCTTCTCATCCCCTTCAAACATCCCTCCTCCTTTCCTCAGCCCAGAGCGGGGATGAGACGTGATAGAGTGGCGGGGATTCATTCAGGCTTTTGTTGGGGCTTCAGAAGAATGTAACTCGACCGTCAGTCCTGTTGATAACCTTTGCCACGCCGCCAGATGTCACCTTCCTGTGTTTACCTTTTGCTTCCGTTAACTACTATGGCCCGCTTTCTTAGACGCTTCCACACCTCACATCAGCTATTTCTAAACGCCGAAAATGAGATCAGTCGGGTTCTAATGAGTGTTCTTTTAGGTTCGCGGTACAGAAGAAGGGTCAAACTACCACCAGGGTCATAAAACTACCCCTGGAATTGCCCAAAACTCCTACGAAAGACCAAAAATGAGATCAGTCTGGTTATAATGAGTGTTTTTTTAGGTTCATGGGACAGTAGAGTACCACCGGTCATAAAGCGTCGCCTGAAATGCCCAGAGCGGGGATGAGACGTGATAGAGTGGCGGGGATTCGTTCAGGCTTTTGTTGGGGCTTCAGAAGAATGTAACTACCACCAGGGTCATACAGCTACCCCTGGAAATGCCCAAAACTCCTATGAAAGCCTTGTCAAATATGTGTTTCTTAGGGTTATGGTACAGAGGAAGGATTAAACTACCACCAGGGTTAAAAAACTACCCCTGAAAATGCCCAAAACTCCTATGAAAGCCTTGTCAAATATGTGTTTCTTAGGTTCATGGTACAGAGGAAGAATTAAACTACCACCAGGGTCATAAAACTACTCCTGGAAATGCCCAAAACTCCTATGAAAGCCTTGTCAAATATGTTTCTTTACGTTCATGGTACAGAGGAAGGGTCAAACTACCACCACCAGGGTCATGAATCTACCCCTGTAAATGCCCAAAACTCCTATGAAAGCCTTGTCAAATATGTTTCATTACGTTCATGGGACAGAAGAAGGGTCAAACTACCACCACCAGGGTCATAAAACTACCCCTGGAAATGCCCCAAAAACTCCTATGAAAGCCTTGTCAACTATGTGTTTCTTAGGTTTATGGGACAGAAGAAGGGTCAAACTACCACCAGGGTCATAAAACTACCCCTGGAAATGCCCAAAACTCCTATGAAAGCCTTGTCAACTATGTGTTTCTTAGGTTTATGGGACAGAAGAAGGGTCAAACTACCACCACCAGGGTCATAAAACTACCCCTGGAAATGCCCAAAACTCCTATGAAAGCCTTGTCAAATATGTTTCTTTACGTTCATGGTACAGAAGAAGGGTCAAACTACCACCAGGGTTATAAATCTACCCCTGAAAATGCCCAAAACTCCTATGAAAGCCTTGTCAAATAAGTGTTTCTTAGGTTTATGGTACAGAGGAAGGATTAAACTACCACCAGGGTCATAAAACTACCCCTGGAAATGCCCAAAACTCCTATGAAAGCCTTGTCAAATATGTTTCTTTACGTTCATGGTACAGAAGAAGGGTCAAACTACCACCACCAGGGTCATAAATCTACCCCTGTAAATGCCCAAAACTCCTATGAAAGCCTTGTCAAATATGTTTCATTACGTTCATGGGACAGAAGAAGGGTCAAACTACCACCACCAGGGTCATAAATCTACCCCTGGAAATTCCCGAAAACTCCTATGAAAGCCTTGTCAAATATGTGTTGTCTAAGAATATAGCTGTTAATCTTCCTTCACAAACCGGTAGAACATTCTCACTTTTTTCTCCCACTCCAAACGTTTGCCTCATCACCTTTGCGCGCTCACACCTCGCTCAGGTATCGGGTTTGTTTACGACCTGTCTTTATCACGTTTTCCTCCTCCGGGTCACGTGATTATAGCGTGGATGATGCGCCTTTGTCTGTCTTCTTTGCCCTTGAGTTCACTGGGAGACGCACGTTGGGTTTTATGGGGCCATGTGGTTTGACTTCTCGCACCGATGTGTATGTTATGTGACTGCGAGAGGTTCAGTAAATGTCTGCTGTGTTTTATGTAGCATTGATGTGGGCTTGGGTTTATATGGTTGGTGTTTTAGCTCCTCGTCTGTTGGTTTATTAGCGCAAGGATGAATAATGGTCTCGATTTTGGTGTATTATTGATGTGTGTCTCTTTGGGTTTTACATTAGAGGTTGGTCAATAAATTGGTGTGGTTTATGTAGCATTGATGTGGAGTTGGGTTCAGTATGCTTGATGGTTTAGTTACCCAGGTGTTGGTTTAATAGTGCAAGAGTGAATAATGGTCTTGATTTTGGTATATTATTAATGGTGTGTTGGTTTGGGCTTATCGTTAGAGGTGGGTCATAAAATCTCTCTCCCAAATCAATAGTCTTTTACTACAACTATCTCCAGAAGCCACAAAAAAGATTAGTCAAGTTCTCGTGAGTGTTTCTTCACGTTAATTGTGTAGAAGCCTTGTCAGACTATCACCAGGCTCATAAAACTACCCACAGAGATGCTAACACAAAACCTCTACGAAAGCTTTAACAAATGTAAGGTATGTAAGGTCCCTATTCTCAGATGCTTTCGGCTCTCACAACGGTTATTTCCTAAGGCCACAAAAGAGATTAGTCGGGGTTTCATGATGCAGAAACCTTGTCAAATTATCACTAGGCTCATAAAACTACCCACTCACAACCTATACGGAAGCCTTGACAAATGAGTGTGTGGGTGGATGTAAACTCCTAAATGTTTGAGAATCTATGTCTTATATTTATGATGCAGACGTCTTGTTAAACTATCACTAGGCTCATAACACTACCCATGGAAATACTAACACACACAACCTCTATGAAAGCCTTGTCAAACCATCACTAGGCTCATAACACTACCCATGGAAATACTAACACATACACCCTCTACGAAAGCCTTGGCAAATGAAAGGAAATGTCTGAGAGAATCTGGGCCACAGTCTTCATCCCTTCCCTCATATATTTGGACAAGAAGCTCCCCGCCTCGACTCTTTATTTGCTCCCCTTTCGCAGCGGTCGTAAATTAGCCTCAAATAGTTACGTTGGACCTCCATAAATACGTCGTCTCATTAGTGTTGCGCAGAGCTTACGTAAGTTTTATTTTCACCTTCCCCGCGGTAGTTATAATTAGGGTATTGGACCGCACTTATTCCTGACATTAATAGTTTTTTTATGGTATTATTTACTGTGTTAGACTTATTCACTTTGCGGTAATACGAGTAGCCTGTCTCTGTGGGGTTTTCTCTCTCTCTCTTTCTCTCTCTCTCTCTCTCTCTCTCTCTCTCTCTCTCTCTCTCTCTCTCTCTCTCTCTCTCTCTCTCTCTCTCTCTCTCTCTCATCTCGCTTCACCATCCACCCCCTCCTCACCATTCTCATACCCCCCTAACCCCCCTCCTTCACCATCCTACCCCTTACCTTCCCTCCCTACCCCTTCCTCATCATCCTCAAACTGTCCTTATCCTCCCTTTCACCATTCCCTTACCCCTCCCCTCTCCCCAGCCACCCCATTCTCATTCCCCTACCCCCCTACACCCCCTAATCCCTCACCCCTTTTCTCTACATATCCCACCCTCACCCTGTCTTTCTCTCTCCCTCTCTCTACAACCCTCCCTCATTATCCTATACCTCCCTCAAGCGCCCCACCTCACCACCCCCTCATCCTCACTATTCTTCCCACCCTCACCATCCTCAAACACCCCTTATCCCTCCCCCTCTTCCCCTCCCCACCCAACTGACACCCCTGACACCCACACATACACCTTGTTAAATACAGTGTTTTCACCTGGAGTGTAAATCAGGCCACAGGATCGATGGCAGGTGTGCGGCGCCCTCCCACACACACCTGTCCGCCCTGGCCCCTCCGCGCCGGCACAAGCCAACGGATCCGGGGATGGTAATGGCGGTCTGAATAAGCAACGGGATAAATAGATGGGGTGATGAGGAGGGGAGCGGGGTGGGGTAGGGGGGATTTTGGGATGGGGTTGTGGGGGTGGGTGATTGTGAGAGTATGTGTGTGTGTGTGTGTGTGTGTGTGTGTGTTGGTTCAGACAGAGATACAATGATAGATAGATATAATAGATAGACAGACAGGAAGACGAACAAGTATATAGAGATACAGACAGATAGATAATAGACAGACAGACAGATGGATAGACAGACTGTATAAAGAAAGCAATATAGTTCCAGCGGTAAAGATATGCATACATACATCAAATAAAGGGACACACACACACACACACACACACACACACACACACACACACACACACACACACACACACACACACATTCACCAGTACATAAAACACACACACATATACCATTTCTTTATTCACCAGTACATAAAACACACACACACACACACACACACACACACACACACACACACACACACAATCACCAGTACATAAAACACACACACACACACACTCACACACACACACACACACACACACACACACACACACACACACACACACACACACACACACACACACACACATATATTATCTCTTTTACACTCCCATTTCTTTTCCCATCATCAACGTATTTCACATCCGCCCCGTTATCACTCTATAGATCCAACACACGAGAACTGTCATTATATAGAGACACACACGCGCATATACACTCCATCCTCCCCCTCCTCTTCCTCCTCCTCCTCCTCCTCTTCACCTCATCACGCAGTCCGTCGATCACCCACTCCATTCCATTACATACCGACGCAGCTGTTTAATGCCACGTCAGATTTACTACAGCAGGCCACGGGTTGGTTGGTTGGTGGGTGGGTGGTTGGGTGGGTGGTTGACTGGTCTCCCCCCCCACCCCCCCCGGCTCGGCTCACGGCTCTGCCCACCACTAACAAAAATGAGATGAGAGTTCCGCCGGCCCTCAATCCATTCTCTTGTGTAATTGCTTTTCTCTTTGTCTCTCCTCGTGTTTTGTGTGTGTGTGTGTGTGTGTGTGTGTGTGTGTGTGTGTGTGTGTGTGTGTTTGGCTTGTGTGTGGGTTAGTTTGTTTCCTTGCTGTCTGTCTATCTGTTTGTCTCTGTTTGCTGTTTGTTTGTTTACGTGTGTGTTTATATGTGTGTGTTTCTGTCGGTCTGTCATACATTTCACACACACACAAAGAAAAATATATATATAAAAAACACCCCCACACACAGACACACAAGCACTCCCTCACACCCCACGCCCACACACACAAGCATAAATAAAACCAACAGAAGTGACACATTCATCCACACACACACACACACACACACACACACACACACATTCACACATTCACACACTTAGCACCGGGACACATGCCAGGTGGTGAAGACTCCCGTAATTTATGTGTCGCTTGAGGCTGGTTTGGTGGAGCGCAGGTGTGTGTCCTCTAACCTAGCTAATCAGGCACGCAGGCAGGCACAGGCACACAGGTATAGTTAGCTAGGCGGATACAGGTAGGGAAGGTGTGTGGGTGAACTACTACTACTACTACTACTACTACTACTACTACTACTACTACTACTACTATTACTACTACTACTACTACTACTACTACTACTATTACTACTACTACTACTACTACTACTACTACTACTACTACTACTACTGTTACTGTTTCTGCTATACTAATACTACTCTCTACTTCTGATCTATCTACTTCTTTATATATATTGATCTATTTATACTATCTACTATCTACTAATACTACTTCTACTTCTTCTATTACTCTTGTTTTCTGCATTATTTCGCCTTTTTTTTTCTTTTACCTTCCTTTTCTTTGCCTCCTCTTACAGCGAAAATTATAATGGTAGGGTAGCTATGTGGGGTGAAGGAGGGTGGTCGAAGGGTCAGGAATAGGGGAAGGAGTAGGTTGTGGATGGGAGAGGTTAGGTAGGATGCGTAGGATGAAGTACCTGGCGACCTCTGCAAATGGCCACCAAACATCAGTTCGTAAAGATTTTAAAGCTTCAACAGGAGGCGGCTTTCCACGCTTCCACTCGTCCGCGCCTCCATGCATGACGGTGGTGATGGGGGAGGTGGAGGTGGTGGTGGTGGTGGGGGAGGCGGTGGCGAGTGGTTATGGGTGGGAATGAAATGTTAGTATGTGTGTGTGTGTGTGTGTGTGTGTCGTCATACTATTCTTTAAACTTTATATACCAACCTACTTTTTACACACACACACACACACACACACACACGAGAGAGATTCCATTTGGCAAAGCATCATACCGTTTATCATTCGTGTGTGTGTGTGTGTGTGTGTGTGTGTGTGTGTGTGATGGAGTGAGCGTGTGCATATGAGTTAGTGTGTGTGTTACTGTTGAGGGATGGCTGTGTTTGGCCTCCCTAGATTGTGTTGACTCGGGCCTCGCTTGATAACGAGATAGTAAACAAGTGGGTGTTCTGGGATGGCTACAACGCGTGACTAACCAAACTAATGAGCCTGTGTGCGTGTGTGTGTGTGTGTGTGTGTGTGTGTGTGTGTGTGTGTTGAATTTAGGCTCGTCCTCTGCTCTCTCACTCATGTTTATTTTCCTCCTCCTCCATCTTCTATCTTTTCTTCGTTTTCCTCTAAGTTCATATTCGTGTATTTAACTCATATACGTTTCGTCATGTGGTCAGTAAACATGTGTGTGTGTGTGTGTGTGTGTGTGTGTGTGTGTGTGTGTGTGTGTGTTGAATTTAGGTTCGTCCTCTGCTCTCCCTCTCATTCTCATCTTTCTTTTCCTCCTCCTCTATCTCCTCCTCCTCCTCTGCCATCTTTTCCTTGTTGTCCTCCAAGTTCATATTTGTGTATTTAACTCGTATACCTTTCGTCATGTGGTCTGTGTCTGTGTGTGTGTGAATGGGGGCGGGTAGGGGGGGAGGGTTGAGTGTGAGAGCGTGATATACACTCAAAAAAAGGACCCTTCAGGAACCCACAAGATCGGGGTGAATATACGAAGTCCTCAACCACATGTCCTTCCCTTGAGTGCTCGCTCCGCCGGTCTGGTCCCACTTAAAGCCTCTCCGCCCCACCGTCCGCAGCGCCACTCAATACAGACAAAGGCTCACGTTCCGTCAATAAAAATGTGATGCGTATATGTGTGTGTTGTCTCTGTCCAAGTGGTGACCTGTTTCTTGTGCCTTGTCAGCGGGCTTTTAATAATCTGTGGGCAATATGTACGTGAGGTGATGTTATGTTTTTGGGGTCCTGTGTTGTGACTGTTTGCATTCACGGTTATGGAGGCAGATGGTCCGAGTTCCTTCCTCCTCTTCCTCTCCTCCTCTCCTTGAGTTTTTGCTTATGTTGATGGCCTCTTCTTGATTGTCTCCTTCTCTTCCTCTTCCTTTCTCCAGTGACTTGTCTTCTCCCACTAACTTAACCCTTACTAACTTAACACCCACTAAATTAACCCTTACTAACTTAACCCCCACTTACTTAACACCACTAACTTAACCTAACCCAAACCTTACCCAAACCTAACCTAACCTTAACCCAACCTAACCTGAACCTAACCCAAACCTAACCTAACCTTAACCTAACCAAAACCCAACCTAACCTGAACCTAACCCAAACCTAACCTAGCCCCCATTAACTTAACCCTTACTAACTTAACCCTCACTGACTTAACCCTCACTAACTTAACCCCCCACTAACTTAACCCCCCACTAACTTAACCCCCACTAACTTAACCCCCACAGACTTAACCCCCACTAACTTAACCCCCACTAACTTAACCCCCCACTAACTTAACCCCCACTAACTTAACCCCCACTAACTTAACCCCAACTTACTTAACCCCACTAACTTAACCCCACTAACTTAACCCGCACTAACAACCCCCACTAACTTACCCCCCTAACTTAACCCCACTAAATTAACCCCCACTAAATTAACCCTCACTAACTTAACCCCCACTAACTCAACCCCCACTCACTAACAGTTATAGACAGTTTCTGGACTTTATTTTTCTTCTTTTCCTCTTCCTTCCTCTTCGTGTTTTGGTCAGTGGTCGTGGTGGTGGTGATGATGGTGATGGTGGTGACTTTGGGTGTGGTTCTTTCTTCCTTGAGAGAGAGAGAGAGAGAGAGAGAGAGAGAGAGAGAGAGATGTAACGGTACTGTCTACACCTCTTCTCTCCACCTCTCCCTTCCTCTCCCTCCTCTTCTCTCATCCTCGTAGGTCGTCAGCCAGCAACCAAGGAGAAGGAAGAGGAAGAGGAGGAGGAAAAGATAGGCTTATATGATGATAGTGATGAAGTGCGTCGGTGTGTGTGTGTGTGTGTGTGTGTGTGTGTCATGATTGCCACACCCTTGCCCCGACTTCTCTCTCCCTTTGGCCCTTCCGCATACCTTCCTCCTCCTCCTCCTCCTCCTCCTCTTCTCTTACCTCTGTCGCCCTCCTCCCTCCTCTTCCTCCTCCTCTTCTCCCTCTTTCATCACCATCCTCAATACCACATATGAGTGAGTAGATGAGGAGGTGGAGGAAGAGGGGGAGGAGGAGGAGGAGGAGGAGGAAGACCACCATCACACTTCAGGACGGAGGCTGTGTGGTCTTGTGGGGTCATTCTCTCTCTCTCTCTCTCTCTCTCTCTCTCGACCACAAGCACACACACGTTGAACACAAAGATGAGAGAGAGAGAGAGAGAGAGAGAGAGAGAGAGAGAGAGAGAGAGAGAGAGAGAGAGAGAGAGAGAGAGGGGGGGGCAGCAGATGTTACATGAGCCACCAACAAACTAACTAACATAAGCACTTTTCATCTTCTTCATCCGCGTCGCTCTTTTATTTCTTTTTCTTTTTCGTTTTTAGTTTTTTCGTAATAAAAAAAAACGCACCCATTTTTATCACCTTTTGGAAATACATGCAAAGGGGAATTGATAAAAGAGGTGATAACGAATAGATGTGGTTGATGAAAAGCGCGAAAATAAAAGAAGATAATGATGAAAATACGGAAAGGGAAAAAATTATTATAAAAATGCGAGACGGAGAGAAACGAGAAGAAAATAGTGACTAGAAAAGCGTAATGGAAAGAAAATAATGATAAAATAGCAAAAAAAAATAAAAGAAAATAATGACAAAAATAACGAAATTGGAAGAAACGTAAAAAAAATTATGATAAAAATTGGAAAACGGGAAAAAAAACTTGTAAATAATGATAATAATAGTAATAATAATAATAATAATAATAATAATAATAATAATAATAATAATAATAATAATAATAACGCGTAAATAACAATGATAAGATAAAACTAACCAAACTAAAATAAACAAATACAAAACCTTAATAAAAAAAAAGCCCAACAAGGTATAAAGTAAAAAATAAATCAGAGTAAGTTTAGATAAGTAAGTTAAGTAAAGAGAAAAGCGGACCAAGTTAAGTTTAAAGGTTCAGAAACTCTCTAAGACAAACACGAGAGGATGTTTTAAGCGATTTGATGCCTTTTTAAACCCTTTGAAAGAGAACGTGTTAGGTCTTGACACCACACGATGCATAGAAATGAAGAGGAGGAGGAAGAGGAGGAGGAGGAAGAGGAGGCAGTAAGATGCGTCACTCCACACACACACACACTATGCTACACATCTTTCCACATCACCTCCACCACCGCCACCACTAACTCCATCATCACCACCACCTCCACCACCACCACCACTTCCCTGTCCTCATTCATATCTTTCTCCTGCCTTCTCCTCCTCCTTCCTTCCTTCCTTCCTTCCTCTCACTTCCCTCCTCTTAGCATATTTCCCTCTCCACAATACATCAACCACGTGTCACATTCTCTCTCTCTCTCTCTCTCTCTCTCTCTCAACGACTTTTTTCTCTCCTATCTTACACGTGTTACATCATCGCCTATTCACTCCGCCCTCCTTTGAGACTCATTCTGTTCTTTTTTTCCTTTATCCTCTCCCCTTACATCATATTTCTTCCTTTCTTTACCTGTCATGCTGCTACAGTGATTACTACTACTACTACTACTACTACTACTACTACTACTACTACTACTGTTACTACTTCTGCTATTACTCTTGTTTTGGGGTGCTTTATTTATCTTCCTTTGTTTTGTCTATCCCTTTCTCTTTCCCTCCTCTTATAGCGAAAATAATTAAGTTTCAACGTTAATCTTGTCATACTCATCCATATCTTTATCCTCCTTGTCTATTTCTCTATTCTTTCTTTCCATGTTTTCCTTCTTCTTTTCACCTTGTTTTGCTCTTGTTTTGCTTATCCATTCCCTTCGTCTCCTCTTACACATGCGAAGGAAAGGAAGAAGAAGAAGAAGAAGCTGGTATGGAAGTCGTTTAGTATACAGCTCAATATGGCACTTCAGTTGTAGGTATGCGAGATGTGGGGTGGAGGGGGTGGCAGGGGAGAGAGGGGGTTGAGAGGGTGGGGTAACAGTGGGTGAAAGGGGAAGGGTGTCAGAGGGGGGAGTTCATCTGTAGTATGTAGTATGTATGTATGTATGTAGTATCTGTAGGAGTGTATAATAGATGGGGGGTGGTGGGGTGGTAGGGGAGAGAGGGGGTGGTGGGGTGGCAGGGGAGAGAGGGGGTGGAGAGGGTAGGGCGTCAGGAGGTGAAAGGGGAAGGGTGTCAGAGGGGGGAGGTCATCTATAGTATGTAGTATGTATATGTAGTATCTGTTGGAGTGTATACTTTCAATATGGCACTTTACATGTATGGATGGGAGAGGATGTGGGAGGGGGAGGTAAGGGAGAGAGTGGGGTGGGAGAAGGAGAGGTGGAAGGGGGTGCCATGGGGGAGTTCAGAGCCTTGTCGAGTTGGCACTTACCTCACCGACTCATCTTGTAACACCTGCAGTTTATACGACCTCCCCCCACCCCACCCCCTTGCCCCTTACCCTCCCTTCTCCCTCTCCTCCCTTCCCCCTCTGTTTCTCCCCTCCCTTCCTCCTCCCTTCATCATCCTCTCTAATGTCATTCTTGTGCCTGAGAGGAGAATATCATGATTTATCTATATCTATCAGTATCTATGTCCTTATAAGATAGATGGATAGATATGAAGAAAGTATCAGTGAGAGAGCAGAGTCAGGGAGCCGCCGCCACACACACACACACACACACACACACACACACACACACACAGACACTAAATTGCAGCAGATTCACCAGATTTTCCCCTCCTCCACAGTGCCAGAGTTTGGAGGGAATCATATTGTGGAGCGATGCGCGGCCTGCCTTTGTGCTATTGTTTCCAGGAGGAGGAGGAGGAGGAGGAAGAAGAGGAGGAGGAGGATGGTGAGATGAGGGAGGAAAGGAGCCAGTAAGATGAAAAGGAAAGTAGAGAGCAAGGAAGACGATTGGAGAGAGAGAGAGAGAGAGAGAGAGAGAGAGAGAGAGAGAGAGAGAGAGAGAGAGAGAGAGAGAGAGAGAGAGAGAGTCAGTCATCTTGAAGCAGGTGTTAGTCTCAAACCAGCACACCTGTCTATGTTTATGTAAAAAAAAATATATATATATAACCACACTATTGAAGGCGAAAACTCATCACACAAACTTCAAATGAATCATAAAACTGGAGGTGAAGGAGGTGGTGGTGGTGATGATGATGCAATATAAGATGTGGTGAGGGGCAAAATGGTGATGGAGGTGGTAGTGGTGATGTGTGTGGTGAGGGAGGCAAGGTGGATGGTGATGCTGGATGTTGTGGACGTGATATGTGTGGTGAGATGCAATGAAGGGCAAGGTAGTAGTGATGATGCAAGATGATGTGATGAGATGTGGTGAGAGGCGAGGTGATGTTAACAGGGTATGGTGAGCTGGAGATGAGGTATGATGTAGATTTGGTTATATTGGATGCTGTGGTGGTGATCTGTGTGGTGAGATATGATGAAGGGCCGAAGTGATTGTGATGCTGGAGGCTGTGGTGGTGATGCTAACACGGTATGGTGAGCTGGAGATGAGGTATGATGTAGATTGGTAGTGTGGTGATGCTTAATGCTGTAATAGTGATGCTGTGTGGTGAGATATAATGAAGGAGAGAGGTGATTTTGATGCTAGAGGCTGTGGTGGTGATGCTAACAGGGTATGGTGAGCGGGAGATGACGTATGATAAAGATTAGTAGTTTAGTGATGCTGGATGCTGTGTGGTGAGATGTGATGAAGGGGCTATGTGATTGTGATGCTGGAGGCTGTAGTAGTGATGTTAACAAGGTATGGTAAGCTGGAGATGAAGTCTTTGTGATGCTGGATGCTGTAGAGAGGAGTGGAGTGCTGTAGGGATTGGCTGGGTGATGGTAATGGTGGAGGTTTTATAGTGACGTAGGGGTATGGTATATAGAGATGGTAAAGTCTTGGTGATTCTGGATGCTGTGGGGAGTGGCTGGAATAATGTCAATGGTGGGGGTTTTATAGTGACGGAGGGGTATGGTATATAGAGATGGTAAAGTCTTGGTGATTCTGGATGTTGTGGAGTGGAGTGCTGTGTGAGGAGTGGCTGGGGCTGATAGGGAAGCTGCTGTGTTGCCCTGTCGCTGTGTCGCCATTTCTGTGTGACCGGAGTGTTGTCGAAACATAAAACCTACATTGGTCGTTTGTATCCGTTGAACCGTTGTCATTCCTTTTGCCTTTTTTCGCATGAAGGGAACTTTTGCCTCACCCTCCCTCTCTCCGACCCCGTCCACCCTCACACACACACACACACACACACACACACACACACACACACACACACACACACACACGCGCGTAATAAAAGGGCCGCCTAGTCATTCGCCTCCCTCCCTCGCCCGGAAAAACATCACGGAAGAGCTATCCCAAATCGAAGTGTAAAAAGAGCAATCTGAAATCGATTCGCTCTTGCGCGGAGTGGAATGGAAGTGGGTGTGGATGTGGGGAGCAGGGTGTGTGGGTGTGAGTGGATGGATATGGAACCGATAGTGGAGGATTGTAAGGGATTGCAGAGGAGTGGGATAGGGGATTGAAGAGGAGTGGTGTAGGGGATTGAAGAGGAGTTGTATAAGGGATTGAAGAGTTGTAAAGGGCAAGCTGGACATAGGGAAGAAGTGATGATGGAGAATGGTATTGAGGGAGGAAGAGGCAGAAAAGTAGATTGAAAAGGAGAATAGAAGGAATGAGATGGAGAAGGTATAGGGGGGAGAAACAGAAGGCACAAGAGGGTTAAGAATAGCAAGGTAGTAAATGAAGAATAGTATTGGACGAGGGAAGTAAAGGAAGGAGAAAAAGAAGGTTGCAAGCTATAGAAAAGAGAATGACAAAGCAGTAGAGGGTTAAGAATAGGGAAAGGAGAAGTAAGGAATAGCAATGGAGAGGGGAAGTATAGGAAGAAGGAAGATTGGAGGTATTAGTGATGCTGTGGTAGTGATGTCAGGGAATGGTAAGGTGGGGATGAAGTCTAGTGATGCTGAATGAAAGGAAAAGAAGGTTACAAGCTATAGAAATAAGTAAGACAAGGCAGCAAAGAGGTTGACAATAGAAAAAGGAGAGGTAAAGAATAGCATTGGACGGGGGAAGTATAGGAAGGAGAAAAGGAAGGTTGCAAGCTATAGAAAAGAGAATGACAAAGCAGTAGAGGGTTAAGAATAGGGAAAGGAGAAGTAAGGAATAGCAATGGAGAGGGGAAGTATAGGAAGAAGGAAGATTGGAGGTATTAGTGATGCTGTGGTAGTGATGTCAGGGTATGGTAAGGTGGGGATGAAGTCTAGTGATGCTGAATGAAAGGAAAAGAAGGTTGCAAGCTTTAGAAATAAGTAAGACAAGGCAGCAAAGAGGTTAACAATAGGAAAAGGAGAGGTAAAGAATAGCATTGGACGGGGGAAGTATAGGAAGGAGAAAAAGAAGGTTGCAAGCTATAGAAATGAGTAAGACAAAGCAGCAGAGGATTAAGAATAGGGAAAGGAGAGGTGCAGAATAGTAGTGGACGGGGAGGGGCAGCGTGCAGTGACCATATATAACAACGAGAGACCGCCAACGCCCTCCTGGCTACTTCAGGTGTGTGCCGTGTGCCACCTGTCCCCGCCCGCACACCTGCCCCGCCCACGCCTTAATGAGCAACACCTTAACGCCTTACACCTGACTAACTTACCTGTGTGTAAAGGGGAAGGGGAGAGGGGGGAGTAGGGGGTATTTTTTTTTTATTGGTGTGTGTGTGTGTGTGTGTGTGTGTGTGTGTGTGTGTGTGTGTGTGTGTGTGTGTGTGTGTGTGTGTGTGTGTGTTGAGTTGTCAGGTTTGTCATCCACCTTACACACACACACACACACACACACACACACACTCACCCACTCACTCACCCACTCACTCACCCACTCATCATCATCACCATTTTTCATCACCACCACCATCACCACCACCACCACCACCACCTACATACACGTGGCTCATTAATGTGTTTTATTGAGTGGTGACCTCATTACACCCCCACAAGCCCCCCCTCTCCTGTCCTCCCCCCTTCCTCACCCTTTTTTTTTTTTTTCTCTTCCCCTCTCTCATGGTGGGGTGATGTGACCGCGGTGTGTGTGTGTGTGTGTGTGATAATAGAGACAGTGAAATATATACTCGTCTTATTTATGTTATATCTCTGATTTCGTAATGTACTTCTATCAACGTAAATATATGATCAACTTATTTATATTATATCTTTAGTGATTACGTAATTTGTCTAAATGTAAATAAATAATCCTTCTCTTTATATATCTTTTGGTCTTTTGGTAATGTACTTTTATCAACGTTAATATAATATATAATCAACGTATTTATGTCTTCAGTAGCTACGTAATGTGTCTTTATTAACGTAAATAAATGACTCTTCTTCACATATCTCGGTCTTTTCTTCTATCAACGTTAATATATATCATCAACGTATTTATATTATATCGTCCAGTGACTACATAATGTCCCACCTCTATGAACGTAAATAAATGATACTTCTCTATATATCTTTTGGTCTTTCGTAATGTACTTTTATCATCAACGTATTTATATTATATCGTCCAGTGACTACATAATGTCCCACCTCTATGAACGTAAATAAATGATACTTCTCTATATATCTTTTGGTCTTTCGTAATGTACTTTTATCATCAACTTATTTATATTATATCGTCCAGTGACTACGTAATGTGCCACCTCTATCAGTGTGTTGTCAATTAGTCTCATCGTCACCAAATTTATCACAACCGTCAGCTGGAGTTATTCGTTTTGAGGTCCATTTAGGGCGGGGGTGATTGACACAGTGATAGCGTGCCAGGACTCACAAGGAACCCAATTATAGCGACAATGCGCCGATGTGTGTTGCCGAATCAGAAAGAACGTAATTTAAATTCTCGCGGAAGGGAACTTATGATGGAGGAGAATGTCAGTGGGGAAACATTGACGGCAGATGGACAGAAGAGTAGATGTAACAGGTAGCATTTTCACCTTGGGCATTTATCAGTAGTACAAGTTTATTTATTTATGTATTTATTTATTTGAAGAAGGAGGAGGAGGAGGGAGAGAAGAGGGAGACGAGAGATAGGGGGATGTAGACGGGAGGGAAGAGAAATGGGGGGTAAGAGACAGAGAGAGAGAGAGAGAGAGAGAGAGAGAGAGAGAGAGAGAGAGAGAGAGAGAGAGAGAGAGAGAGAGAGAGAGAGAGAGAGAGGGGGGGGGGGGTCCATGAAGATTCCTATTAAGTGCGAGAGAGAAAGTTGAAAAGTTTTACGAGCGAGATGGAACGTCAGAGATGGTGGCTGTAAAGGAGGAGGAGGAGGAGGAGGAGGAAGAAGTATTGAAGAGAGGAGAAAGAAGTATGGAAATGAAGAAAGGCAAGGGGATGTGAAGGAAAGGAAAAGGAAGGAGGGAAGAAAAGAAAAGAAAAAAGAAGAAGGGAAGAAATAAGTAGGAGAGGGAAAGGAGAAGAAGGAAGGAAGGAAGGAGTATAGAAACGAAGAAAGGAAAAGAGAAAGAGAAAATGGAGATAAGGGAAACGAAAAAAAAGAAAAAGAAGAGGAAGAGAAAGAGAAAGGAGCAAGGGAAAGGTGTAGGTAGGTAGAAGTAGAGGCAGGGAAGTAGGGTAAGGAGGAGGAGGAGGAGGAGGAGGAGGACTGAGGCAGACGAGAAGTGAAGGGAAGGGAAGGGGGAAGATATAGGGAAGGAGGGATATGAAAGGGGCTCCGAACATACCATAGAGAGGAGATTGCAGGGTTAGTGATGCAGGGGCGAAGGGGGAGAAGGGAGAGCTGGTGGCCGCGGGCAGGGAAAGTATCCGTGATGGTGGTGGTGGTGGTGAGCCTTGGTGTTGAGGGTAGTGTCGGGATGTCAGGCGTCCGTAGACTCGACTTGTGGTATTTTCTTCAATATTTCGGCTTTCGTAGGAGTTTTGGACATTGATATAGGTAGTTTTGTGATCCTGGTGGCCACTTTCTTAAACATTTCAGCTTTTGTAGGAGTCGTGGGCATTTCCAAGGGTAGTTTTGTGACCCTGGTGGCCATGTCTTTCAATATTTCAGCTTTCGTAGGAGTTGTGGGCATTTCCAACGGTAGTTTTGTGACCCTGGTAGCCATATCCTTAAACATTTCGGCTTTCGTAGGAGTCGTGGGCATTTCCAAGGGTAGTTTTGTGACCCTGGTAGCCATGTCCTTAAACATTTCGGCTTTCGTAGGAGTTGTGGGCATTCCAAGGGTAGTTTTGTGATCCTGGTGGCCACTTTCTCAAACATTCGGCTTTCGTAGGAGTTGTGGGCATTTCCAAGGGTAGTTTTGTGACCCTGGTGGCCATTTTCTTCAATATTTCGGCTTTCATAGGATTTGTGGGCATTTCCAAGGGTAGTTTTGTGACCCTGGTGGTAGTTCGACGAAGCTCCTATACCATGTACGTCAAAAACACTCATTAGAACCCGACTAATCTCCTTTTCGACCTTTGGAAATATATATATCTCACCTCAAGGATCATAGAAACTTGTCTGTAGGAACATTAAACACACAGTCTACCCGAGAGCTCTACATGTATTCACCGTTGCTATGTTATCGTACTCGGAGCATCACAGTCACCAGCTACTCCCACATGAATATCACCAGGAAACAGGAATAATAAACCATTTCAACAATAACTACAAATAAATCTCGGTATTGTGACCCAGGGAACAGTTTTGGGGGCTGGAAATCGGGAAATATGAGAAACTGAAAAAGTACGACAATCTGGCAACGTTGGCTCTTACACAGTTCTGATCCCCATATAAGACTCTCCCTCTGTTAGTCTTTTCAATCTCTCCTCAATAGTCTTTTCAGCGATGCGAGAAGTGAAAGCGTGTCTGAGAATGCTGACCTTTGTGTTGGGGTGCTGATCAGACCTCGTGTTGCTAGGGAAGGTGTGTGCGCTCAGTGGCGAAGGGGAGGATGTATGGAAGGCTGGTTAGGTGGGGTGAAGGAGGGTGATTGTAGGGGAAGGAGAGGAGGTTACGTAGGATGATGGAGGTTGAATGAAGGGCAAGGATGGATAGGAGGCAAGGTGGGGGTGATGGAGGGTAAGGAATAGGGGAAGGAGTAGGTATTAGAAGGGAAAGTCGGCATGCGTGGGATGTAGAAGGTTATATAGGGTGAAAGGGGGAAGGGGTGAAGGTTTAAGAATGGGTGAACGAGAAGTTGGTTGATGAGGGAAGAAGGGGGGAATGAGTAAGCTTCTTGGGTTGGGTGGGTAAGAGAAAGGTAAGCTGAGGTGTAGGTGGGTGTGGGTAAGAGGTGGATGAGTATATTGGAAGGGAGGAATGAGTAAGCTTCTTGGGTTGTGTGAGTAAGAGAAAGGCAAGCTGAGGTGTAGGTGGGTGTAGGTAAGAGGTGGATGAGTATATTTTGAAGGGAGGAATGAGTAAGCTTCTTGGGTTGTGTGAGTAAGAGAAAGGCAAGCTGAGGTGTAGGTGGGTGTAGGTAAGAGGTGGATGAGTATATTGGGAGGGAGGAATAAGTAAGCTTCTTGGGTTGTGTGAGTAAGAGAAAGGCAAGCTGAGGTGTAGGTGGGTGTAGGTAAGAGGTGGATGAGTATATTTTGAAGGGAGGAATGAGTAAGCTTCTTGGGTTGGGTGGGTAAGAGAAAGGCAAGCTGAGGTGTAGGTGGGTGTGGGTAAGAGGTGGGTGAGTAAGTATTAGGTAAGGGAGGGGACGAGGAAGGAAGGTAAGGGAGGAGGACAAGAAAGGAAAGGAGGGGTTGATGGTAAGGGGTTTAGAGGTTGACGGATAGGGGACGTTAGGTAAAGTAAGGTAAGGAGAGGGCATAAGGTCATGGACGAAAAAGGTAAGAGAGTAGTTGAATAGGAGACAGAAGGTATAGGTAATTAGTTATGTATACAGGTAAATAGGTAGGGACGTATTAAGATAGGTAAAGTAAGGTAGCAAGGTGAGAGGCAGGAAGGGAATGGAAAAGGAAAGTAAAGAGTTGAATAGGAGACATAAGGTAAGGAAAGTAGTTAGGTAGACAGGGTAGGGAGGAAAAGGTAAGGGAGATAGGGAGTTAGGTAGGTAGGTAAGGCGAGGGTATAGGGAGGCATTAGGTAAGGTGAGGCAGGCACAAGATCATGGAAGGGAATGAGAGAGGTAGAAGTTATGAATGTGAGAAGGTAAGGAACGTAGAGAGGGAGTAGGAAGTTAGGTAGGTAGGTAAGGCGAGGGTAGGGAGGCATTAGGTAAGGTAGGAAAGGGATGAAGAAGGCAAGTGAAGAGTTGAATGGGAGATAGAAGGTAAGGTATAGATAGGTAGGAGAGAGAGGAAAGGAGCATTAGGTAAGATCTAAAAGGGTGAAGGGGGGATATAACACATGTAAGGGGAAGGATCTGGTATCGCTATCAAGGGGCGGCATCAGCTAAGGGTCTGTCTGTTGGCCCACGTGCTCCTCCTCTTGTTGTTTTAGGTCTCACCACCACTACCACCACCACCACCACCAGGGCAGAGAGAGGCAGTGGGTGGCTGGCTGAGTGTCGTAACATGTGACCGCTGGCTCTGGGTGTGATGAGACGGCTAAAGTGTCACCGGTTCGAGCCTCACACCTCTAACTCAAGTCCAGCTGATTAGTATGCCACTCAGGTGCTCATGTTTACCTGTGTGTTGCCAGGGCGCGCAGAACACACGGGGGAGGAGGGAGTGAGGGTTAGGTTAAGGGGGGATTGCGTAGAATTTGAAGACGTATGGTTGAGAGTAGGGAGGAAGGGTTAGATTAAAAGGGGGATTGCATGGTTGATAGAAGGAAGGGTTCGATTAAAGGGACATTACTTAGAATTTGAAGACATGTGGTAAAGAGAAGGAAGGAAAGGTTAGATTAAGGGGACATAGCTTAGAATTTCAAGACATATGGTAAAGAGAAGGAGGAAAAGGTTAGATTAAGGGGACATTGCTTAGAATTTCAAGACATATGGTAAAGAGAAGGAAGGAAAGGTTAGATTAAGGGAACATTGCTTAGAATTTCAAGACATATCAAAGAGAAGGGAGGAAAGGTTAGATTAAGGGAACATTGCTTAGAATTTCAAGACATAGTAAAGAGAAGGGAAGAAAGGTTAGATTAAGGGAACATAGCTTAGAATTTCAAGACATATGGTAAAGAGAAGGAGGGAAAGGTTAGATTAAGGGGACATAGCTTAGAATTTCAAGACATAGTAAAGAGAAGGGAGGAAAGGTTAGATTAAGGGAACATTGCTTAGAATTTCAAGACATATGGTAAAGAGAAGGAAGGAAAGGTTAGATTAAGGGGACATAGCTTAGAATTTCAAGACATATAGTAATGAGAATGAAGGAAAGGTTAGATTAAGGGAACATTGCTTAGAATTTCAAGACATAGTAAAGAGAAGGAGGAAAGGTTAGATTAAGGGAACATAGCTTAGAATTTCAAGACATATGGTAAAGAGAAGGAAGGAAAGGTTAGATTAAGGGAACATTGCTTAGAATTTCAAGACATATGGTAAAGAGAAGGAGGAAAAGGTTAGATTAAGGGAACATTGCTTAGAATTTCAAGACATAGTAAAGAGAAGGGAGGAAAGGTTAGATTAAGGGGACATTGCTTAGAATTTCAAGACATAGTAAAGAGAAGGGAGGAAAGGTTAGATTAAGGGGACATAGCTTAGAATTTCAAGACATAGTAAAGAGAAGGAAGGAAAGGTTAGATTAAGGGAACATTGCTTAGAATTTCAAGACATAGCAAAGAGAAGGGAGGAAAGGTTAGATTAAGGGGACATAGCTTAGAATTTCAAGACATATGGAGATGAAAAGGAAGAAAAGATTAAATTAAAGGAACATTGTGTAGGAATATTCTCTTCCCGCCACTCGTCTCCTACCCTTACCCCTAAACAGATAGATAAAATGAATACACAAAAACAACTTCCAACAAAAATCAAGAGTGAATACAGAAACAAAAAGATAATCGAATCCACAAAAGCAAACCTCATGTACCCTTCAACACAAGCCCAACAGCAAAGATAATCGAATCCACAAAAGCAAACCTCATGTACCCTTCAACACAAGCCCAACAGCAAAGATAATCGAATCCACAAAAGCAAACCTCATGTACCCTTCAACACAAGCCCAACAGCAAAGATAATCGAATCCACAAAAGCAAACCTCACGTACCCTTCAACACAAGCCCAACAGCAAAGATAATCGAATCCACAAAAGCAAACCTCATGTACCCTTCAACACAAGCCCAACAGCAAAGATAATCGAATCCACAAAACCAAACCTCATGTACCCTTCAACACAAGCCCAACAGCAAAGATAATCGAATCCACAAAAGCAAACCTCATGTACCCTTCAACACAAGCCCAACAGCAAAGATAATCGAATCCACAAAAGCAAACCTCATGTACCCTTCAACACAAGCCCAACAGCAAAGATAATCGAATCCACAAAAGCAAACCTCATGTACCCTTCACCGCAGGCCCAACAGGTCGCCTAATACCCCGCCTCATGATGCTCCCGGCGAGGCTTGGGTTTAGCAGAGCACGGCGCGTAAAGGCTTATCACTCATCCCCGGGAATTAATGAATCGGTCAACATAATGTGATCCCCGGCCTGGCCACGCTAATGCTGCCAACAACAATGACAACACCAGCATATCAACACGCAACGCCACGCACCAGCTGACCTCGGATTAGCTAGTTTTCTACGACCTGTCCACTAACCTGACCACCAGTAGCATGGCATGATTTGACAGAGAAAAGTGTAGATAGAAAAAAAAGTAAATAAGAAAATAGAATCAAAAATAGGATGATAGTAGATTCAGTTTTATTATTGGGTCGGCTCAAATCCCCGACGCTAGCTTACTATGCCTCGCTACCTTTCTTACCGTACCTCGCCGTGTCTTTAGCCAGTTTTCCACGGCTCATATCCCCGTCGCAAGCTAACTATGCCTCGCTACCTTCCTTACCGTACCTGGCCATGTCTTTACCCAGTTTTCCACGGCTCATATCCCCGTCGCAAGCTAACTATGCCTCGCTACCTTCCTTACCGTACCTCGCCGTGTCTTTAGATAGTTTTCCTCGGCTCATATCCCCGACGCCTGGTTACCATACACCACGTCGCCCGCTGACCGTACCTCGGAGCATCTGTAGCCAGCTTTCCGCGGCTCACCATCCCGACGCCTGCTCACACTACGCCGCCTTGCTGTCCTACTAACACACTTTAGAACCATAGCTCACTCGTCTCGCTGTCATTAAACACTCCGCTCTACCAACAAAGAGAAAACACCTCCTCCTTCCATTCCTCCTCCCCCTCCTCTTCCTCCGCCTCCTCAGTCATTGGTATGCGATTGCCACCACTTCTTCCTCGGCCCAGCTCAGAGAGAGAGAGAGAGGGGGAGGAAAAAATAAATAAATGTTGAAGTCTAGAAACAGGTCTTGGCCTCAAACGAACACACGCTCCCGCCGGCAAGAAATAGTAGACGTGGACGCTTAAGGAGAACAAAAAGAAATGATACTCGTCAGGTAAGTAAGAGGACGTGTTGAGGAGACGAGGACCGGGCATAAAAACAACTCGCTTGATAATGTATTGGCGTGTAGTATTGTTATAAACGGCTGGTGCAGAATGAATGTTAGATAATGGCCGGTTAGAAGTTGAATGGAGACACAAAGCAAGTCATAGATGTGAAATATGTTATTGAAGTTAATGAAAACCTAATCTATTCCCGGCAGGACCTTCAGATATTGTATTGCCGTGTATAGTATTGTTATAAATGGCTGAGGGAGAGTGAATGCTCGATAAGGACCAGTTGGAAGTTGAATGGAGACACGAAGCAAGTCATAAATGTGAAATATGTTATTGAAGTTAATGAAAACCTAATCTAATCCCGGCAGGACCTTCAGATATTGTATTGCCGTGTTTAGTATTGTTATAAGTTACTGACGGAGAGTGAATGCTAGATAAGGACCAGTTGGAAGTTAAATGGAAACACAAAACAAGTCATACGTTTAAATAAATTATAGAACTTATGGAAAGCTAATCTATTCATGATAAAACCTTCAGATATTGTATTTTCTTCTTGTATTGTGAATGTTTGATAAGGGCTAGTTGGAAATTGAATGGAGACACACAACAAGTCATACGTTTGAATTGATTATGGAAGTTAATGAAAAGCAGAACATCCAGTTATTGAATATTCTTTTAATATTGTTATAAAGGGTAGGCAGAGAATGAATGCTAGATAAGGACCAGTTGGAAATTGAATTTAAACACAAAACAAGTCATACATTAAAATTGATTATATAACTTATTGGAAAGCTAATCTATTCCTGACAAGGCCTTCGGATATTGTATTTTCTTGCAGTACTGTTGTTGAATTGTAGATAAGAACCAGTTGGAAGTTGAATGAAGTCACAGAACAAGTTATAAATGTAAAATATGTTATTGAAGTTAATGGAAAGCTAATCTGTTCCCCGCAAAACCTTCAGATTTTGTATTTTCTCTTAGTACTGTTGTAAATGGCAGACGGAGACACGAACATTAAAGAAAAAACAGATGAAAGTCAAATTGAAACTCGAACGAAAAACTTGATTATATACCTGGAAAAAAAACTTTAGATATTGAATTTTCTCGTGTTGCAATGAAAACTAAGTAAATGCTAAATATGAGGTCACAAAACAAATAGCAGGTGATGGAAAAATGATAGTTTAAAATAGAAGAAAAAAAACTAAGAATGCATATCACGAAGGAAACATGTATATACCGAATTACCTCCTAGTATAAATGGTTAGACTTGCATCGAAAAAAAAATAATTATGAGGTCACAAAACAAATAGCAGGTGATGGAAAATTGGAAAAATGACAGTTTAAAATAGAAAAAAAGAAACCTTAGAATGCATAACACGAAAGAAACATGTATATACCGAGTTACCTCCCAGCGTAAATGATAAGACTTGCATCGAAAAAAAAAATTAAGGCTATCCACATCAAACATCTCAAATCCTCATAATTACTGTTACCTTACGTTAAGAATGCATAACACGAAAGAAACATGTATATACCGAGTTACCTCCCAGCGTAAATGATAAGACTTGCATCGAAAAAAAAAATTAAGACTATCCACACCAAACAACATCTCAAAACCTCATAATTATTGCCTTACCTTCCTCAAGGGGTAATGCGACAGAGGCCACGGACACCAATAACAGAGTACGACCCCATATTTTTAAACTCTTCCAAGGCTTCATCCGTCTATTCCAAAAGACTTGCAGAAATTGGGGGTACACATGGGTGGTTTCCTAAGCCTGGCGGTAGTTTGTGAAGACCTCTATACCGTGAAGGGGACAACCACTCATGACAACCGGACATATCTACTCTCTAGTCCTCAAAAACGTTCGTCACAAAGAGCCACAAACGTTTGATAATACCAGAGTTAACCCTTACATGCTTCCTCAAAAACGTTCGTCACAAAGAGCCACAAACGTTTGATAATACCAGAGTTAACCCTTACATGCTTCCACTGCTATAATATCGCACGGGAACACAGCGCTTTAGTGGAACATGCACAGTGGGTGACTTTAACATGACAACCGGACATATCTACTCTCTAGTCCTCAAAAACGTTCGTCACAAAGAGCCACAAACGTTTGATAATACCAGAGTTAACCCTTGCCAGCTTCCCTTGGTGTAATATCGCACGGGAACACAGCGCTTTAGAGGAACATGCACAGTGGGTGACTTGGACAAAGGAGGGACCACAAGCAGCATAGTCATTAGCAGGGACGTGATAATGCTTGATGCGGGGTGTTGGGAGTGTAAAAACCAAGAGCGATGTGCTGGGTTTCATTACGAGTCATGGTGGGTTAGTGAGAGAGAGAGGGAGGGGGAGAGGGGGAGTAAGAGAAATGCAATCTTTGGGTGATGCAACTCTACTCAGTGTCTTTGTCTGTCTGTCTGCTTCTGTCTGTCTGTTTATTTAGCTATTTTAGGCGAGAGAGAGTTAGAGATATGCAATATTGGTATGACGCAACACTGCTGTCACACTCTTTCTGGCTGTTTATCTATATTTATGTCCGCTTTTGTCTGTTTATCTCTCTACCTATCTTTCTTTATCTATCTCTATCTCATTATGTATCAATTCATTTATCTATCTTACTTAACCTCTTTCTCTACCTCTTTCTATCTCTATCTATGGCTACCTCTGTGTCTATCTATCTGTCATTCCTTATCTATATATTTCTGTGTATCAATTCATTTATCTATCTTACTTAACCTCTTCTTTCTTTACCTTTTTCTATCTCTATCTATCTATATCTATGGCTACCTCTGTATCTATCTATCTGTCATTCTTTATCTATATATCTATGTATCAATTCATTTATCTATCTTTCTTAACCTCTTTCTCTACTTCTTTCTACCTCTCTATCTATCTATATCTATGGCTGCCTCTGTGTCTATCTATCTGTCATTCTTTATCTATATATCTCTATGTATCAATTCATTTATCTATCTTACTTAACCTCAGTCTCTACCTCTTTCTCTCTATCTATCTATCTATATCTATCCTCACTACCTCTCTATTCTATATCCATCTGTCTGCCTCTCGTATGCGGTTCAATTTCGTGGTTCTGATTATACGGAGAGTGGGAAATCGTGGCCCTTGGAAAGTTGCACGACCAGCCAGCCAGCGAGTGAGTGAGTGAGCGAGAGAGTGGTCAGGCTTTCGTCGCCTCCGGGAAGCTGAAGGTAAAGAGAAACCGTTTTTGTTCGCTAAATAAACGTGTGACCTGATTGAGGGCTTGGAATAGCGGGGTAATACGTTTGTGGGATGGTATTTTATTTTACTTTGTTTTATTATTTTTGGTGTGTTTTTCTCTTATTTATCTCATTCTTCTTAATCTTCTTTCCTTTTTTCTTTGCCAATTTCTCTATACCTTCTTTCCTTTCGTTCTCTATCTATCCATCAGTCAGTCAGTCGGTCAGTCAGTCAGTCAGTTAGTCAGTCTCTCTCACACACACACACACACACACACACACACACACACACACACACACACACACACACACACACACGACTCGACCTTTTCTCCCTCATGGACATTCAGACTCAGAAACATAAACAAACAAACTAACAAACAAATAAGTATAAATAAACACTTCGGATCAAAGAACGTAAAAGAAATCAAGGAAAATATTTAGAACATTACTCGTTGAAGGTCAGAGCCAACTAGTAAGGCGGGCGACTCCTGTTCCTCTCGTTCTTCTTCTTCTTATTATTATTATTATTATTGATGTTGTTCTTCTTTTTATTGTTCTTCCTGTTCTTCTTTTTATTTTGTTGTTCTTTTGTTCTATTTTCTTTTCCTACTTTCTTTCTTTTATTATTATTATTATTATTATTATTATTATTATTATTATTATTATTATTATTATTATTATTGTTATTATTAGTATTATCTGCTCGTTTTATTTATTTATTTATTTATTTATTTATTTATTTTTTTTTTTTTTTTTTTTTTTTTTTTTTTTTTGTGTGTATGTTTGTTTTTCTCATTGATCTTATTTCTGTTTTTTATTCCTCTCCCTTTCCTTTACTAAATTTCTGGTGTTGTATCTCTTTCTCTTGTTCCCTGTGTTTGTGTTAATTATATTTTTCTGGTTTTCATTTTAATTTTTTTCCCAATTTCTTTTCTTTTTCCTACTCTTTTTTTTTAGTTTCTTCTTTTCGTAATTTATTTTTCGTATTTACTTCAATTTTTATTTTTCTTGATCTTCTTTATTTTCTTCTATAATATTTTTCGTCATCTATTTTTCGTATTTACTTCAATTTTTCTTATTCTTATTCTTCTTTATTTTCTTCTATAATATTTTCCGTAATCTACTTTTCGTATTTACTTCAATTTTTCTTATTCTTATTCTTCTTTATTTTCTTCTATATTTTTCGTCATCTATTTTTCGTATTTACTTCAATTTTTCTTATTCTTATTCTTCTTTATTTTCTTCTATAATATTTTTCGTAATCTATTTTTCGTATTTACTTCAATTTTTCTTTTTCTTATTCTTCTTTATTTTCTTCTATAATATTTTTCGTAATCTATTTTTCGTATTTACTTTATTTACTTCACTTTTTCTTTTTCTTGTTCTTCTGTATTTTCTTCTATAATATTTTCCGTAATCTATTTTTCGTATTTACTTCAATTTTTTTTTTTTTTTTTTTTTCTTCTATAATATTTTTCGTAATCTAATTTTCGTATTTACTTCAATTTTTCTTATTCTTGTTCTTCTTTATTTTCTTCTATAATATTTTTCGTAATCTATTTTTCGTATTTACTTCAATTTTTCTTTTTCTTATTCTTCTTTATTTTCTTCTATAATATTTTCCGTAATTTACTCTTCGTATTTACTTCTCGTTTTTCTTCTTTTTTTGTCTTGGTCGCTCTCTTCAATCCGGTTCCGCCGCCTGCCATTTTTTGCCATTTTTTGCCATTTTTTTGCCATTTTTTTGCGTACCCTGCCATTTTTTCGTGTGTGTCTTGGTCGTCTTCTTCAATCCGGTTCCGCCGCCTGCGTAACCTGCCATTTGCGTCTCATTAGTGTGAACGCCGGAGCGCTTCTTGTGTTATTACCTGCACCGCCGCCACCACCATCACCGCCGCCACCACCATCACCACCACCACCACCACCACCATGAAAAAGATTATATACCGGACCAAAACCTCCAGATGTTGTATCTTCTTTTATTATCTTTCTGCTTTTTGTGTTGCAGTTTAGACCAAGCAGATGTTTTATAGAGGTACGCAATTGTATAGAAGATAGATAGATAGATAGATAGATAGATGAAACTTGTATAGAAATCAAAACACCACTTATATCTATACTTATGCTTACTTGTACTATACCTACTTATACTTACTTATATACTATACTTACTTCATACTTATCATGACTTTCGTTTCCTCTTCTTATCACCACTACAATCACCACCACTACTAACATCACCCTCATCACCACCACTATCAACATCATTTTCACCACCACTAGTACCATCACCACCACCACTACTACTACTATCACCACCACCAGTACGATCATCATCATCACCACCACAATCACCACCACCACCATCCATCATCACCATTACTACAAGAACCTATCATCACCACCACCACCACCACCACCATAACTCTCCCCATCCTTAACCCATTCCGGAACCTGTAATTCATCACCATCACCACCACCACCATCACCACCACCACTTATAGATGTGTGTGTAGCATAACATAACGGCAGATAGCGCGCCCTCCCTCCTCCCTTTCTCTATCTATCTATCTATCTATCTATCTATCTATCTAGTGTATATTATAAGGGAGAAACATATGTGGAGGAAAGGAAAGGAAGAAGAAATAGAGGAAGTGGAGGGATGAGAGGTGGATTCAGTGCGTTTGAAGGTGGATGGAAGAAGACCTTAGATGTGGAAGAAGGGAAGAAGTGGAGGAGGAGGAGGAGGGATGATGTAGGAGAGAGGGAGGGAGAGAGATTGAGGGAACATAACTAGTGGAAGAGGAGGAGGAGGTGGAGGAAAGGAAGGAAGAGGGATGAAGGGGTAGGAGGAGGTGGAGGAAGAGAGGGAAGGAAGGCAGAGGGATGGAGGAGTAGGAGGAGGTGGAGGGAGAGAGAGAGGAAATTAGGATTAGAAGTGGATTGAGAGAAGCGAACTGGAGGAGTAGGTGGAGGGAGGCAAAGAAGGGTGGATGACAGGTGGAAGAGGGGGGCTTGTTGGGGGTGACGAGACCAAATGTGTGGGAATTCCCTTGTGAGCTGGGAGGGGGGGGGGGAGGAGGTGGAGGGGGGGAGGTTATGCGTTGTCTCTTGCAAAGGTCAAACATGTCATCCCTTCACGTGTTGCAGCCAGTGACCTCCTCCTCCTCCTCCTCCTCTTCCCTCACCTCAATATTTTCTTCTTTGATTTAATTTTTCTTCTATTTCTTTTTTCTTTTCTTTTTTCCTTGCTTTTCCTCTTTCCTTCACCTCCTCTTCCTCTCCTTACTTTCTTCCTTTCCTCACTTACTTTTCTCTATCCTCTTTTCTAACTCTTCCCTTCCCTCCCCTCTTTATTTCACCTCCTTCTTCCTCCTCTTCCTGCATAATATGGACCCTGCAACCCATAATGGACAAGTCTGATACTGGCAGGTTACATGACTCGAGTGTGTGTGTGTGTGTGTGTGTGTGTGTGTGTGTGTGTGTGTGTGTGTGTGTGTAGAGAGTCAAGGAAACGCAAAAAACAACACACACGAACACACACACAAACAGGAACTCGTTAAATATTTGCATAACATTGCCGAGTGTCGCGTGCGGTGCAATGAACTGTTGACATGTTGGTGATTGCAAGTGTTGATGCGCATAATAAATAAAAATGATAGCAAATAATAATAGTAATGATAGTGATAAATAAACTGTGATGAAGGTGATTGTGATTGAAGATAGTGATAAGGAGAGTAGGAGATGATTGAGGAGGAGGAGGAGGAGCAAGAAGAAGAGGAAGAGAATAGTGATAAGGAGAGTAGGAGAGGATTTGAGGAGGAGGAGGAGGAGGAGGAGCAAGAAGAAGAGGAGGAGAATAGTGATAAGGAGAGTAGGAGAGGATTTGAGGAGGAGGAGGACCAAGAAGAGGAAGAGAATAGTGATAAGGAGAGTAGGAGAGGATTTGAGGAGGAGGAGGAGGAGGAGGAACAAGAAGAGGAAGAGAAAACCACAAACAAATTATTTTCTTCAGTCACTTTGTCTTGTTTTTTCTTCTTCCTGTTTTTTTTTATTCTGTTATTCACTTCCTTCCTTCCTTCCTTCACTTCTCCTTCCCTTCCCTCTCCTCTCTTCTTTTTCTCTGATTTTCCTTTTTATTTCCTTTTCTACCTATCCATTCTCCCTTTCTCTTTTCCTTCTAACACCAACCTTCTTCTCTTCACTCCTCCTCCTCCTCCTCCTCCTCCTCCTCCTCCTCCTCAGGGCAGCAGTTACGTCTAGATCTCAATTGCTTTATCCTCGTCCTACTATGATTGAGGAGGTGAAGAGGGGTTAGGAGGAGGAGGAGGAGGAGGAGGAGGAGGAAGGGGACAGGTGTAAATGGGTTGTCTGTCAGATGGTGATGGGCGGGCCAACACACACACACACACACACACACACACACACACACACACACACACACACACACACACACACACACACACACACACACACACACAGACACTGAAGTACCAAAGAACCTTAAAGAGCCCCTCCTCCTCCTCCTCCTCACTTTTAAAACTTGTCTTTATACACTTTGAGATTACTACCACACGCGTCTTGCTACTGAAGGAAGAGGAGGAGGAGGAGGAGGTGTTGAGAGTGTGTAACAGCCTCCTCTTGAGAGTCTGTCTAGGAGCGGTGAAGCGAGAGAGAGAGAGAGAGAGAGAGAGAGAGAGAGAGAGAGAGGAGAGGAGAGGAGAGGAGAGGAGAGAAGAGATAAGGAGGAGGAATAAGTAACGCTGATAAAAAAGAGTAAAAGAAAGAGGAAATGGAGAGGAGAAAGAGAGAGAGAGAGAGAGAGAGAGAGAGAGAGAGAGAGAGAGAGAGAGAGAGAGAGAGAGAGAGAGAGAGAGAGAGATAACAAAAACAAGAGCAAGAATGACAATAGTGACAGTAATAATAATAATAATAATAATAATAATAATAATAATAATAATGAAAGTGAATGGGCCAGCAAAGGTTAATGAGGACAAGGTAAGCTATGGGGCAGGACAGGTGAGGGGGGGGGGGGGTGCCTTAATTAGTTAGAAGGTAAGGTAAGGTGAGGCCCAGCAGGTGAGGGAGGGAGGGGGAGGAGGAGGAGGAGGGACCAGCCACCACACTCATAATGCCACCTGCTGACCTTGTGTGTGTGTGTGTGTGTGTGTGTGTGTGTGTGTGTGTGTGTGTGTGTGTGTGTGTGTGGTCATGTTCGTAAGATTATAGCATGTTGAAGGTTGAAAGAATAATAAATGCGTGTCGAAATAACGTGTGTGTGTGTGTGTGTGTGTGTGTGTGTGTAGTCTTGTTATTAAAATTTCATCGCGTTTTGGGTTAAGAAAAAAAATTGTAACGTTTCCACTTCTTCCAATTTTTCTTCTTCATTTTCTTTTTAAAATCATAACGTTTCCACTTCTTACAATTATTTTTCTTCTACATTTTTCTTCTTCATATTCTTCTTCCTCTGTTATATCTTCCTTAACCTTCTTTTCCACTAAAATTCTCCTTCATTTTCTTTCTTTTTTCCTCTTTCTAAACGCATTCAAGTTTTCCTTCCCTTCGATTATGTTCACTTTCCTTTCTTTTTCTTATTTCTTATTGTGTGTGTGTGTGTGTGTGTGTGTGTGTGTGTGTGTGTGTGTGTGTGTGTGTGTGTGTGTGTGTGTGTGTTATCTTATTCATCACCTCGTCAGTTTGCTTGTGTGTGTGTGTGTGTGTTTGTGAGTGCGTGCGGCGGCCTTCTTTGTGGCGGTGGTGGTGGCGGCGGCGGGGTGGCAGCGGCGAGGGTCGGCAAGAAAAGTCTCTCTATCGATCATAAGAAGGGAGGGAAGCGCACCAAGGCCACGACCTGCTTAATTAGTGTTTGGATGCAAGGTGACGTGACAGACCCCCCCCCCCCCTGACCCCCCTTTCGACCCCCCTAACCCCCTTCTCTCTGACCTTCCTTCCTTCTCCTCCTCTGACCACCTTCCTCCTATCCTTCCCATTACTCTTCCTTCGAGTTTTTCACTATATCTTTCTCTTCATTTTTCTCCTCCTCCTCCTCTTCCTCCTATTCCTTCTCCTCTGTTGTCCTCCATATCCTCCTTCTCTAACTCATTTTCCTCCTCTTCCTTATTCCTCTTTTTCCTCCTCGTCAAACTCCATCTTCTTGCTCTTCTTCTTCTTCTTCTTCTTCGCTGCCTAATTGTAATGTTGCAGTGGGCCCCTTCTTCCTTCCTTGCTGCGTGGAAAAGGAGGAGGAAGAGGAGGAGGAGGAGAAGAAGAATTGTCAGAAAAAAGAAAAGAAAAAGAAAAATGGGACTAATTAGTTGGAAGAAAAGACTGAGGAGGAAAAATAAAAAGAATAAAAAGATATGAAGAATGTGAAGATACGTAAAAGAGGAGGAGGAGGAGGAGGAGGAGGAGAAGGTGATGGTGCAAGAAAAAGAAGAAGAAAAGAAGAAAACAAAAGGAGAAAAAGAAGAAGAAAAGGTTAAGGAGGTTATAGAGGAAGAAAAATGAAGAAAATTAAGCAAAAAAAAATGTTAGAGGTGGGAACGATACAATTTTTGCCTCGTGAACAAAGATGATGATAATGATGATGGTGATGATGGTGATGAAGAGGGAAGGGTGGAGGGCATTGGATGACCTTGTTGGAGGTGGTGACTCACTTATCAGTCACCTCATCACTAATACCTTCCTCCACCACACGCAACTCTTCCACCTCCTCCTCCACCACCTCCTCCTCCTCCTCCTCCTCCTCTTATTGTTATAATGTTACACTACTTCTTGTCTTCCCTTTCTTTGTTCCTTCCTTCCGTTCTTTCTTCCTTTCCTTCCTTCCTTCATTCATTCATTCATTATTTCCTTCCTTCCATTCCTCTTCCCTCCTTTTCTTTCTTTTCCTTCCTTCCTTCCTTCCTTCCTTCCATCCCTCTTTCCTCCTTTTCTTTCTTTCTTTTCCTTCCTTCCTTCCTTCCATCCCTCTTTCCTCCTTTTCTTTCTTTCTTTTCTTTCCTTCTTTCCTTCCTTCTTTCCTCCTTCTCTTTCCTTCCTTCCTTCCTTCCTTCCTTCCTTCCCTTCTTGCTTCCATAATTATCTCCATTTTCATTCCTCTTCTTCTTCTTCTCGTTTACAAGTCTCCCTTCTCCTCTTTTTCTCATAATCTTCTTCCTCCTCCTCCTCCTCCTCCTCCTTCTCCTCCTAACCTCATCCTTCTTTTCTCTTTACCTCCATGTTTTACCTCCTCACTCCACTCTTGCCTCCACCACCACCACCTCCACCACCACCATTATTTCCCTCACCATCTCTTTCAATCACTTCGCTGTTTGCCAGAATTGCTATATTATTATCTGTCTTGCCATTCTTTTACCTCCCTCCTCCTCCTCCTCCACCTCCTCCTCCTCCTCCTCCTCCTCATGGTTCATTGACGTTGTATAGGCCTAGTGACGTCAGGAGAAGAAAAAGAGCAGGAGGAGGAGGGGGAGGAGGAGGAGGCCGAGGGAACTAGTATTGACGTGACCTTTCGTAATACTGGAGAGAGAAAAAAAAAGAAACGAGAGAGAGAAAAAAAGCGAAGCAGGAGTAAGAAGCGAGGTGAGGTGAGGCGAGCTGGAGGTGGACGGAGGAGGAGGAGGAGGAGGAGGAGGAGGAGGAGGAGGAAGAAGAGGACCTGGAGGTGGAGGGAGCGAGTGAGTGTCCGGAACAAAGGTCACGGTCAAAGGAGGACAATCAGGCAAGCAGGCAAGGCAAGAAGGGAAGCAAGTGGGCGGTGAAGGAGATCGGTAGTCAGAGAGAGAGAGAGAGAGAGAGAGAGAGAGAGAGAGAGAGAGAGAGAGAGAGAGAGAGAGAGAGAGAGAGAGAGAGAGAGAGAGAGAGGATCGAGACATTGAGGTAAAGATATAATAGGGAGAGAGAGATGTAGAGAGAGAGGCGAGAGAGAGAGAGAGAGAGAGAGAGAGAGAGAGAGAGAGAGAGAGAGAGAGAGAGAGAGAGAGAGAGAGAGAGAGAGATAGAGAGAGAGAAAAGAGAAATCAGGAAGAGAGAGTTATAGAGAGAGAGAGTTATAGAGAGAGAGAGAGAGAGAGAGAGAGAGAGAGAGAGAGAGAGAGAGAGAGAGAGAGAGAGAGAGAGAGAGAGAGAGAGAGGTAAAGAGAGAGAGACAAACCTAATATCTTGACGCATCGACCATCAACATTATAAAGAACAGGGGGCCCGCTCGCTTTACTCTAAGTTCACTCTGACCTTCAACGAGTGAGGTCATAATTATTTTCCTCCATCACTCCTACGTTTTTGATCCTAAGTGTTTGTTTACTCATTTATTTGTTTGTTTGTTTGTTTGTTTGTTTATGTTTCTGAACCTGAATCTGACATCGAAGAGAGAGGCAGAGAGAGGAGGGACAGTCGTGTGTGTGTGTGTGTGTGTGTGTGTGTGTGTGTGACTGAGCAAGAGAGAGAGAGAGAGAGAGAGAGAGAGAGAGAGAGAGAGAGAGAGAGAGAGAGAGAGAAACAAATAAAAAAAAATCTAATCAACGTTTTTCATTTACACGCGACTCATTTTCTATTCCGCCCACGTCCACCTCATCCGCGGGAGGGGGAGGAGGAGGAGGAGGAGGAGGTGGAGGAGAAGACTTAAGCACCTCCACAACATAACAAGAATGAATACACAGAGGCGATGTAAACTTCTCCCTCTTCTTTCTCTTTCTCTTCTCTTTCGTTCCTCTTTTCTTTCTCCTCCTCTTCCTCTTCTCTACTGTTCTCCTTTTTACTCTTCCCTTTCCTGTTTCTTCCTCTCTTCTTCTTCGTTTCTCTTTCGTGCTTCTTCTCTTCCTCCTCTTCTTCATCGCTTCTTCCTTCTTTTTATTCCCTGCCTGTATGATCTTTTCTCCTTCTCCTTTTCTTTATACTCTTCTTTCATGATCTTTTCTCCTTCTCTTTTACTCCTCTTTCCTCATCTCTTCCTCCTCCTCTTCCTCTTCCTCCTCCTCGTCTTCATCTCTACATGTATATAGACTTCCACCACAAGTATACATAAACATAAACGAAATCACTTCTTTTCTACTCTCCTCCTTCCTCCTCCTCCTCCTCCTCCTCCTCCTCTTCAAAGCTCACCAGGAGGCAGCAACACCGTCGGGGGTCACTGGAGGGCTGACATTTAACATTTCATCGTGTCTTTTTATTCTCCATTCCGCTCCGGCTTAATAAACACGCACAGAAAACGGGCGCGCGCTGCCTACGACTCGGGACTCACATTAAGGGGGGTACTCGCCTTAACCTTGCTGCGGGGTGAATGTTTGGTGGAAGGGGATTATACTTCTCAGGGAGCTTGTGTATAAAGAGAAGGTTGTTGATACTTGATTAGAGGGTTATCAATGGTGTTGTTAGTGTGTTTGAATTTATTTATGTATGTTTGTGTATTGATTCTACATTTATTCATTACTTATTTTTGTTATTAATTGTCCAACTTGTTCTTTTAGCTTTATTTGAATTTTGTTTTTTGTTTTTTCTTTTTCGTTTCCATATTTTATTTTTTTGCTCTTCTTTTCTCTTTTTTCGTTCTTTTCTTTTTTCTGTCTTTCATCTTTCCTTGATTTTTTATTATTTTTCTTTACTTTTCTTTCTTTTCTTTGTCCTTCCTGTTTTCTATTATTCTTATTTCTTTCTCCTTTCTCTCTTGCTGGCTTGTTTTCTTTCTTTCCTTCTTCCATTCATTCATTCATTCATTCATTCATTCATCCATTCATTCATATTCTTTTATTCATTTGCCTTTCTTCTTTCCCTCCTATCATCCTTTCTTCATTTCTTCTTCCCTTTCTTCTTCTTTCCTTCCATCCATCACTCATTCATCTATTCAATCACTTATTCATTCACTCATTCAATCACTCACTCACATTCTTTTATTCATTTGCCTTTCTTCTTTCCCTCCTATCATCCTTTCCCCATTCCTTCTTCCCCTCCTTCCTCCATTCCTTCTTCCCTTCTTTCCTTCTATCCATTACTCATTCATCTATTATCCTGTCTCCATTCCTGCTTCCCCCTCCTTCCTCCATTCATTCATCTATTCATGCAATCGCTCATTCATTCACTTTCATTTATTCGCTGCACAGTTCGCGAGTATCCAGTCATTGTTTTCCCTCACCTGAATGGGTCTTCCCGGTAACCTGTGATTATTCGCTGTGAGAACACGGCGGGATTAAACGCCACCAATTGTTTTGTTGTGTTTTGTTCTGTTTGGCTCTCATTTCAGATCCCGGTGACCCTGTATCATTAGGTGTTCCGGGAATCTCTGTATCTCTTTCTCTATCTATCTATTGTTTTCGTCCATCTATTTCACTTTTTCGCAGTTTTTTTTTTTTGTTTGTTTTTTTTTCCTCTGTCTATTTCTTATTATCTATCCATCCATCTCTATCTCTTTATCTATCTATCTATTGTTTTTGTCCATCTATTTCACTTTTTCGCATTTTTTTTTTTTCTATTTCTTATTATCTATCCATCCATCCCTATCTCCTACACTATCTATATCTATCTATCTATCTGTCTATCTAATGTTTTTTGTCCATCTATTTCACTTTTTCCGCATTTTTTTTTTCTTTCTCTTTCTATTTCTCATTATCTACCCATCCATCTCTATCTCTTTCACTATCTATCTATCTATCTATTGTTTTGTTCATCTGTTTCACTTTTTCCGCAGTTTTTTCTATTTCTCTTTCTATTTCTCATTATGTTATTTCCCTTCTTCCTTTCTCTGTCTACTATCTATCCTTCCATCTCCTTATTTGTGTATCTTTTTTTCTGCTTCTCTTCGTCTATCAATATATTTTTTTTTCTATATTTTCCCTTTTCTTTACTTCTTCCTTTCTTTAAAATCTATATTCTTATGTGACTTCCCTTCTTCCTTTCTCTATCTACATATCTATCTTAACACACCCCTCCCTCTACTCTACCCACCCATCATCATCCTTACCTATCTATATCTATCCTAACGACCCCCCTCCTCCTCCCCCGTAACCCCTCACATCTCATCGCACTAGAGGCATAATCAGGCAATCACCTCCCTCATCGAGAGCTCATTAGGCGAGTCAGGGCGTGGCCGGGCGGGATTAATGAGTGTAATAGTGAAGGAACGTAGAGGACCCGGGGACTCATTTGCCTCTGAGGGTGATGATACGTTCCCAAAAAGGCCATTGACGACGGGAAGTGTAATGACCGAGCGAGAGGGAGAGAGAGGGAGGAGGGAGGGAGGGAGGGAACGTAAAGGAGCTGATAGAGAGAGAAAGGAAGGAAGGAAGGGAGGGAGGGATTAGGAGAGGAGAGAAGGAAGGAGATGAATAGGTAGGGAAGTGTAGAAGAAAAGAAGGAAAAGGGAGAAAGGAGAAAGGGAGGGAACGTAGTGGAGCTGGTAGAGAGAGAAAGGAAGGAAGGGAGGGAGGGATTAGGAGAGGAGAGAAGGAAGGAGATGAATAGGTAGGGAAGTATGGAAGAAAAGAAAGGAAAGGAGAGAAAGAAAGGAAGGAAAAGGAGGACGTAAGGAAGGAAGGGAGACGGAGATAAAGGAAAATAAAGGAAGGAAGAAAGAAAATAAAAAGAATAGGAAATGAAAGAAAGGAAGGAATATAGGGGAAAAAAAGGAAATCAGGAAGGAGAGAGTTATACACAGACAGACAGTTAAAGAGACAGACAGACAGACAGACAAAGACGAAAAAGAAAGAAGAAAAAAGGGAAAGGAAAAAAAATAGTAAGTCTGAAGAAGAAAAGCACACAGTCAGATAGTTAAAGACACTCACACACACACACACACACACACACACACACACACACACACACACACACACACACACACACAGGCAGACAGACGTGATAGGTGTCTTTAAGTGGATTCCAATGCCATTAAAATAGAGAAGGATGGAGGAGATGGGAGATGATGGAAGGAGGGAGGTGGGAGATGAAGAGAGAGAAGAAGGAGGGATTGAGGAAGAAAATGGGTTTGTATTTATTGTATTATGGATGCTGGAATGATGCTGAAGATAGAGAGAAGGATGGATGAGGTGGGAGATGAAGAGAGAGGGAAAGAAGGAGGGATGGAGGAAGGGAAGGACTTTATATTTATTGTGTGTATTGATGCTGAAGAGAGAGAGAAGGATTGAGGCTGGGATAGAAGGTGAAAGGAAGAAGATGGAGAGAGAGGGGAAGGAGGAGGAATGGAGGAAGGAAATGGTTTCGTATTTATTGTATGCAGACACGTTGCTTTTTAGATGAGGATGCTGGAGAGAAGAGGAAAAGAGAAAGGGAATGGATGAGGAGGGAACGGAGGTGAGAGAGGGAGGAAGGAGATGAAGAGGAAGAGAAAAAGGAGGAAGGGAGATGCTGGATATGATAATGGTGGTGATTGTGAGAGAGAGAGAGAGAGAGAGAGAGAGAGAGAGAGAGAGAGAGAGAGAGAGAGATGATGATGATGATGATGGGTATGAGGAGGAAGAGGAAGGGAAAAAAAAGAAAAACACGAGAAATAACAACAATAACTCGAACTATCAGAGAGAGAGAGAGAGAGCGGTCAAGGCTGCTGCAGGGACGCGACCAACGCTAAATAAACATAGCGCCGGAAATGTGTGTGTGTGTGTGTGTGTGTGTGTGTGTGTGTGTGTGTGTCACACACACACACACACACACACACACACACACACACACACACACACACACACACACACACACACACAGGCCCCGCAGTGCTCTTTCCAGAATAAGGGAGGAGATAGGGAGAGTTAGTAAGGGAGGTAGGGAGTTATCTGTAATGATAGGGAGGGAGAGAGAGAGAGAGAGAGAGAGAGAGAGAGAGAGAGAGAGAGAGAGAGAGAGAGAGAGACCCCTTTCCAATAGTTATGAATAAAATCACCACAAATATTGCCCAGAGAGTGCCACACGTACACACACACACACACACACACACACACACACACACACACACACACACACACACACACACACACACACACACACACACACACACACACACACACACACACACACACACACACACACACATTTACACACACACACCTCCCTCCCTGTACCTATTCTCTCTCATCTCCCTTCCTTGTACCCATAATAATCTCCCTTGTATATATTTAATCACCTCCCTATCCTGCATCCATTCAGTCATCCCCCTTTCTCGTATCCATTTTATCATATTCCATTCTTGTATCCACTCAAATATCCTGTATCCATTAAATCGTCTCCCTGTTGTGTATCCATTTAATTATCCCCCTTCCTTGTATCCAGTCACTTATCTCCCTCTTTTGTATCCATTCTATTCACCTCCCTTCCTCATACCCACTTAAGTTCTCCTCTAACCTTACATTACCGTGGTCACTTATTTTCTATTCTCTTATCTCCCATCCTTGTATCCATTCACACCTCCCTTCTTTGTACCCATTCATCCATTCTTCTACCTTTCTTGTACCCATTCCTTCCTTCTTCTCCTTTCTTGTACCCATTCACTAACCCCCAAGATTGTACCCACCCAATCACCCTCCTTGCACCCCTTCAGTCCCTCCCTAAAACCCACTCACCTTCCCTTCATTCCCTTCCTCGCACCCACTGAACTTATCCCTGTTTGTCTCTTCCTCAGCCCGAGCGGGAGTGAGCTGCGAAGTGTACCTGAAGTTGTTGACTACCTAGTGACGGAGGGCACCTGTAAGTGTGGTCTGCAGTGCCCCCTCCGCGTCGAGCACACCTTCAACTTCGACCCAAAGGTGGTGAGTGTTGCGGCCTGACTGATGGAGGATTATACAGGGGAATTATGCGGGGAAAGTTGCTTATGATAGCTTGTTTGTTTTTTTCTTTTTTAATTCCTGTTCTTCATCTTTATTCAAATTGCTCCTTTTTCTCTTTTTCTCTGCCTCTTCGTTTTCACTTTCTTGTATTGTTTCTTGATGTTTTCTTTGTTCCTTACTTCCTCTATTGTCTTTTTTTTGTTTTGTTTTGTTTTTAGCTAAGGAGACAGTTTTTCAAGGGCGTAAAGAAAAATATAAAAAGAAGCCCGTTTGGTATTTTTGTTTTCTATTCTTATATTGTTTTATTTGTCTTTATTTATGTGTGTGATTGTGATGTTTTTGCAACCTTCCTCTCCTTGATTTTTATGCCTTTTCATCCTTATTATTATTTTTTTTTCGTCTTTTTTGCGGGGAAAGTTGCCTATGATAGTTTTTTTTTCTTTTTTTTAATTCCTATTCTTCATCTTTATTCAAATTGCTCCTTTTTCTCTTTCTCTGCCTCGCCGTTTTCACTTTCATGTCTTGTTTCTTGATGTTTTCTTTGTTTTTTATTAGTTAGTTTTATCATTCAACTCCTTTACTGTCTTTTTTTAATTACCGACTTGCGTGTTTGTTTACTTTTTCTCTTCATTCATTCATTCATTGATTCATTCATTCATATTTTCTTTCTCTGATTAGTAACTTTGATAATCTTCCTCTATTACTATATACTCTGTCTAGTACTCTCTCTCTCTCTCTCTCTCTCTCTCTCTCTCTCTCTCTCTCTCTCTCTCTCTCTCATTCATTCATATTTTCTTTCTCTGTATAGTAACCCATTGATAATCTTCCTCTACTATTATATATACTCTGTCTAGTACTCTCTCTCTCTCTCTCTCTCTCTCTCTCTCTCTCTCTCTCTCTCCATCCTTCCCTTCTTTTACTTCTTGTCCTTCTTCCTCCATCCCGTCCTTTCTCTTTCCTTTCCTATTATTTCCTTCCCCTTCTCTCCCTTCCTCTCTCATCCTGTTTTCTCTCCCTCTCCCCCCCTCTTCCTCCCTCTCCTTCCACTTCATTCTTTCCATCCTTCTTGTCCTTCCTCCTTCATCCCACCCTTTCCCTTTCCTCTCTTTCCCTGTCCTTCCCTTTCTCTTTTCCCCCTGTCTTTCCTCCTTACCTTCCCCGCGGCAAATATAACAAGATATCGCAATGAAGACGGGAGAATGCGTGAGGTGGGATAGAGAGAGCAAAGCCGGAAAGGGGATTGGAGGGAATTACAGCTCCGAGGAGAGAGAGAGAGAGAGAGAGAGAGAGAGAGAGAGAGAGAGAGAGAGAGAGAGAGAGAGAGTAGCAATGTTGTGTGCACAGTGTAAAAAATATGTCAGTTGATGATGTGCAAGACTGTTTATGTGTGTGTGTGTGTGTGTTTGTGTGTGTGTGTGTGTGTGTGTGTGTGTGTGTGTGTGTGTGTGTGTGTGTGTGTGTATAATTCGTTAGTTTGTTTGTGAGGAATCGTCCAGTTCACCTTGAGACAGTGACTGCCCTTGCTTACACACACACACATACACACACACACACACACACTATAGAAGACAATGAATAGAGTCGCCTTTCCTTCACTTTTTTCATTCATCTTGAGAGAGAAAGAAAGAAAAAATAAGGAAAGACAGACAAGAAAGAAAACGACAGACAGAACACAAAAGTTACCCCGTGAAAACAGAAAATCCAAGACCCAGACCAAGACCAAGGCCATCGTACACAAACCCAGGCTGGCCGCGACCACTCAATAGTTGTGAAGCGCGCGTCTGCTTGTCGGTTATTGCTTGGCCCGGGGCGGCGGAGAGAGGGAGGAAGGGGGGAGGGGCGTGGAAGGGACGGACAGAAGCAGGGAAACAGACAACCGAGGGGGGAGGGTGAACGGGTTTAGCAGGAGCAGGAGCAGAAGAGAGAGGGAAGGAAGGGACAGGGAGAGGAGTGAGACAGGAGAATGAGTAGCAGAAACAGCAGAAGGATGGAAAAAGGAAGGGGAAGGAAGGGGGGAACAGGGGGAAGGATAGAACAGGAGGAGGATGGAAGGGGGAGAATTTAGGGGGAGGAAAAAGAAGAAGCAGGGGAAGGGGAGGAAGGATGGAAGGGAAAGAGCAGGGGCAGTAGGATGGAAAGGGAGGAAAAAGAAGAAGCAGGGGAAGGGGAGGAAGGATGGAAAGGAAAGAGGAACATGGAAAGGGGTGAAGCAGAAACAAGAGGAGGAAGGAAGGGGGAAAGTAAGGGGAAGCAGGAGAAGGAGCAGGAGGATGGAAGGGGAGGGAAAAGAAGCAGGGAAATGAGAGGGAATAGGAACAGGGAAAGGGGTGAAGCAGAAACAGGAGGAGAGTGGAAAAGGGAAAATAAGGGGAAGCAGGGAAGAAAGTAGGACAGGTAAAGCAGGAGAAGGAGCAGGAGGAAAAATAAGAAGCAGGCGAACAGAGGAACGGGGAGGGAAAGGGATGGAATAGAAACAGGAGGAGGGAGGAAGAGTGAGTTTAAGGGGAAGCAGGGAAGAAAGGGGGACAGGTAAAGCAGGAGCAAGCAGCAGCAGTAGGAGGAGTGGTAGCAGGTCGCCCGAGCCCCCAAGACAGCCAGAACGTGCCTGATGTGAAATGTATTGAGCGTGTTGTTCTAATTAAAGGCAGATTCACCTTGCAAGCCGCCGCCTCCTCCTCCTCCTCCTCCTCCTTTACCCCCGAGCTGAGTCTGGCTTGGGCGAGAGGTCCTTCCCCTCCTCCTCTTCTTCCCCCTCCTCTTACTCCTCTCCTCCTGCCCTCTCCATGTTCCTTCCTCCCCTCCTTCTCCTAACCCCTTCCTTTCTCCTCCTCTCCTCCTCCTCCTCCTCCTCCTCCTTGCGGTCCCGGTTATGCAGTGTAGGATGTATGTATTGTGTGTGTGTGTGTGTGTGTGTCCACGTTTTACTCAAGCTCTCATATTACCCGCGCACATATTTATGATTTTGTTTGTTTGAGAGAATATAACACGAGGAAGAGGAGGAGGAGGAGGAGGAGGAGATGGTGGTGACTGCGTATGTATGTATGCATGTGTGTGTGTGTGTGTGTGTGTGTGTGTGTGTGTGTGAGAGAGCCGCTTAATCGACGGTTTGGGGTGAGGCAGGCTCGGTGAGAGGGCGTCAGGAGGAGGAGGAGAAGGAGTAGGAGGAGGAGGAGAAGCACCGAGCAGGAGGAGGAGGGGCGGCTAGAGGGACCAGGGGGCGGGCGGGCGGGCGGTCGGCTCTTCTGCTTGCCAGTAACAAAGGGCGCGAGCTGCTGGTTGCCATGGGGACGAGAGCCGGTGCCTGCCTGCCGATACCTTCAAACACCGACCATTGTGCCGCAGCTGACACCCTCCCTGGCCCTCCCTAGCCCTCCTTGGCCCTCCCTGACCCTCCCTGGCACTCTCTGACCCTCCCTGCCCTTCCTGTCCCTCCCTATCCTTTCCTATCATTTCTTATCCCTCCGTGTCACTCCCTGTGCCTTGCTGTCCCACTCTGGCCCTCCCTGGCACTCTCTGACCCTCCCTGCCCTTCCCGTCCCTCCCTATCCTTTCTTATCCCTCCTTGTCCCTCCCTATCCCCTGCTGTCCCACCCTGGCCCTTCCTGTACCTTCCTGTCCCTCCCCGTCTGTCCTTGTCACTCCCTGTCCCTAACTGTACCTCTCTGACCCTCCCTGGCCTTCCCGTCCCTCCCTATCCTTTCCTATCCCTCCTTGTCCCTCCCTATGCCTCGCTGTCCCACCCTGGCTTTCCCTGTTCGGCGTTGTCCCACCTTGTCCCTCTCTGACCCTCCCCATCCCTTCCCGTCCCTCCCTATCCTTTCTTATCCCTCCGTGTCCCTCCCTATACCTTGCTGTCCCTTCCTGTCACTCTCTCTCTCCCTGTCCCTCCCTGTCCATTGTCCCCCTCCGTCCGTTTTCCTCCCGTCCGGTTTCCCCCCGTGCGGTCTCTCCCCGTACGGCTTCACCCCACCTCGCACTACGCTACTCTACTATCCTTTACTACAGCCAGCAAGAGGAAGGGCGAGGGGATAAATCGTGCCGCGTTGAGAGAGAGAGAGAGAGAGAGAGAGAGAGAGAGAGAGAGAGAGAGAGAGAGAGAGAGAGAGAGAGAGAGAGAGTAGTAAAGCATCATCATTTTCAGGTATTGCCAGTCCGCTGCAATACAAAGGCCTTTCCCAACGTCCTCCACTTTTCTCTCTGATGTTAGTGTGTTCGTGTGTCCCATCAAGCTTATGCCGCTCTGTTGGTATCGCTGTGTTTCTGTTATCAATTATACACATTATTTGACCTTTTTTTTTAATCAAAGGAGATGGCTTAAGGGTAACAAAAAGAGTGCAAAACAAAAAGCCCGCTACTCGCCTATAAGTCCATTTTTTTTATTTATTTATATTAGTCATTGAAATATCTTGTATCATTGGTTGTCCTTTAATCCATGATGATCACTTTTTATCTAACTATAATCCAAACAGTCAATAGATTTGTGAACTCAGCAAACTCATTAGGTAAAGGATCCATTAATATATTCTTGCTCAGTAATTAGATTTATCACGCAACAAAATGAGCTCTTTCTTTGTTGATTTTTGTCGTAACTTTCCGCCCGTGATGTGTTTCAAGTTACCCTGACCTAACCTAACCTAAGGTGACTTACCTTAACCTGACCTAACCTAACATAACATATCCTGACATGAGCTAACCTGACCTACCCTAACCTAACCTAACCTAACCTACCCTGACCTAACCTAACCTGACTTACCATAGCCTGACCTAACCTAACATAACATAACCTGACCTAAGCGAACCTGACCTACCCTAACCCAACCTAACACACAGGTGACACCTGGCCTTCGCTGTCCCACCCTGTCCCTCCCTGTTCGGTGCTGTCCCTCCCTATCACTCCCTGACCCTCGCTGTCCTACCCTGTCCCTCCCTGTTCGGCGCTGGCCCTCCTTGTCCCCACATGTCACTTCTGTTCCTTTATGTCCCTCCCCGTTCCTTTCTGTCCCTCCCGGTCCCTCTCCGTCCTTTCTGTCCCTCTCTATCTAACCTATCCTGACCTAATCTAACTCAACACACCCTGACCTGACCTGACCTAACCTAAGCCAAAAAGTTACCACATGCACTTGCCCAGTTAATTCATTTGTGTTTCAGCGGTAATGAGACTTTCTATCTCTACAAAAATAAATACATGTTTACAAACGCGCTCATTAGAAAGTCACAAACTTAATTTACTCGCCCCGCACATGAACCCGAGCCCTGACCCCCCCCCCCCCTTCCTTTCCCCCCGCCCCCCGCCTGTTTATCTGTCCCCGGCCTGCTGTTGTTGTTACTGTTATTATTATTATTATTATTATTATTATTATTATTATTATTATTATTATTATTATTATTGTGTTTTTACGGCTTCCACTGCTCCACTGCTGCTGCTGCTACTACTGCTACTACTACTACTACTACTACTACTACTACTTGCTGTTATTTTTGTTATTATTATTATTTCTATTTTTACTATTTCATTCGTTTTCATAGCCCCTCCTTCTTTTCCTCCTTTTCTTTCTCCCTTTATTCCATTTTTTCCTCCTCCTCCTTTTACTACTACAAAAGCGACAACAAAAGCAACTACTACTACTACCCCCCTACGCCATTACATCCAAGCGTGTAGTGAGGTGCGGCGCGTGCTCTAAATCCCTCATCGTTGGGTCGCGTCCGCCGGGAACGTTTTCTTCGCTATTAGCTGCTCCGAGTCGCCCATTTGCCGCTGCTGGGGTTGCGCGGCTCGTGTCCAGCGGCGCGCGAGGAGGAACACGCCGCCCCGACCCTCCACTTAACGTTATGATATACGTGTACAGCATCTGCCTGCTCTTGCTCTTCCTCAGTGACACGTGTTGGTTAGTGGTGGACGCTTACACACACGAGCACATACACACTAACTAATTGACTGACTAACTAATGATTGACGGAAGGAAGGAAGGAAGAAATGGCCGCCTACGTAACTGACTGACTAACTAATGATTGACGGAATGAAGGAAGAAAGTAAGGAAGAAAGGAATGGCCGCCTAAGTAACTGACTGACTAACTAATGATTGACGGAATGAAGGAAGAAAGAAAGGAAGGAAGGAAGGAAGGAAGGAAGAAATGACCACCGAAGTAACTGACTGACTAACTGATTGACTGACTGCTTGACTGAATGATGAATGAATGAATGGATTAATGAGTGAATGAATGTCTAGCTAACTAACTTACGAAATAACCAACTGACTAACTCACTTTTATGTCCTTTTTTCCCCTTCTATCAACTATGCAGTACCTCTATAGCCCTCAAACACACACACACACACACACACACACACACACACACACACACACACACGGGGAGAGGAGGAGGGGCAGGAGGAGCAAGACACCCACCTCCCAAATAGTAGTCAGTTTTGAAACAAAGGAAGGGCGATCTTGCCTTTGTCCTGTTGCCAGCTAGGAGACCACGGGGGGAAGGGGGGCGGCAGGGGGCGGTGGGGCTGGACAGGGGGGCCACCGGGATGTGCTGGCAGTAATTTCCGGGGGCGTGCGATCCCTTCCCTTGCACCCCGACGCCCCCTGCCGCCCACCCTGTTGCCGTGTGCTCTCGTTGGGGTAAAAAAAAGGGAACTTATGTACAATACTAACGGAAGGTGATGACTGTGTGTTGCTGGGTGAGAGAGAGAGAGAGAGAGAGAGAGAGAGAGAGAGAGAGGGGATGATGTGAGTAGATCGAGTAGAAAGGGACGATGATAAAAATGGAAGAGGAATAAAAGGAGAGAGAGAGAGAGAGAGAGAGAGAGAGAGAGAGAGTCCTATAAATGCTGTGACTAAAGAAGGAAAAATGGAAAATAGCAGACGGAATAGGGAAAATAGGTGAGAGAGAGAGAGAGAGAGAGAGAGAAAGGCTGTTGTATAATGTTATTTTTGTGTGCGTTTGTGCTGACGTTTGTGAATTGTATGAACGTTATGGTCCAACCCTTTACCTCCCTTCCTCCTCCTCCTCCTCCTCCTCCTCCTCCTCCTCCTCCCTCTTCCCCTCATTCCCCTTCTTTTCATCTCCCATTACCCCCATCCTTCCACTTCACCTCCTCTCCTTTCCCTTCCTCTCTCCCCTCCCCCTCATTCTCCTTTCCCCTTCCCCTCCTCCTCCCCTTCATCCCCCTTTAATCCATCCTCTGTCCCCCCCCTTCTTCCCCTTCCTTTCGCCTCTCTCCCTTCATCTCCCCTCTCTCATCCTCCCCCTTCCCCTCCTTCCCCTTCTTTTCGGCCATTTCACGCGGGGCTGCCCAGGTGTCCGGAAAGGGAACGATAAAAATTGCAGTCACTGTCGTACTTAAAAAAAGGTGAAGTGAAGGAAAGATTGGCGAGTTGGATTCTTTTGTTTGGGAGTGGAATCTTTTGTTGAGGGAATCGGATCCTTTGTTTGGGGAATTGAACTCTATTATTTTTGTGTTCATTCTTTTGTTTGTGTTTGTTGTCTTTTGTTTTTGCGAGCGGAATCTATTGTTTGTGTATCTGGAATCTTGTTTGTCTCGATATTCTTTTGTTTTTATCTTGATCCTTTTGTTTTGGGGTGTTGGATCTTGCTTGGGGGACTTGATTCTTGTTTTTGTAGGCGGATCTTTTTATTTGCGACTGGAATCTGTTGTTTTTTGTGTTATTCTATTATTTGTGAATCTGGAATCTTGCATTTGCGTTGATTCTTTTGTTTCCGTGTAGATTCTTTTGTTTAGGAGTGGAATCTATTGTTTGTGCGCTGATCATTTTATTTGTGAGTCTGGAACCTATTGTTTGTGAGTTGCTTCTTTTGTTTACGAGCGGAACTTTATATTTGATAGTCGATTCTATTAGTTTACAAGTGAAATATTTTGTCTTTTCGAGTTAAATCCTTTGTATGGGATCTGATTTCATTGTATACGTGTGGAACCTCATGTTTGCGAGTAAAGTTCTTTTTTTATGCGAGCTTAACATTTATTTAACTGGATTCCTTGTTCTTTACGAGTGAAATCTTACGTGTATCCGAGTTTAAATCCTTTGTGTGCGATCTGATTTCATTGTTTACGTGTAGCATCTCTTGTTTGCGAGTAAAGTCCTTTTCTTGCGAGCTGAACATTTATTTGACTGGATTCCTTGTTCTATTCGAATGAAATCTTACGTCTTTCCGAGTTAAATCCTTTGTGTGTGTTTTGATTTCATTGTTTACGTGTAGAATCTCATGTTTGCGAGAGTTAAATCCTTTTCTTGCGAGCTGAACTTTTATTTAAATGTCGATTCCTTGTTTCTTTACGAGTGAAATCTTAGGTGTTTCCGAGTTAAATCCTTTGTGTGGGAGTCGATTCCATTGTGTTTACGCGTAGATTCTTCTTTACGACTTGCCTCTATTGTTTACTCTGGACTCGTGGCGTGAGTGAAGCGTCCTCGTCCTCGCCAGGTGTTCACAGGTGTCCACAGGTGTTCTCGCTGCCTCGTCCTTGCACCTGTGGCCAAGGGGAACAAAGGCTTTCAGTGGGTGCGTAAGGCGAGTCGGCCGAGGCATCTAGTATTGATTTCTTTGACCTCCATTTATGAGATGATGATGGCGGTGGTGGTGGTGGCGGTGGTGGTGATGGTGGTGGTGATCCGTTCTTTGATCTCCACTTATGGGATGAAGATGATTACGATAATGATGAGACTGAAAACGATGAATGATTGGGTAGTTATGTGTTTGAGTCGTTTGGAATTCATGTTTGAAGAAAGGAAGAACAAAGGAAAACAAAGAAAATATGATTATGATGAAAGCGAAAGTGAACAAGCAAATGAGGATGTAATAACGTCTTTGAGTCATTTAGAATTCGTATTAAAGAAGAGATTATGATGAAGGAAAAAGCGAGGAATCCCAAACAAATGCTTACGTATGTAGGTATATCTTAGAATCATTAGGAATTCAAGCTGAAGAAGATGAAGAACAAGGAAGAAAACAAAGAACAGATGATGAAGAGAAGAAGGAGGAGGAGGAGGATAGTGAAAAAAGCGAAGATAATCAAGCAAACAATTATGTAGTCTTATCTTTGAATCCTCTAGAACACATTTTAAAGAGGAAAAACAAAAGAAAACAGAGACTGTAACACTCAGACCCAGAACCCAACCAAACAAAGACTTAACACCCCCTTCAAATCACCATAGAAAACCGTCTCTAAGTCTCAAGTCACCAAACCAAGCAAGAAATCAAAGTAGAGAGAGAGAGAAAAAAAAAAACCGTCTTATTTGGCCCCGACGCGACCCACTTAGGAGGAACACGCGGGGAACTTTCAACACGACTCCGAGAAGGGCGAAGTTAGGCCATATTTTTGGGGTGCGCGAAGTGTAAATCGTTGCTAATGGAAAATGAAGGAGTGTGAAACGATTATTGAAAGTCGAAGGAGAGGAGACGTAGGGTTAAATGCTATAATGAGAAGAGAGAGGAGGAGAGGAGACGTTGGGTTAATGCTATAAGGAGTAGAGGAGACGTTGGGTTAAATGCTGGAAGGAGAAGAGAGAGAGAGGAGGAGAGGAGACGTTTGTTAGTGCTATAAGGAAAAGAGAAGAGGGAGGGAGAAGAGCGAGGATGTTGGGATAAATATTGAGGAGAAGAGAGAGAGAAAGAGAAGAGAGGGAGAGAGCAGCGTGTTAGATGATCATAAGAGAAGAAAAGAGATAAGAGGAGAAGAGAGAAAGAGAACAGAGGGAAATAAGAGTAAAAGGAGAAGAGAGAGAGAGAGAGAGAGAGAGAGAGAGAGAGAGAGAGAGAGAGAGAGAGAGACCAAGACCGAGACCGAGACCGAGACCGGGAGCTGCATGTCAGAAGTTGATTGTGGAAGCATTTAGGACTCTCTCTCTTTCTCTCTCTCGTTAAGGGGAATAGCAAAGCCTAGCATAGCACCAGGGAGGAAAGGAAAGGAGGGAAGGAGAGGAAAGCAATCGGAGAGAGAGTTAACACGCTAAAATCCCTCCATTCCCTCCCTTCCCTCCCTTGCCTCTCCCTCCCTCCCTTCCCTTCCCTCCCCTTCCCTCCCTTCCCTCCCTTGCCTCTCTCCCTCCCTCCCTCACTCACTCAATTCACCTCCCCGACATAACTCCCCAACAAGTTTACTATCCACGAGTGTGTTGTTATCTTTTACGCCGATCCTTGCTGTGTGTGTGTGTGTGTGTGTGTGTGTGTGTGTGTGTGTGTGTGTGTGTGTGAAAGTCTTGCCATCACACACACACACACACACACACACACACACAGGTATACATAAACAGATCCATGCAAGAGGTAATAAAAACGCAAGGTGTGTATGTGTGTGAGTGTGTGTGTGTGTGTGTGTGTGTGTGTGAAAGTCTTACCATCCCCCCCAAACACACACACACACACACACACACACACACACACACATACACACACACACACACACGAGCATACATAAGCAAGTGCCTGCAGGAGGGAACAAAATGCAAGGTGAACACGTATGGAGTCTTAATGGAAGGCCGTATTGATCGCACACACTTGCTGAAAGGCCCTGCGAGTCGGGGTGTAGCGGGGAGTGAATAGCCGATGATGAGAGGAGGGCGGCGGGCGTGTAGGCTTTGGGAAGTGTTAGTGTCATGCGCCTGAACCGAGCGTGGCCAGGGACCGAGGATGGAGGCGTCGCTACACGGAGTCAGGAAGGGAAGGATGAAAAGAGGGGATTGGGTTTGAAGGGAAGGAGGTACAGTCAGTGTTTTGTGTTTTTGTGATGGAAGAATAGGAGGAGGAAATGGATGTATGAATTGAAGGAAAGGGAATAGGTCAGGTTAGGTTAGGTTAGGGTAGGTTAGGTGATGGAACGATAGGAGGAGGAAATGGATGTATGAATTGAAGGAAAGGGAATAGGTTAGGTTAGGGTAGGTTAGGTGATGGAAGGATAGGAGGAAGAAATGGATGTGTGAATTGAAGGAAAGGGAATAGGTTAGGTTAGGTTAGGTTTGGTGTGGTGTGGTTAGGTTAGGTTAGGTTAGGTTAGGTGATGGAAGGATAGGAGGAGGATATGGATGTGTGAAGGGAAGGAAAGGGAATAGGTTAGGTTAGCTTAGGGTAGGTAAGGATAGGTTAGCTTAGGTTAGCTTAGGTTAGGGTAGGGTAGGTTAGGCTAGGTTAGGTTAGGTTAGGTAGGGTAGCTAAGGTTAGGGTAGGGTAGGTTAGCTTAGGTTAGGGTAGGTACGTTAGGTTAGGTTAGGTTAGGTAGGGTTGGAGAGGTTAGGTTAGCTTTGGTTAGGGCATGATAGGTTAGGTTATTGATATTAATGACAGGAATTGAGAAAGGGAAGGCGGAGGAAACTAGATAAGAAAAAAAAAAGAGAAAACCTGCCTTCCTACCTACCTGTGTAATTGGGTAACATTTCCTTCTTACCTTTTGTTAACTTTGCCTCTACCTGTTTCTTACCTTCCTAATACCTGTGTTCCTATTGTTGCTTCCTTTCTTCATCTCGTTTCTTTATTGATTTTCTCTCTCTCTCTCTCTCTCTCTCTCTCTCTCTCTCTCTCTCTCTCTCTCTCTCTCTCTCTCTCTCTCTCTCTCTCTCTCTCTCTCTCTCTCTCTCTCTCTCTCTTTCTCTTTTTTCTTTTTTCTCTTTCTTTTTCTTGCTTCTTTCTTTCTTTCGTCGCTTCTTCCTGTTTTCTTTGTCTCCCTCTC